>NC_091985.1:50064065-50384288 GCF_044704955.1 Pristiophorus japonicus | reverse complement strand
ATATGTTGCAGTACTCCTCACTGTTGACTATCCCTCGCAATTTGGTGTCATCTGCAAATTTAGAAATTGCGGGACCCCAGTTCCTATCTTCTGCCACTCTGAATAGCTAACCTTTACCCCTACTCTCTGCTTTCTGTCCATCAGCCAGCAAGTTATCCATTCGGAAAATTATCTCCCGACTCCACCTGCTCTGACTTTTAGTCTATTATGTTGCACCTTATCGAAGGCCTTTTGGAAAGCTAGATACATTGCATCTACTGCATTACCCTCATCTACTGTTAGCTCTTCAAAGAATGTAATGAGGTTGGTCAAGCAAGAATTTCCCTTTTGAAATTCATGTTGACTATTCATTATACTTTTGAATCAGGAACCTTTCACCATATTTATTAATGACTTGGATGAAGGAAGAGAGTTGTATATCCAAATTTGCACAGTACACCAAGTTAGGACAGACAATAAGTAGTGCAGATGGGAGTAGGGAGTTGCAATGGAATGTCGGCAGATTAAGTGAGTGGGCAAAACTATGGCAACTAGAGTTCCATGTGGGCAAGTGAGAACTCATCCATTTGGCCTGATAATAGAAGATTGACAAGCAATCTAATCTAGGTGTTTAAAATGCTAAAAGATGTGAGAGTAGATACAGAAAAACTATTTTCTCTGAGGGGTAAATCAAGAAAGGATGGATGTAATCTTGAAATTAGAGCTAGGCTCAGAAATCAGGAAGCATTTTCTCCAGTGTAGTAAAAATCTGTAACTCTCCTCCCTCTCCCACCCCCCGCAATTGGAGCTTTCAAATCAGATAGATTTTTGTTAGGTATGGATAGTAAGGTACATGGAGCAAAGGTGGGTAAATGGAGTGGAGATGCAATCAGCCATGGTGTAATTGAATAGCAGAGCAGATCAGAAGTGCTGAATGGCTTACTCTTGTTCCTAATTAGTACTAAGCATATATGGTATGCATTAGCAAATTCAAATATGGAAATTAAATCAACAGACTCAAGGAATGAGAGAGAGGGGGAAAAAAAGCAGGGAGGGAAAGAGAGAAAAACACATCCAACATACTAAATTCAGAATCTTTGTAATCAATTGCAAATCATTCCACAGATACCAATGCAACATCTTCCAGTTCTACATGCTAACACACACCTTAAGAGTCTTCTGACTGACCTCCTCTCTGCCCAATATCACTGACAGCACCTTCAGTTTTCTTGGACCAACAATTTGGAACTCTTCCCAAAACCTCTTTACTAAGCTTTATTTTTCCCATCTATAAAACCAAATCAAAACATATCTCTTCGATCATACCTTCAGTCAACTCCTCTTATTTGTTTTCTATCATTGTTTTGTGTCAGTTTTGGTCAAGCACTTTGGCATGTTGTAAAGTAGGACTGATGAAGAAAAGGATAGACATACATTTTTTATATTTATCTTTGGTCACTAGCTCCAATAACCTGGGTCTCTCACAGGGCAGCCAGATGAATGTAAAACTGTATGGGTTTATTATAAGACTAATGACCAGGAATGTCTTTTTATTTCCCCTTGGGTCTTAGTTCAGCATTTTTACTGAGCACATTTAGAAACATAGAAAATAGGTGGAGTAGGCCATTCGGCCCTTCGAGCCTGCACCACCATTCAATGAGTTCATGGCTGAACATGCAACTTCAGTACCCCATTCCTGCTTTATCGCCATACCCCTTGATCCCCCTAGTAGCAAGGACTACATCTAACTCCTTTTTGAATATATTTAGTGAATTGGCCTCAACAACTTTCTGTGGTAGAGAATTCCACAGGTTCACCACTCTCTGGGTGAAGAAGTTTCTCCTCATCTCGGTCCTAAATGGCTTACCCCTTATCCTTAGACTGTGAGCCCTGGTTCTGGACTTCCCCAACATGGGAACATTCTTCCTGCATCTAACCTGTCTAAATCCGTCAGAATTTTAAAAATTTCTGAGGTCCCCTCTCATTCTTCTGAACTCCAGTGAACACAAGCCCAGTTGATCCAGTCTTTCTTCAGATAATAGTCTGTCTCTCTGTTTTTACCACCAAAGTGGATAACCTCACATTTATCCACATTATACTTCATCTGCCATGCATTTGCCCACTTGCCTAACCTATCCAAGTCACTCTGCAGCCTCATAGCATCCTCCTCGCAGCTCACACTGCCACCCAACTTAGTGTCATCCGCAAATTTGGAGATACTACATTTAATCCCCTCGTCTAAATCATTAATGTACAATGTAAACAGCTGGGGCCCCAGCACAGAACCTTGCGGTACCCCACTAGTCACTGCCTGCCATTCTGAAAAGTACCCATTTACTCCTACTTTTTGCTTCCTGTCTGACAACCAGTTCTCAATCCATGTCAGCACACTACCCCCAATCCCATGTGCTTTAACTTTGCACATTAATCTCTTGTGTGGGACCTTGTCGAAAGTCTTCTGAAAGTCCAAATACACCACATCAATTGGTTCTCCCTTGTCCACTCTACTGGAAACATCCTCAAAAAATTCCAGAAGATTTGTCAAGCATGATTTCCCTTTCACAAATCCATGCTGACTTGGACCTATCATGTCACCTCTTTCCAAATGCGCTGCTATGACATCCTTAATAATTGATTCCATAATTTTACCCACTACCGATGTCAGGCTGACCGGTCTATAATTCCCTGTTTTCTCTCTCCCTCCTTTTTTTTAAAAAAAAAGTGGGGTTACATTGGATCAGTTCCTATGGAGTGCAGGGTAGCCAGAGTCTATGCAATGTTGGAAAATGACTGTCAATGCATCCGCTATTTCCAAGGCCACCTCCTTAAGTACTCTGGGATGCAGTCCATCAGGCCCTGGGGATTTATCAGCCTTCAATCCCATCAATTTCCCGACTAATAAGGATTTCCCTCAGTTCCTCCTCCTTACTCGACCCTCTGACCCCTTTTATATCCAGAAGGTTGTTTGTGTCCTCCTTAGTGAATACCGAACCAAAGTACTTGTTCAATTGGTCTGCCATTTCTTTGTTCCCAGTTATGACTTCCCCTGATTCTGACTGCAGGAGACCCAAGTTTGTCTTTACTAACCTTTTTCTCTTTACATATCTATAGAAGTTTTTGCAGTCCGTTTTAATGTTCCTTGCAAGCTTCCTCTCGTACTCTATTTTCCCTGCCCTAATCAAACCCTTTGTCCTCCTCTACAGAGTTCTAAATTTCTCCCGGTCTCCGGGTTCGCTGCTATTTCTGGCCAATTTGTATGCCACTTCCTTGGCTTTAATACTATCCCCGATTTCCCTGGATAGCCACGGTTGAGCCACCTTCCCTTTTTTATTTTTACGCCAGACAGGGATGTACAATTGTTCATCCATGCGGTCTCTAAATGTCTGCCATTGCCCCATCCACCATCAACCCCTTAAGTATCATTCGCCAATCTATCCTAGCCAATTCACGCCTTTAGACTAGTGGCATGTACTGTCAGCAGCACAATCTTCATTGAATTTCCAGGGTTCATGCACATTTAAGACCATGGTGAGTCAATAGTATCACTGCAATACCAAGAAGTTGTAGTATAAATCCAGACTTTGAGCCTGACCGGACCTGAAGCCCAGTGAGATTCTTAAGGTTAGGCCCTGATTTAGAATGTTAACATGGGCATGATTCAAAACTGTTTGAACCATTCCTAAAAGTGTACTCTAGTTGTATCCAAGTTTAGATTAAGATATTTAATTAATAATCCCCAATTTTGCTCCATTGTCCTTGGAGATTGGGAGGAAATTTCACATTGTTACTCCTTTCAGATTTATGAGTCAACTAATTGCCTCCTTCAAGAGATTCAGTGTTTGGGCAGAATCCATGCAAGGACTTTTGGTTTTTGTAGGGAATGGGCTTAATGGACAAATAACTTTTCTCCTTCCATAGTCTTGTTTGCATTTACATTGCAACAGTTGATTCTGGCAATTGCAAAGCTTCTTAAACGTTTAACCAGACAACTGGGTTTTTCATTACTGCTGACAGTCTTATCCAAACTTAAGCATCGTGGAGGACCAGATTTTCACACAACTGTTACTTTGTTGCAAAATTAAAAAGGACTATCATGTATTACTCTGAAGAGCGACCTAAACCCAACCTTTAAATCTAAATAATACAAAAGACAAAAAAGGGAGAAAACCTCTAGAGCATACCAACTAAATATATAATCCATCAATAATTTGTAATCTATCATTTCAAATCTTACATGACTTATGCAAGTCATTCTAAAATTTACATTATACAAGTAACTAATATGGAACATGAAACTGAATGATATGAAAGAAGTTTCTACTGGATTATTGCAGTTAGAACTACACTTTAGGGCCCCAAGTTTCGTGCTGCGGCGAAAACAGCGCACCTCCGAGCTGGGCGCCTGTTTTTCGCGCCAAAAACTGCGCCTAAAAAAAAGTCCGATATTCTCGAGCTCCTTGGAGCTCGATGTCTGCTTGGCGCGGCGCGCTCTTCGCAGCAGGGGGCGGAGCCTAACACTCGCGCCGATTTTCTAAGTAGCAGGGGGCGGGTACAATTTAAATTAGCCTTCGTGGTGCCAGCAACCCTGCGCAGTCTCACAAACATCGGCACTTGGCTATTTTTAAAAATACTGCAGAAAAAGTGAAGATTTGTTTCTTGGACCCATGCAAAGGCTTGTAATTTAATTTTTTTTTATATTTCTGTGTGTGAGGGAGTGCTTTTAGCAACACTGCTGAATAAATCACCTGCTAAAATCAGTGAGTTCAGCTTTTCACTGCTAAACTTGCAGAACCAGTGCTGCATTGGTGCATGCAAATTAAGGACTGTGTTTGGAGAAATGAGTGCCAATTCAACTTTGCAATAATACGTGTTGACGACAATGCAGCACCCATTCTGCAAATTTAAATATAAAACTGTCGATGTGGCTGCCTCTCCCTGTCCAAATGGCCTCAGTCCCCCTCACAGCTCGAAGGCTGCTGCTGTATCTTCGGCTGCCATCGAGCCACTGATGCCGCCCCTAAAGTGTGGCCGAATGGCCTCAAGCACCATAAAGAGCTGCGTGTGTCAGGTGTTGATTCTTCGGCTGCCGGCCAGCCACTGACGCCGCTGATATCTCATGGCCTCTGGTCCGTCCGGTGCTGCTTCTTCGCGGGCAGCCACGAAGAGAATGAAGGCCTGCCTCAAGCACTGCAGCTCAGCTCGAAGCTTGCTGCCGCTGCCGTCGAGACATTGACGCCACACCCCTGCCTGTCCCCAACATGAAAGGCCTGCCTGAAGCACAGCAGCTCAAAGGCTGATGCTATCTCACACAGGTAGGAACATGGTTTATTTAATCTTTTCTTATAAATTTTTATTCAGGTTGGATTTATTTGTATAATATTTCTATAAGTATAACTAAGGATTGATTGTAGAATTTAATGACTTCCCTTCCCCCTCCCTCTCCCCCCACCTCGTTCCCTACGCCTAATTTGTAACCTACGCCTGATTTTCTAAAGTGTAGACAAGGTTTTTTCGAGCGTATAAAAATCTTCACTTACTGCATTCTAAGTTAGTTTGGAGTAAGTTTTCACTCATGAAACTTTGAAATCAGGCGTAAGTGGCCGGACACGCCCCCTTTTGAAAAAGAAATTCTGTTCCAAAGTGAAACTGTTCTAACTGACTAGAACTGGAGCAAACTAAATGACAAGAATTCCGATTTCTAAGATACTCCGTTCTACACCAGTTGCTCCTAAAAATCAGGAGCAAATCATGTGGAAACTTGGGGCCGAGGTGTGCAATAAACTAAAGTTGAAGAATATTCAAACTGCAGTTAGTGATGCCTAGTGTTTACGCAAAGAAACAGCATTCACTGCTAGTGTTGCCTTTTAAATAAGAAAGAAAGAATGAATCTGGTTATGCTGTTCTTTCAGCTGTAGTGCCACTTTGTGAATACCACCACTTCAGTGTTTGGGCAGTTTGAAGACCACACTCGATCAGCTTCGCTGGGCAGGCCTTAGCAAATGCTTTATGCGGAGCTCTGTCATGGTAAACGAGCCAAAGGTGGGCAGCGGAAGCGTTACAAGGACACCCTCAAAGCCTCTCTGGTAAAGTGCGACATCACCACTGACACCTGGGAGACCCTGGCCGAAGACCGCCCGAGGTGGAGAAAGTGCATCCGGGAGGGCGTTGAGTTCTTAGAGTCTCAACGCAAAGAGCGTGAAGAGGTCAAGCGCAGACAGCGGAAGGAGCGCGCGGCAAACCAGCCCCACCCACCCCTTCCCTCGACAAATGTCTATCCCACCTGTGACAGGATCTGTGGCTCTAGTATTGGACTGTTCAGTGACCAGAGAACTCACTTTGGGAGTGGACGCAAGTCTTTCTCGATTCCAAGGGACTGCCTATGATGATGATGACCACCACTTTACTTTACTCACTGACCAAATTATACTGGCCTCAGATACTTAACGTATTACACAAATATGCACATACACATCTGTGTCAGTGTAAGCAGAACCACAAATAAACAGGAGCATATGACCAATTTCAACAATTTAGTTACTAGCCCTCAGGAGGCAATGACTCAGTGCACTCCATAGCATGTACGGAGCTGAATTCAAGGACGCTCACAGCTCCACCTGTTAAGGGGGTACCTGTACCAGCATTTCACTAATGCAATAAAAAGCCTGGGTAAATTACTCTGCAGGCAAAGCAGAAGTATCTGAATACAATTTGGCTACTCTATAATAGATTTGGGGCACCAAATGTTTGCGAATACGTTACACACATATTCATGTATTTTAACATCTTAAAAATATACTTTCTTTTCTCTCTACTGCTCCCCCACCCCCATGTTAGGAGAGGAAAAAAGAAAACAAACATTTTTTTCCCCCTTGGATCTCTTAATTTACTTTAAGCAATGACTGCTGTTATATCTGAACAAAACTGGTTTGCACGACTGCTAACCATGCAAGAAAGCTGAATTATCAGTCCCTAATCATTAATCGTGGGATGGCTGGCCCAATGTGTCATTTCTTACCTTTTCTCCTCCAACACAGAGGCAAACGTCACCCTAAAAATAATACATGCCCAAAGAAAAACCGTGCTGTCTATGCAAAAATTTTAGTATAAAGCAATAGAAATCATGTTCTAACAAGTCAAAAAATAAAAACATCTCAAGATACTGTTCTATACCAACCCCAGATAAGGGAAATCTTATGAATTGTGAGCCCTAGTTTGAAAACTATGCTCTCAATGCATTCTCTGCAACCTTCTGGCACCATCATCCAGGAATCCTGGATTACTTTTTTCCTCCTCTGTAGACTAGTGCTGCTGAAGCCATTTGTAGTGGCCATCGCTGCCCCAACTACCATCGACAAATTCAGCCGGGAGTGGAATTGAACCTGGGACTTCCCTGGTCTGTATAGCTGAGTATCACATTTAAACTACATAGTTATTCATCTTTCATCATCATCATAGGCAGTCCCTCGCAATCGAGGAAGACTTGCTTCCACTCTTAACATGAGTTCTTAGGTGGCTGAACAGGCCAATACGAGAACCACAGTCTCTGTCACAGGTGGGACAGATAGTCATTGAGGGAAGAGGTGGGTTGGACTGGTTTGCCACACGCTCTTTCCGTTGCCTGCGCTTGATTTCTGCATGCTCTCAGCAATGAGACTCTAGGTGCTTAGCGCCCTCCCGGATGCACTTCCTCCACTTAGGGCAGTATTTGGCCAGGGATTCCCAGGTGTCAGTGGGGATGTTGCACTTTATCAGGAAGGCTTTGAGGGTGTCTTGTAAAGTTTCCTCTGCCCACCTTTGGCTCATTTGCCATGAAGGAGTTATGAGTAGAGCGCTTGCTTTGGGAGTTTCGTGTCTGGCATGCTAACACCGTGGCCTGCCCAGCGAAGCTGATCACGTGTCGCCAGTGCTTCAATGCTGGGGATGTTGGCCTGGTTGAGGACTCTAATGTTGGTGCATCTGTCCTCCCAGTGGATTTGTCGGATCTTGGAGACATCGTTGGTGGTATTTCTCCAGCGACTAGAGGGGTCTACTGTACATGGTCCATGTCTCTGAGCCATACAGGAGGGCAGGTATTACTACAGCCCTGTAGACCAGGAGCTTGGTGGCAGTTTTGAGGGCCTGGTCTTCAAACACTTTTTCTCAGGCAGCCGAAGGCTGTACTGGCGCACTGAAGGCGGTGTCGAATCTCGTCGTCAATGTCTGCTCTTGTTGATAAGAGGCTCCCAAGGTACGGAACATGGTCCACGTTGCCCAGGGTCGTGCCGTGGATCTTGATGACTGGGGGGTGGTGGGCGGGGGCTGTGCTGTGCGGCGAGGACAGGCTGGTGGAGGACCTTTGTCTTACGGATGTTTAGCGTAAGGCCCATGCTTTCGTATGCCTCAGTAAATACGTCGACTATGTCCTGGAGTTCAGCCTCCATGTGCGCAGACGTCGTCCGCGTAATGTAGCTCGACGACAGAAGTTGGGGCAGTCTTGGACCTGGCCTGGAGACGGCGAAGATTGAACAGGTTCCCACTGGTTCTGTAGTTTAGTTCCACTCCAGCTTGTTGACTGTGAGGTGGAGCATGGCAGCGAAGAAGATCGAGAAGATGACGCAGCCCTATTTGACCCCGGTCCGAACGTGGATTAGGTCTGTAATGGATCAGTTGGTAAGGATTACTGCCTGCATGTCGTCATGGAGCAGGCGGAGAATGGTGACGAACTTTTGGGGACATGCAAAACAGAGGACGACGCTCCATAGACCCTCGCGGTTGACAGTGTCAAAGGCCTTTGTAATGTCGAAGAGGGCCATGAAAAAGGGCTGCCGCTGTTCTCTGCATTTTTCCTGCAGCTGTCGCGCTGCAAAGATCATGTCCGTTGTGCCCCGTAGGGGACAAAATCCACACTGCGACTCCAGGAGGAGCTCCTCGGCCACAAGGAGAAGACGGTTGCGGAGGACTCGAGCGACGACTTTCCCAGTAGCTGATAATAGGGAGATTCCCCTGTGGTTGCCGCAGTAGACTTGTCCTCTTTTTTTTTTAAAAAGATGGTCACAATCACTGCATCTCTTATATATCTTTCATACACATTAGCTATCCCTTCCCAGACAGGCCAAGCTCACTTTTAAAGCGTATAGCAGTTTTTGGGACAGTGGAATCTATTCAGTCAACACTTCTGAACCCATTTGTATCAATAACTTTGCAGAAAAGGTCCAAGTGGAGGAGCATGGCGGGGGTGGAAGAAAATATTTGACCAAATAAATGATTGAAACAGAAAAGTTACAACAGATGGATGTGAAACAACAGAGGAGGGACTGG
This sequence comes from Pristiophorus japonicus, assembly GCF_044704955.1. NCBI lineage: Eukaryota > Metazoa > Chordata > Chondrichthyes > Pristiophoridae > Pristiophorus > Pristiophorus japonicus. The sequence goes on along the minus strand of NC_091985.1, from coordinate 50,375,012 downwards.
AAGGCAGTTAGAATACAGAAACTGATCATTGCAGGAGTGTAAATACGTAATAACTATAAAAAACAGAACTCTGGGCCATGAGATTACAGATTGTACTGGAATACAATTCTGTTGCTCCTGATGGCCTACAGATGTTCGGTTTAAAGCTGCTAGATCTGTTCTTAACCTATCCTACTTAACACTGTGGTAGATGAAGGGTATCCACAGTGTGTAAACTGGACTTGGTCTCTACGAAGACTGAGCAGTAGTCACTCGTGCCATGCTTCCTTTCTACTGCAAAAATCTAACAGCATCCAATTTTCTGTCTTCTCCAACACCTTTTTGAGACTGGATTCTGTACATGCTGATGACACCTACCACTAACAACAAACAGTGCTGAATGGTGACACCAATGTTTGGAAACTGCATTGCTGCTGCATGTCTGGAAGACCAAGCCATGTACCATGTAATCTGAAACTATACGATGGATCGCACATCAGACAACATGAAGTTGTCTTAAACATGGCTTTTTCACAAGAACATGACATAAAAAAGAGCAGGAGTAGGCCATTTGGCTCCTCGAGCATTGATCCGCCATTCAATATCATGGCTGATCTGATCATGGTCTCAACTTCACTTCCCCGTCTGTTCCCCATAACGCTTTACTCTCAATCGTTCAAAAATCTGTCTATCTCCACCTTAAATATATTCAATGACCCAGCCTCCACAGCACTCTGGGGTAGAGAATTCCAAAGATTCACAACCCTTAAAGAAGAAATTCCTCCTCACTTCAGTTTTAAATAGGCGACCCCTTATTCTGAAACTATGCCCCCTAGTTCTAGATTGCCCCATGAGGGGAAACATCCTCTCTGCATCTAGCCTGTCAAGCCCCCTCAGAATCTTACACGTTTCAATAAGACCACCTCTCAGTCTTCTAAACTCCAATGAGTATACGCCCAACCTTTCTTAATATGACAACCCCTTCATCTCAGCAAGCAACCTCGTGAACCTTCTCTGAACTACCCTCACTAAGTATATCCTTCCTTAAATAGAGACCAAAACTCGATGCAGTCTTACCAATACCCTATACAGTTATAGCAGAACTTCTCTACTTTTATACTCCATCCCCCTTACAATAAAGGCCAACATTCCATTTGCCTTCCTGATTACTTGCTGTACCCGCTTGCTAACTTTGTGTTTCATGTACAAGGACCCCCAGATCCCTCTGTAGCGCAGCATTTTGTAATCTCTCCTCCTCATTTAAATAATAATTTGCTTGTTTATTTTTCCTACCAGTGGATAACCTCACATTTTCCCACATTATACTCCATCGGTCAAATTTTTGCTCATTTAGCCTATCTATACCCCTTTGTAGATTCCTTGCGTCCTCCTCACAACTTGCTTTTCCATCTATCTTTGTATCATCAGCAAATTTGGCTACATTACACTCGGTCCCTTCATCCAACTCGTTAATATAAATTGTAAATAATTGAGGCCCGAGCACTGATCCCTGTGGCACCCCACTAGTTACAGTTTGCCAGCCTGAAAATGAACCATTTACCCCGACTCTCTGTTTTCCGTTAGTTAGCCAATTCTCTATCCACGCTAATATATTATCCCCAACCCAGTGAGCTCTTATCTTGTGCAGTAACCTTTTATACGGCACCTTATCGACGGCTTTCTAGAAATCCAAATACACAACATCTACTGTTCCCCCTTTTCCACCCTGCTTGTTACAAGGCCAACTTACTTTTTAGATGCACATTAACAGGGTGTTAAATTTAGCTTCCTAGGTTACAGTATTATGCAACTTATCCTGTGATCTGTCCATTTATAAACATTATCAGCAGTCACACACATCCACTGTCTCAATAGCTGCCAAGTTTAAAGCAGGAGATAGATTGTAGAGCAAGAGGGAAATAGATCATGAACCAACTAAAAACTGAGGTACCAAAATTACAAAGGGAGGTAAATATAAAGTTATAGTTGTGAGCTATAAAAAGGGAGTCTGAACAGTTCTATTTTAGCTGCCCCCAAATTTATACTGCTATGTTAACAGAGTACATCAATAAACCGGCAGGCGATAACCTTCATAGGCAACAAAAGTCAACAAGGACATGATCTGGTTTCAGAAGGAACAACTTACTTCCGTCCAGTGATCAATACAGTACTCCATAAATTATTTTGGAGGCTAAATCTTGCATTCTCTTACATGATTTTCAAAATTAAAGAAAACTTTTTATAAGCATCTAAATTAATTAATTAGATATGAAGACTTTTCAACTGAAGTATTCACTAATGCTCAATTGTACCACTCATTATTTACTGCAATACTATATGAAAAGCATCATGTTTGGGATTTCCAGCTGTTTGGAATCCCATTTCCAAAATAGTTTATCCTGGGATGACAATGGGGGTTTCTGGCAGATAACTGACCGTGTACAAGCCCAAACCAGGCCTGAGGCACACCTGAAATTGGGCCTCAGGCCTTAATGCATTAATGGAGGGGGAGCTGCCAGTTGTGCCTCAAGAAGTACACCTGCAGTGGCCCTGGGAAAGTCTTCAGTTGGGCCAGGGTGGGGGAATATTGCAGCCAGCAGCGATCGACCCTCAGGAGTACTGTGGAGCCAGGAGCATTCCTGCTCTTCCTGTCTCCACGTGAACTTTAAAAATTACCGTTTGTTAGTGACTGCTCGTTAGGTTTTCCTGCCATGAATGCAGCCTGAGCGGGCAGCCTAATTTCAGGAAGGGTCCTAAAACAGGCATTAGGCCCAACACTAGCATATGCAATTGGCTTAATGCCTGCTTTAGGCAACTGCCTGAATAATTGCCCGCTCCAATGTGGGGTGAAACATATTCCAGGTGCCTTTGGGGCATGGGTAACAGTCCTGTGAAATTGGCCCTTGCAATTGGTCTTATAGTAAGTAAGTAAGAGCTACAAAAAGGGAGTATGAAAGGAAACTTGCAAGGGATATCAAAAGCAACACAATTTTTTTTTTTGCAATTAGAAAAAAAAAGAGTAGTCAGGAGCAATGTTGGGTAGGTACTCAAAATCGCAGGTGACTAGGTTCCCCACAGGGATCTGTGTTGGGGCCTCAAATATTTAAAGTATTTATTAACAACTTAGATGATGGCATAGAAAGTCATATATCCAAATATGCTGATGACAAAGATAGGTGGAATTGTAGGCAGTGTGGATGGAAGCATAAAATTACAACAGGATGCCTATAGATTAAGTGAATGGGAAAAACCAAGGCAAATGGATTTCAATATACACAAATGTGAAGTCATCCACTTTGAACCTAAAAAGGATAGAACAGGGTACTTTCTAAATTGTGAAAGGCTAAAAACTGTGCCGGTCCAAAGAGACTTGGGGGTTCAAGTACATAGATCATTAAAATGTCATGAACAGGCACAGAAAATAATCAAAAAGGCTAATGGGATGCTGGCCTTTATACCTAGAGGACTAGAATACAAGGGGGTAGAAGTTATGCTGGAGTACGGAGAGCAATTCCGGGCACCACAGCTTAGGAAGGATACATCGGCCTTGGAAAGCGTGCAGTGCTGGACTTCAAGGGTTAATTCATGAGAAGAGATTACACAAATTAGGGTTGTATTCCCTGAAATTTAGAAAGTTAACGGGTGATCGAAGTTTTCAAGATATATGGGGAACACATAGGGTAGATCGAGAGAAACTATTGCCGCTGGTTGAGGATTCTAGGACTAGGGGGTGTAGTCTAAAAATTAGAGCCAGACCTTTCAGGAGTGAAATTAGGAAACACTTCTGCACACAAAGGGCAGTCAAAGTTTGGAACTCTCTTCTGCAAACAGCAATTGATGCTCGATCAATTGTTAATTTTAAATCGGAAATTGATCGCGTTCTGTTAACCAAAGATATTTAAGGGTTATGGGGCAACGGCAAATATATGGCATTATGTTGCAGATCAGCCATGATCTCATTGAATGGCGGAGCAGGCTTGAGGGGCTGAATTGCCTACTCCGGTTCCTATATTCAATTTCTACCCCATTAAATAATTAGAAATTTTTTGTGCAGTAGCCAGAGAATGCAACATACAGGAACACATACCAGAACATGCATGGACATGGCGTTCCCAGTGTCAGCTACATCACTGTCTTGATGGGAAATTAAGAGGGTGTGCTCTTGTTCATCTTCTAACTCAACGGTTCAAAGTAACATGGGCAAAGTAACATGGGCAGAATTTAAGAGTGGCCAATCCAAGAATCAACAAACCCACTCCTGTCTCAGATGGCACACAACCTAAAAAGGAACATACCAATCACATCTTTACAAACAATATTTAAGAAGAATATTTAAATATTTGATTCTTCCAAGTTAATTCGGAAATCATGCCAATGAAGCAACAGGAACGGGAGCACAGCTGTGTTACATTTTTTTAAATCTGGAATAAAAAGCTATTATCAGTAATAGTGACCATGAAACTATGTAAAAACCCATCTGGTTCACTCATGTCCTTTAGGGAAGGAAATCTGCCGCCCTCACCTGGCCTGGTCTATATGTGTGACTCCATACCCACAACAATGTGGTTGACTCTTAGCTGCCCTCTGAAGTGGCCTAGCAAGCCACAGTTGTTTTCTGTAGCGGTTTGTTACATGAATAAAAAAACCATACGAACCACCCGGCAACGACCTCGGCACCAGCTTCGGACACGACAATGATACGCCCAACCTAACTGACCCTAATTCTCCTCACGAACATCTGGGGACCTGTATCAAAATTGAGCTGTCCCACAGACTAGTCAACAACCTGATATGGTCATACTCACAGAATCATACCTTTCAACCAATATCCTAGACTCGTCCATCACCATCCATGGGCATGTCCTGTCCCACCGGCAGGACTGATCCACTCAGGGTAGTGGCACAGTGGTACAGTCAGGTGAAGGTGGCCGTGGGAATACTTAACATTGACTCCAGATCCCATAAAATCTCATGGCTTCAGGTCAAACATGGGCAAGGAAACCTCCTGATTAGCTAAGAGAGGGCAGTAAGTGGTAATGAATCAGTACACCTCCATGTTGAACACCACTTGGAAGAAGCACTGAGGGTACCAAAGGCACAGAATGTACTCTGGGTGGGGGTCTTCAATGTCCATCAACAAGAGTGGCTCGTTGGAACCACTACTGACCAAGCCCTGCAGAGGGTGATAAGATAACCAACACAAGAAAAAAATCTACTTAACCTTGTCCTCACCAATATACCTGTCGCAGCTGCATCTGTTCATGACTGCATTGGCAGTAGTGATCACCGCAGTGTCATTGTGGAGACGAAGTCCCAGCTTCACAGTGAAGACACCCTCCACTACCACCATGCTGAATGGGATAGATTCAGAACAGATCTAGCAGCTCAAAACCGGGCATCCATAAAGGGCTGTGGGCCATTGCAGAATTGTATTCCACCACAATCTACATAACATAAGAAATAGGAACAGAAGTAGGCCATTCGTCCCCTCGAGCCTGCTCCGCCATTCAATAAGATCATGGCTCATCTCCACTTCCCCGCCCGTTGTCCATAACCCCTTATCGTTTAAGAAACTGTTTTTTTCTGTCTTAATTTATTCAATGTCCCAGCTTCCACAACTGAGGCAGCGAATTCCACAGATTTACAACCCTCAGGAGGAAATTTCTCCTCATCTCAGTTTTAAATGGGCTGCCCCTTATTCTAAGATCATGCTCTCCAGTTCTAGTCTCCCCCATCAGTGGAAACATCCTCTCTGCATCCACCTTGTCAAGCCCCCTCATAATCTTACACGTTTCGATAAGATCACCTCCCATTCTTCTGAACACCAATGAGTAGAGGCCCAACCTACTCAACCTTTCCTCATTAGTCAACCTCCTCATCCCCAGAATCAACCTGGTGAACCTTCTCTGAACTGCCTCCAAAACAAGTATATCCTTTTGTAAATACGGAAACCAAAACTGCATGCAGTATTCCAGGTGTGGCCTCACCAATACCTTGTATAGCTGTAGCACAATTTTCCTGCTTTTATACTCCATCCCCTTTGCAATAAAGGCCAAGATACCATTGGCCTTCCTGATCACTTGCTGTACCTGCATACTATCCTTTTGTATTTCATGCACAAGTACCCCCAGGTCCCGCTGTACTGCGACACTTTGCAATCTTTCTCCATTTAAATAATAACATGCTCTTTGATATTCTTTTTGCCAAAGTGCATGACCTCACACTTTCCAACATTATGCGCCATCGGCCAAATTTTTGCCCACTCACTTAGCCTGTCTATGGTGTAACCTCATGGCCCAGCATATATCTCCCTCTACCTTACCATCAAGCCAGGGGACCAACCCTGGTTCAATGAGGAGCGCAGAAGAGCATGCAGGAGCAGCATCAGGCATACCTAAAAATATGAGGTACCAACCTGGGAAAGCCGCAACACATGACTTCGTGCATGCTAAGCAGCGGAAAAAATGCGCTACAAACAGATAAGCGATCTCACAATCAACAGATCAGATCAAAGCTCTGCAGTCCTGCCACATCCAGTCGTGGATGACAATTAAACAACCAGCAGGAGGAAGAGGCTCCATGAATATCCCCATCTTCAATGAAGGCAGAGCCCAGCCCATGAGTGCAAAAGACAAGGCTGAAGCATTTGCAAACATCTTGAGAGATGTGCCGAGTGGATGATCCATAATCGGCCTGCTCCGGAGGTCACCGTCACAGAAGCCAGTCTTCAGCCAATTAAATTCATGACATGTGATATCAAGAAATGGCTGAGTGCACTGCATACAGCAAAAGCTATAGGCCCCAACAACATCCCAGTTGTCGTGCTGAAGACTTGTGCTCCAGAACTAGCGAAAAGTTCTAGCCAAACTGTTCCAATTCAGTTACAATATGGACATCTACCCAACAATGTGGAAAACTGCCCAGGTATGTCCTGTCCATAAAAAAGGACAAATCCAATTCGACCAATTACCACCCCATTAGTCTACTGCCAGTCATCAACAAAGTGATGGAAGGTGTTGTCAACAGTGCTATTAAGCAGCACTTGCGCACCAGTAACCCGCTGATCGATGCTCAGTTTAGGTTCCGCCAGAACCACTCAGCTCCAGACCTCATTGCAGCCTTGATCCAAACATGGACAAAAGAGCTGAATTCCAGGCATGAGGTGCGAGTGACTGCCCTTGACATCAAGGCAGCATTTAACCGAGTGAGACATCAAGGAGCCCCAGCAAATTTGAAATCAATGGGAATCAGGGGGAAAACTCTCCACCGGCTGGAGTCATACCTAGCACAAAGAAAGATGGTTGTGGTTGTTGGAGGTCAATCATCCCAACCCCAGGACATCGCTGCAGGAGCTTTTCAGGGCAGTGTCCTAGGCCCAACCATCTTCAGCTGCATCATCAATGACCTTCCCTCCATCAGATGGTCAGAATTGGGGATGTTCGCTTACGATTGCACGGTCTTCAGTTCCATTCGCAACTCCTCAGATAATGAAGCAGTCCATGCCCGGGATGATATTCAGGCTTGGGCTGAAAAGTGGAAAGTAATATTCACGCCACACAAGTGCCAGGCAATGACCATCGCCAACAAGCACAAATCTAACCACCCCTCCTTGATATTCAATGGCATTACCATCACCAAATCCCCCACCATCAACATCCTGGGGGTCACCATTGACCAGAAACTTAACTGGACCAACCACACATATACCGTGGTAATAAGAGCAAGTTAGAGGCTGGGTATTCTGTGGCGAGTGTCTCACCTCCTGACTCCCCAAAGCCCTTCCACCATCGACAAGGCACAAGTCAGCAGTGTGATGGAATACTCTCCACTTGCCTGGATAAGTGCAACTCCAACAAGCTCGACACCATCCAGGACAAAGCAGCCCGTTTGATTGGCACCCCATCCATCACCAGCGTACCATGGCTGCAGTGCGTACCATCTACAAGGCTTTTTCGGCAGCACATCGCAAACCTGCAACCTCTCCCACCTAGAAAGACAAGGATAGCAGGTGCATGGGAGCACCATCACCTGTAAGTTCCCCTCCAAGTTACACACCATCCTGACTTGGAAATATATCGCTCTTCCATCATAGTCGCTGGTCAAAATCCTGGAACTCCTTCCCTAATAGCACAAAGTTTCTTCACCACAAGGACTGCAGCGGTTCAAGAAGGAGGCTCACCACCACCTTCTCAAGGGTAATTCAGGATGGGCAATAAATACTGGCTTGCGAGAGACATCCACATCCAGGAACAAATTTTTTTTTTTTTAAAAAGGCACACAGGCTAATTATTAAATGCAAGAAAATTGAGTTTCTTCCTAGGATATCCTGAAAAGACAACATAAAAAGGTGTACAACATTTACTTTGTATGGCAAAAACTTAATATAGGAACCAAATTAACACAAAATTAAGGTGCAGAAAAACTGAAACAATAAATGACGCCTAAGTAATCAACACTTGGAACATTTATGTTCCATTTATCAGAGACAATTCTCCCAGAGGGTCTAATTTCTCCCAAATCCAAAGGAAAAGGCTAGCAAAGCTCTACTACTGCAAGAAAAACATTTCATTAAAATAGTACCTTTCATTGCCTCAGGCCAAAGCACTTCACAACCAATGATGTACTTTTGAAGTGTAGTCACTATGATAATGTAAGGAAATGTAGCAGTTAATTTGCACACAGCAAGGTCGCACAAACTGCACTGAGATTAATGACCAGGTAACCTGATGCTGGTTGAGGGCTAAATAATGGCCCTGACACAGGAAGAACTCTCCTGCTCTTCAAGTAGCGGCATGGGTCTGTGGTGGATCCGTTAGTCAGGATCACGGCTTGCATGTCATCGTGGAGCAGGCAGAGGATGGTGACAAATTTTGGGGTGCAGCCAAAACGGAGGACGACGCTCCATAGTCCCTCAGAGTTGACAGTGCCAAAGGCCTTTGTGAGGTCAGAGGCGGCCACATAGAAACATAGAAAATAGGTGCAGGAGTAGGCCATTCAGCCCTTCTAGCCTGCACCGCCATTCAATGAGTTCATGGCTGACCATGCACTTCAGTACCCCCTTCCTGCTTTCTCGCCATACCCCTTGATCCCCGGGTAGTAAGGACTTCATCTAACTCCCTTTTGAATATATTTAGTGAATTGGCCTCAACTACTTTCTGTGGTAAAGAATTCCACAGGTTCACCACTCTCTGGATGAAGAAGTTTCTCCTCATCTCGGTCCTAAATGGCTTACCCCTTATCCTTAGACTGTGACCCCTGGTTCTGGACTTCCAACATTGGGAACATTCTTCCTGCATCAAACCTGTCTAAACCCGTCAGAATTGTAAACGTTTCTATGAGGTCCCCTCTCATTCTTCTGAACTCCAGTGAATACAAGCCCAGTTGATCACGTCTTTCTTGATAGGTCAGTCCCACCATCCCAGGAATCAGTCTGGTGAATCTTCGCTGCACTCCCTCAATAGCAAGAATGTCCTTCCTCAAGTTAGGAGACCAAAACTGTACACAATACTCAAGGTGTGGCCTCACCAAGGCCCTGTATAACTGTAGCAACACCTCCCTGCCTGCCCCTGTACTCAAATCCCCTCGCTATGAAGGCCAACATGCCATTTGCTTTCTTAACCGCCTGCTGTACCTGCATGCCAACCTTCAATGACTGATGTACCATGACACCCAGGTCTCGTTGCACCTTCCCTTTTCCTAATCTGTCACCATTCAGATAATAGTCTGTCTCTCTGTTTTTACCACCAAAGTGGATAACCTCACATTTATCCACATTGTGCTTCATCTGCCATGCATTTGCCCACTCACCTAACCTATCCAAGTCACTCTGCAGCCTCATAGCATCCTCCTCACAGCTCACGCTGCCACCCAACTTAGTGTCATCTGCAAATTTGGAGATACTACATTTAATCCCCTCGTCTAAATCATTAATGTACAATGTAAACAGCTGTGGCCCCAGCACAGAACCTTGCGGTACCCCACTAGTCACTGCCTGCCATTCTGAAAAGTACCCATTTACTCCTACTCTTTGCTTCCTGTCTGACAACCAGTTCTCAATCCATGTCAGCACACTACCCCCAATCCCATGTGCTTTAACTTTGCACATTAATCTCTTGTGTGGGACCTTGTCGAAAGCCTTCTGAAAGTCCAAATATACCACATCAACTGGTTCTCCCTTGTCCACTCTAATGGAAACATCCTCAAAAAATTCCAGAAGGTTTGTCAAGCATGATTTCCCTTTCACAAATCCATGCTGACTTGGACCTATCATGTCACCATTTTCCAAATGCACTGCTACGACATCCTTAATAATTGATTCCATCATTTTACCCACTACTGAGGTCAGGTTGACCGGTCTATAATTCCCTGCTTTCTCTCTCCCTCCTTTTTTAAAAAGTGGGGTTACATTGGCTACCCTCCACTCCATAAGAACTGATCCAGAGTCAATGGAATGTTGGAAAATGACTGTCAATGCATCCGCTATTTTCAAGGCCACCTCCTTGAGTACTCTGGGATGCAGTCCATCAGGCCCTGGGGATTTATCAGCCTTCAATCCAATCAATTTCCCCAACACAATTTCCCGACTAATAAGGATTTCCCTCAGTTCCTCCTCCTTACTAGACCCTCTGACCCCTTTTATATCCGGAAGGTTGTTGGTGTCCTCCTTAGTGAATACCAAACCAAAGTACTTGTTCAATTGGTCTGCCATTTCTTTGTTCCCAGTTATGACTTCCCCGGATTCTGACTGCAGGGGACCTACGTTTGTCTTTACTAACCTTTTTCTCTTTACATACCTATGGAAACTTTTGCAATCCGCCTTAATTTTCCCTGCAAGCTTCTCCTCGTACTCCATTTTCCATGCCCTAATCAAACCCTTTGTCCTCCTCTGCTGAGTTCTAAATTTCTCCCAGTCCCCGGGTTCACTGCTATTTCTGGCCAATTTGTATGCCACTTCTTTGGCTTTAATACTATCCCTGATTTCCCTTGATAGCCACCTTCCCTTTTTTATTTTTACACCAGACATGAATGTACAATTGTTGTAGTTCATCCATGCGGTCTCTAAATGTCTGCCATTGCCTATCCACAGTCAACCCCTTAAGTATCATTCGCCAATGTATCCTAGCCAATTCACACCTCATACCTTCAAAGTTAGCCTTCTTTAAGTTCTGGACCATGGTCTCTGAATTAACTGTTTCATTCTCCATCCTAATGCAGAATTCCACCATATTATGGTCACGCTTCCACAAGGGGCCTCGCACAATGAGATTGCTAATTAATCCTCTCTCATTACACAACACCCAGTCTAACATGGCCTCCCCCCTCGTTGGTTCCTCGACATATTGGTCTAGAAAACCATCCCTTATGCACTCCAGGAAATCCTCCACCGTATTGCTTCCAGTTTGGCTCGCCCAATCTATGTGCATATTAAAGTCACCCATTATAACTGCTGCACCTTTATTGCATGCACCCCTAATTTCCTGTTTGATACCCTCCCCAACATCACGACTACTGTTTGGAGGTCTGTACATAACTCCCACTAACATTTTTTGCCTTTTGGTGTTCTGCAGCTCTATCCATATAGATTCCACATCATCCAAGCTAATGTCTTTCCTAACTATTGCATTAATCTCCTCTTTAACCAGCAATGCTACCCCACCTCCTTTTCCTTTTATTCTATCCTTTCTGAATGTTGAATACCCCTGGATGTTGAGTTCCCAGCCCTGATCATCCTGGAGCCACGTCTCCGTAATCCCAATCACATCATATTTGTTAACATCTATTTGCACAGTTAATTCATCCACCTTATTGCGGATACTCCTTGCATTAAGACACAAAGCCTTCAGGCTTGCTTTTTTAACACCCTTTGTCCTTTTAGAATTTTGCTGTACAGTGGCCCTTTTTGTTCTTTGCCTTGGGTTTCTCTGCCCTCCACTTTTCCTCATCTCCTTTCTGTCTTTTGCTTTTACCTCCTTTTTGTCTCCCTCTGTCTCCCTGCATTGGTTCCCATCCCCCTGCCATATTAGTTTCACTCCTCCCCAACAGCACTAGCAAACACTCCCCCTAGGACATTGGTTCCGGTCCTGCCCAGGTGCAGACCTTCCGGTTGGTACTGGTCCCACTTCCCCCAGAACTGGTTCCAATGCCCCAGGAATTTGAATCCCTCCCTGCTGCACCACTGCTCAAGCCACGTATTCATCTGCGCTATCCTGCGATTCCTACTCTGACTAGCACGTAGCACTGGTAGCAATCCTGAGATTACTACTTTTGAGGTCCTACTTTTTAAATTTAGCTCCGAGCTCCTTAAATTAGTTTCGTAGGACCTCATACAAGGGTTGGTGCTGTTCACCGCGCAACAAGAGAAATGCAGGGAAGATCATGTCCGTTGTACCCCTTAGTGGACAGAATCCACATTGGAACTCTGGGAGGGGCTTTTCAGCCACAGGGAGAAGGTGGTTGAGGAGGATTCTTGCGATGACTTTCCTAGTGGCAGACAGCAGGGAGATTCCTCTGTAGTTGCCGCAGTAAGACTTATCCCCTTTTTTGAAGATTGTCATGATTACGGCATCAGAGATCTCCCGGCATGCTCGCCTCCTTCCAGATGAGAGAGGTGAGGTCATGCATTCTTGCCAATAGTGCTTCTCCACCACACTTTAGTGCCTCAGTGGGGATTCCATCTGTTCCTGATGCCTTGTTGTTCTTGAGCTGACGGATGGCCTTTTCTACCTCGTGCAGGGCTGGGGTTTTGCTGAGATGATGGTGGGTAGCATGCTGCGGGATGGAGCCGAGTACGCTCGTGTCGAAGGCAGAATCTCAGTTAAGGAAATCTTCGAAGTGCTCCTTCCAGCGGGCCCCAACTACCTCGGTGTCCTTAATGAGTGCCTCCCCGTTCTTGGCCAGCAGTGGGGTGGGGCCTTGGGACCGAGGTGGACTTAACTGCAGTGAAGAATCCTCGCACGTCATGGCTGTCGGCCAGCTGCTGGATCTCCTGTGCTTTCTCCACCAACTATCTCTAGCAGGGAGCAGATGGGGCCTCAATTTAACGTTTCAACTGTAATAGGACACCTCTGACAATGTAGCGCTCCCTCAGTACAACACTGGACTAGATTATGTACTCAAATCTCTGGAGCTGAGTTTGAAACCATGGCCTTAAGAACATAAAACGTAAGAAATAGGAGGAGTAGCCCATATGGCCCCTCGAGCCTGCTCCGCCATTTAATACGATCATGGCTGATCCGATCATGGACTCAGGTCCACTTCCCTGCCTTCTGAATTAAAGGCGAGGGTGCTACCAAGGAGCCAAGGCTGACAGCTAATCACTGTAAACAATTCATCATTGATAGACAAGAGGGGGGCTCAGATTTATTTGACAAGCTTCTGCTCCGTCAGACCACACCAGATGTGCTCCCATCAATATAATTCCAATTGAACTTTATTGAATAAATTGAAAATGTTCAGCTAAATATCTGTTAATATTCTTTCTGAAAATTCTATTATTTTACACATCCATTTCACACTGTGCTATGTTTGACAGTCTACTCAAAGTTTACTATATGAAATTAAATTCAAATACATATCAGTAAATACTAAATTGATTATTGCAGTGCAAATCCATGGCAACATGGGTGACTCAGCTGCACGGTGGGGCGGGAAGAGAGAAGAATGGAAGAGCTCTCGTGAATTCAATAGTCAGGGGAGCACGACAGTCATTTCTGCAGCCGCAGACATAACTCCAGGATGGTACGTTGCCTCCCTAGTGCCAGAGTCAAGGATGTCACTGAGCAGCTGCAGGGCATTTTTTGGGGGGGGGGGGGGGGGGGGGGAGGAAAGAGGGTGAACAGCCAGAGGTCGTGGTCCATATCGGGACTAATGACATAGGTTGAAAGAGGGATGAGGTCCTGCAGGCAGAGTTTCGGGAGCTAGGAGAGATTAAAAAGCAGGACCTCAAAAAGGTAAAATCTCTGGATTACTCCCGGTGCCACGAACTAGTGAGTACAGAAATAGGAGGATAGAGCAGATGAATACGTGGCTGGAGAGATGGTGCAGACGGGAGAGCTTCAGTTTCCTGAGGCATTGGGACCGCTTCTTGGGGAGGCGAGACCTGTACAAGCCGGACGGGTTGCACCTTAACAGAGCCAGGACCAATATCCTCGTGTGGGGTTGGGGGGGGGGGCTTTGCTAGTGCTGTTGGGGAGAGTTTAAAAACTAGCTTGGCAGAGGGATGGGAACCTGAAAATAGATTCAATGAGGGGGGGGGGGGGGAGGAGGAGGAGGAGTAAAGCTGGAATTAGAAAGCAAAAATAAAGAAAGTGAGTTTGAAGGAAGGAGGAAACAAGCAAGAAAAAAGGGTAAAAAACAAACTTAAAGGCACTTTGTCTAAATTCGTAACAAAATAGATGAGTTGACGGCACAAATGGGTATGATCTGATAGCCATTAGCGATGTGGTTGCAAGGTGACCAGGACTGGGAATTAAATATTCAGGGGTACTTGACAATCCGGAAGGATAAGGAGGTGGGGTAGCTCTATTGATAAAGGATGGAATCACTGCAACAGTGAGAAACGATATTGGCTCAAATGATCATGATGTTGAAACAGTTTGGATGGAGATAAGGAATAATAAGGAGAATATAAGAACATAAGAATTAGGAACAGGAGTAGGCCATCTAGCCCCTCGAGCCTGCTCCGCCATTCAATAAGATCATGGCTGATTTGGTCGTGGACTCAGCTCCACTTACCCGCCCTCTCCCCGTAACCCTTAATTCCCTTATTGCTTAAAAATCTATCTATCTTTGACTTGAAAACATTCAATGAGCTAACCTCAACTGCTTCCTTGGGCAGAGAATTCCACAGATTCACAACCCTCTGGGAGAAGAAATTCTTTCTCAACTCGGTTTTAAATTGGCTCCTCCGTATTTTGAGGTCATCTATGTACATTGTAAACAGTTGTGGTCCCAGCACCGATCCCTGAGGCACACCACTAACCACGGATTTCCAACCGGAAAAGGACCCATTTATCCCGACTCTGCTTTCTGTTCGCCAGCCAATTCTCTATCCATGCTAATACATTTCCTCTGACTCCGCGTACCTTTATCTTCTGCAGTAACCTTATCGAATGCCTTTTGGCAATCTAAATACACCACATCCATCGGTACACCTCTATCCACCATGCTCGTTATATCCTCAAAGAATTCCAGTAAATTAGTTAAACATGATTTCCCTTTCATGAATCCATGCTGCGTCTGCTTGATTGCACTATTCCTATCTAGATGTCCCGCTATTTCTTCCTTAATGATAGTTTCAAGCATTTTCCCCACTACAGATGTTAAACTAACCAGCCTATAGTTACCTGCCTTTTGCCTGCCCCCTTTTTTAAAACAGAGGCGTTACATTAGCTGCTCTCCAATCCGCTGGTACCTCCCCAGAGTCCAGAGAATTTTGGTAGATTAGAACGAATGCATCTGCTATAACTTCCGCCATCTCTTTTAATACCCTGGGATGCATTTCATCAGGACCAGGGGACTTGTCTGCCTTCATTCCCATTAGCCTGTCCAGCAGTACCTCCCTAGTGATAGTGATTGTCTCAAGGTCCTCCCTTCCCACATTCCTGTGGCCAGCAAATTTTGGCATGGTTTTTGTGTCTTCCACTGTGAAGACGGAAGCAAAATAATTGTTTAAGGTCTCAGCTATTTCCTCATTTCCCATTATTAAATCCCCCTTTTCATCTTCTAAGGGACCAACATTTACTTTAGTCACTCTTTTCCGTTTTATATATCTGTAAAAGCTTTTACTATCTGTTTTTATGTTTTGCGCAAGTTTACCTTCGTAATCTATCTTTCCTTTCTTTATTGCTTTTTTAGTCATTCTTTGCTGTTGCTTAAAATTTTCCCAAT
Source organism: Pristiophorus japonicus (assembly GCF_044704955.1). Taxonomy (NCBI): domain Eukaryota; kingdom Metazoa; phylum Chordata; class Chondrichthyes; family Pristiophoridae; genus Pristiophorus; species Pristiophorus japonicus. The sequence continues at coordinate 50,359,145 of NC_091985.1, read as the reverse complement.
CCTCTAGTTTCCCACTAACCTTGGCCACCTTATATGCATTGGTCTTTGATTTGATGCTTTCCTTGGTTATCCACGGCTGGTTATCCCTTTTCTTGCCGCCCTTCTTTTTCACTGGAATATATTTTTGTTGAGCACTATGAAAGAGCTCCTTAAAAGTGCTCCACTGTTCTTCAATTGTGCCGTTTAGTCTGCGTTTCCAGTCTACTTTAGCCAACTCTGCCCTCATCCCAGTGTAGTCCCCTTTGTTTAAGCATAGTACGCTCGTTTGAGACACTACTTCCTCACCCTCAATCTGTATTACAAATTCAACCATACTGTGATCACTCATTCCGAGAGGATCTTTTACGAGGAGATCGTTTATTTTTCCTGTCTCATTACACAGGACCAGATCTAAAGATGGCTTGCTCCCTTATAGGTTCTGTAACATACTGTTCTAAGAAACAATCCTGTATGCATTCTATGAATTCCTCCTCCAGGCTACCCAGTGCGATTTGATTTGGCCAATCGATATGTTGGTTAAAATCCCCCATGACTACTGCCGTTCCTTTTTCACATGCCTCCATTATTCCCTTGATTATTGCCCGCCCCACTGTGAAGTTATTATTTGGGGGCCTATAAACTACGCCCACCAGTGACTTTTTCCCCTTACTATCTCTAATCTCCACCCATAATGATTCAACATTTTGTTCATTGGAGCCAATATCATCCCTCACAACTGCCCTATCATCTTTTATTAACAGAGCTACCCCACCTCCTTTCCCTTCTTGCCTATCTTTCTGAATTGTCAGATACCCCTGTATGTTTAATTCCCAGTCTTGGCCACCCTGCAACCACGTTTCTGTAATGGCCACCAAATCATACCCATTTATAATGATTTGTGCCGTCAACGCATTTACTTTATTTCGAATACTGCGTGCATTTAGGTAGAGTGTTTTCATCCTAGTTTTTAAACCATGATTTTTAGTTTTGACCCCTCCTGCAGCCCTTTTATATTCAGTGGCCCTTTTTGTTTCTTGCCTTTGTTTTCTCTGCCCTCCACTTTTACTTATCTCTTTTCTGTCTTTTGTTTTTGTCTCCTTTTTGTTTCCCTGTATTGGTTTCCATCTCCCTGCCATATTAGTTTAACTCCTCACCAACAGCACTAGCAAACACTCCCCCTCGGACATTGGTTCCGGTCCTGCCCAGGTGCAGACTGTCCAGTTTGTACTGGTCCCACCTCCGCCAGAACCTGTTCCCACCTCCCCCAGAACCTGTTCCAATGCCCCACGAATTTGAATCCCTCCCTGCTGCACCACTGCTCAAGCCACGTATTCATCTGAAAAAGTCACTGGTGGGGCGTAGTCTATAGGCACCTAACAGTAGCAACTCTGTTGGTCAGAGGATAAACCAGGAAATAGTGGGGACTTGTAAAAAGGGAACAGCAATAATCATGGGTGATTTTAACCTCCATATTGATTGGACAAATCAAATTGGTCAGGGTAGCCTTGAGGAGGAGTTCATAGAGTGCATAAGGGTTGGGTTCCTTGAGCAGTATGTAACGGAACCAAGCAGGGGGAAGGCTATCTGTGTAATGAGACCGGATTAATAAATAATAATTTAGTAAAGGATCTCCTTTGATTGAGCAATCATAGCATAGTGGAATTTCAAATTCAGATGGAAGGTGAGAAAGTTGGATCTCAAACCAACATACTAAGCTTAAACAAAAAGGAGACTACGAAGGTATGAGGGCAAAGTTGGCTAAAGTGGATTGGGAAAATAGATTAAAAAGTGTAGGACGGTTGATGAACAGTGGCATACATTTAAGGAGATATTTCATAACTCAAGAAAAATATATTCCAGTGAAGAGGAAAGGGTGTTAAAGAAATAAAGGACAGTATCCAATTAAAAACAAGGGCATATAAAGTGGCCAAAGCTAGTGGGAGGCAGAAGATTGGGAAGCTTTTAAAAGCCAAAGAATAACTAAAAAAATGATTAAGAAAAGGGAAGATAGACGATGAAAGAAAACTGGCACAAAATATAAAAACAGATAGCAAGAGTTTCTATAGGTATATAAAAAAGAAAAAAAAAAAAGAGTGGCTAAATTAAATGTTGGTCCCTTAGAGGACGAGACCAGGGAATTAGTAATGGGGAACATGGAGATGGCAGAAACTCTGAACAAATAATTTGTATCAGTTTTTACAGTCGAGGACACTAACAATATCCCAAAAGTGGATAGTCTTGGGGCAATGGGGGGGGGGGGGGCAGGAACTTAACACAATCACAATGACTAAGGAGGTGATACTCAGTAAGATAACGGGACTAAAGGCAGATAAATCCCCTGGATCTGATGGCTTGCATCCTAGGATCTTGAGAGAAGTGGCGGCATTGATTGGAATTTTGGTAAATTACATGAATTCTGGAGGTCCCAGCAGATTGGAAAACTGCAAATGTAATGCCCCTATTTAAAAAGGAGGCAGACAAAAAGCAGGAAACTATAGACCAGTTAGCCTAACATCTGTGATTGGGAAAATGTTGGGAGTCCATTATTAAAGGACCAGTAGCAGGACATTTGGAAAAGCAAAATTCGGTCAAGCAGAGTCAGCATGGATTTATGAAGGGGAAGTCATGTTTGACAAATTTGCTGGAGTTCTTTGAGGATGTAACAAACAGGGTGGATAAAGGGGAACCAGTGGATGTGGTGTATTTGGACTTCCAGAAGGCATTTGACAAGGTGCCAGATAAAAGGTTATTGCACAAGATAAAATTTCACGGGGTTGGGGGTAAGATATTAGCATGGATAGAGGATTGGCTAACTAACAGAAAACAGAGTGTCGGGATAAATGATTCATCCTCGGGTTGGCAATCAGTAACTAGTGGGGTGCCGCAGGGATCAGTGCTAGGACCCCAATTATTTACAATCTATAATAATGACTTGGAAGAAAGGACCGAATGTAACGTAGCCAAGTTGGTTGACAATACAAAGATGGAAGGAAAAGCAATGTGTGAAGAGGACACAAGAAATCTGCAAAAGGACATAGACAGGCTAAGTGAGTGGGCAAAAATTTGACAGATGGAGTAAAATGTTGGAAAGTGTGAGATCATGCACTTCGACAGAAAAAAAATCAAAGAGCAAGTTATTATTTAAATGGAGAAAAATTGCAAAGTGCTGCAGTACAGCAGGACCTGGCGGTACTTGTGCATGAAACACAAAAGGTTAGTATGCAGGAACAGCAAGGCCAATGGAATCTTGGCCTTTATTGCAAAGGGGGTGGAGTATAAAAGCAGGGAAGTCTTGCTACAATTATACAGGGTATCGGTGAGGCCACATCTGGAATGCTGCGTGCAGTTTTGGTTTCCATATTTACGAAAGGATATACTTGCTTTGGAGACAGTTCAGAGAAGGTTCACTAGGTTGATTCCGGAGATGAGGGGGTTGACTGATGAGGAAAGATTGAGGAGGTTGGGCCTCTACTCATTAGAATTCAGAAGATTGAGAGGTGATCTTATCGAAACGTATAAGATTATGAGGAAGCTTGACAAGGTGGATGCAGAGAGGATGTTTCCACTGATGGGGGTGGCTAGAATTAGGGGGCATAATCTTAGAATTTAAAACTGAGATGAGGAGGAATTTCTTCTCTGAGGGTTGTGAATCTGTAGAATTCACTGCCTCAGAGCTGTGGAAACTGGATATTGAATAAATTTAAGACAGAGATAGACAGTTTCTTAACCAATAAGGGAATAGGAGGTTATGGGGAGCAGGCAGGGAAGTGGACCTGACTCCATGATCGTATTAAATGGCAGAGCAGGCTCGAGGGGCCGTATGGCCTACTCCTGCTCCTATTTATGTTCTTGTGTGTAATCATAAGTCAGCTTCTTCCATTGCAAGGGATTTAAGAAACATTCAAATTTAGTATTGCAAGTATATTAGAAAAATATTATTTGAAAATGTCTCTTGATTGGTCCTCTCCACACCAAAGGGCATCAAGCAAGGCTTGCTTTGTTCTATATTTAGGCTTGCAACGTTGAGCCTTCTGGAGCTGAAACAGTCAAAATGCAGATCGCAAGCTCTGATGACTCATCCACTAAGATCCAGAATAAGCATCAGTTAGCTTATTGTTTGCTACCCTTTGAAATTAAACTGTCGTTCCAGTCAGCACCATGGAACATTATTCAGTATTTTCAGCAAAATACAAAATTCAATCTGGCCTGCAAGCCACATATATAGTGCTCTTTTTCAACACGTCAGGAAATCTAATGCAAAAATACATATTTTTTCCCCCACTGCTTTTATGTACTTGTTTATAGTATATTTTTTGAAGTACAAAAAGTGTGAGTTCTTGGATTTAAGTAGCACTAAGCAGGGGAGTGAGGGGGGAGAAGAGGGAAGCGAGGGGAGGGGGAGGGAAGCAAGGAGCGAGGGGTGAGTGAGGAGGGAGGAGAGAGGAGGCACAACTTAAGCACTTCACAGACAAATATATACTTTGTGTCCACAAACTTCAACTGTCCCACAGATACCAATGAAAAAAGAGAAACAGAATCTATTTTAGTGATGTTAGTTGTGCGATAAATATTGGCCAGGACCTCTGCTCATCGAGCAGTGGGATGTTCCAATTCTGTCCACCCTCTAACCCTATGTCCTACGTCCACCTGTGAGGGCTGAGGGAACCCCTGTTCAATGCCTTCAACAGTGCAACACTCCTTCAGTACTGTGGTGTCAGCCTGGATTGTGTATTCAAGTCTCTGGAGTTGAACCCATGACTTTTAGACTCAGATGATAGAATAGTACCACAGAGCCAAGGTGGGCACATCAATGCTCAAAGTCAGGGGGAAATCAGGGTGGTCATGATCTCAGGTCAGTGAGGGACATGTTTCAGGACATGCCTTTTATATCTTTTTCCCTTACCTTTTTTCAGCAAAGCGGCCTCGGAGTCCTTCTCCATCTCATTGACATACAATTTCCAGTTTCCTGCTCCATGGGAGAAGAGGGAGAGGGACAGGATGTTGGCCATGATCTCTGCTGTGTGGGGGCAGGAGGAGGTGATTGGCCACTATTTTTGATCACAAACAGGAATGGATTTAACTCTTCAGTTGGGGGAGGGTATGCCACATTTTGAGTGTTTAACTGCCCAATTGGTGGGAAATTGCAACCATGATTTTTTTCCAGAAATGGTTCGCTGGTGATTATTGAGCATGAATTTTCAGCTGTCACGCAAGATTAGTTGCTGCCTCAGGTTGATCAATTTGTCATGTAATGTCACATTTGCAGTACAATCTATAGGCGTAATACCTTTCGAATCCTGAGACCACTCACCATTTATACATGTTCAATCCTTATTTTTATACTAATCAATGTTCCATGCTATTGCCCACAGCCAAGTGCAGTCTTCAGGTACAGTGAGGTTACAGGGCAGGGAATAATTGGACCAGGGCATACAGATGTAATTTCAGTCCCATTTTAGAGTTGTATGTTGTCATTATTATTTCATAATATTTCATATAAACTATGAACAAAATATATTTTAAAATCTTAATAGTGCACACACTTCCTGCCAACTTTTTTCATTGCAAATTCTTATGTCCACATGTATAATGGATACTGCCGATACAAACACTGCAATTAAATCCTCCTGCCTCCTACATAGCTTTCGATCATCCTTTGCCATCGCCTCTTCTCCAAAGTTCCCTCTCAGCTGCACTTTGTTGTGCACATCCTGCTTATATCAACGGTGGTCCCTTTAAATTTCTGCGCATGCGCGGTATTTCCAATGGAAAAGCTTGAGCGGCCTGCATGGTACCTTGCAGATTACCTAGTATGTGCGCAGCTTAGAGGGTTGTACAGGGGCCACCATCACATGGCTGAACCTTCCCAACACAGCCGCGAAAGATCCAGCACCACCTTCTCCCACCCATACATCCAGAGTACCTCAATTATCATTATATACACTGACAATATACAGCTCTACCTCTCCACCACCATCCTCATAGGCAGTCCATCAAAATCAAGGAAGACTTGCTTCCACTCAAAGTGAGTTCTTAGGTGACTGAACAGTCCAATACGGGAATTACAGTCTCTGTCACAGTGGGACAGTTGTTCAAGGAAAGGGTGGGTGGGGAGTCTGGTTTGCCACACGCTCCTTCCACTGCCTGCGCTTGTTTTCTGCATGCTCTTAGCAACTACCTCTGTTGTCAAACTGTTTTTTCAACATCAAGTCAGACCAGAATCATTATCATCGCTCCTGACTCCATCCCCTTCCCAGCTATTAACTCAGATTGAACCAGATAGTACATGACCTCAGTGTCCCGATGAACCCAAAGTCAAGTTTCAAATCCCATACGCTATCCAGCACAATACCAGTTACTTTTAATTTATGCAACACTTAGCTCAGCCCCACTGCAAAGGAAACCTTCATTCATGGTTTTGTCACCACCAGACTCAACTTTTCTAACACCTTTCTCAGCAATCTCCTGCACGCCACCCGTCAGAAACGTTGCCACCCACATCCTGTCCTACATTAATTCCCACTCGATCATCAACCCATCTTTTCCAAACTCCATTAAATCACTATCCTTTTACTCTGGCTTTGTGTTCATCATCCGTTCTCGCCACTCCACCATTGGTGGCACAAATTTCAGCCATTGACCTGCAAGTTCCTCCCTAAACCCCCTCCACAGCTTGCTGCTTCTCTTCCTGCCTTTAAAATCTTGTTTCCAGTCATCACTCCTAATTCGCCTGTTAATGCCAGGTATCCATTTTGCTTTCAGTGCTTTGGGAAATTGTCTACATTAAAGATGCTATCTAAAGTTGTGAGCAGTCTTCAGATGTCTCAGCATCACATTCACCACCAAGAGGCATAAAAGGTTGCAGACCCAGAGAGACCTGGAACAAAAAGTACAGGAGTTAGAATCTCAATACAGGAGCCACTGAAGAGTGCTGAAAGGGTCCCAATACAGCAGATGCTGAAAAACTCCTCTAGGAAAGCCAAATACAACGAAGCGCCTCACATACACCTTATGGCAGAAAATGTGTAGAAGGACTATGGCATCAGTTAGGCAAGCAGATAGTAACCTCACCTCTAACCCGACTGAGATAAACAGAATTCTCAAACTATGACATCTCGCTCTATACATCCAAGGACCAAGCCATGGCTACAAGCTAAACACTGATCCAGCCTACCCCTTCCCCAACTCTTCCAGGAAAGCACACAGTGGCTTTACAGCCCAATCTCAGATGCGAGAACCAGCTGGCAGCTAAAAATCTTCAATATGGAAAAGCTGTGGTGCTTTACAAGGCACTTCCCAGGAAGTTAGTTAATTCCCTTCCACTGAATGTCCTACACTACATGCTGGAGACGCTCTCAAATATCTGCAGGACGGCCACAATCACGTTAATACACCGAGAAATGGAAGCACCCGATCCAGTGCTCATAATGCAGACCTATAATCCTCAACGTTTACGACAGAATATTGACCAAAATCCTAGTCTCCAGAAGAGATGCAGTCATCCCTAGACTGGTCCATGCAGACCAAACAGGGTTTATATGGGACAACCTCGAGGACACCATTAGCTGACGGTGCAATGCAGTGCACCACTACAACTTCATCAACACACCTTCCCCAGTACTCTCCATGGATCCAGAAAAGGCATTGGATCGGCATAAGGCTGCGAATATACTTCAGTTCCCTGAAAAAAGCTCCCTAAAATTATTACAGGTTTTGGTTCCACTATTCGATAGAAGGACTTGCATTTATATAGTGCCTTTGGACATCTCAAAGCACTTTACAGCTAATGAAGTACTTTTGGAGCGTAGCCATTGTTATAATGTGGGAAATGCAGCAGCCATTTTGCACATGGCAAGCTCCCACAAAAAGCATGTAATAATGACCAGTTTTTGAGCTGTTGATTGAGGAACAGGGTATAACTGCCCTGCTCTTCAAAATAGTGCCATGGGGTCTTGTACATCCAGCTGAGAGAGCAGATGGGTCCTCGCTTGAATGTCTCATCCGAAAGATGGCACCTCCAGCAGTGCAGCACTGGAATGTCAGCTTAGATTTGTGCACTCAGGTCTCTGGAGTGGTACCTGAACCCACAACCTTCTGATTCAGAGTAGAGAGTGCTGCCCGCTGAGCCACAGCTGACATTATCTATGAATTGACTCCAAGTACTAATAACTCAATACGTGAAAAAGTTCCTGATATCAATCCTAAATTTGTCTTTTAAAGTTTGAAAATGTGCTCTCAATTAAATGTGAAGTAATTTTTCTTCATTACCGTTTACAATTTTATATACCTCTATCACCTCAGTCCACTCTTTCAAGGCTGAAAAGCCCAAGTGCCTTCAATCTATCCTCCTAACTCAGACCTCTAGGTATCAGCCATGTGGCTCATCTCAGCACTGTATCCAATGCTTGAAGGTCTCCCATGTGTCTAAGCAACCAAAAAAGTACTCTGACCAAAGCACTATGCAGTTTGAACGTGACTTCTTCCAACTTGTATTTTATCTTTGGGCTACCATTCTATTGGCTCTTAAAAAGGACAAGGACATTGGGAAAGGAGGGAGAATAGCAATATTGATTTAAAAAAAACAATTATACCAGTGGATAGAAGGGATTTCAGTAAGGGTGGTCTGGCAATGGAAATACTATGGGTAAAGTTAAGGAACAGTAAAGGATGCAAGACTCTGATAGTAGTTGTTTACAGACCTCATGATATTGGTGATATAGCAGGGGGAAATGTATAAATACAGAGAGCATGGAAGCATAAAGCAAAAACAATGTAGTTACAATGGGAGATTTTAATTTTCACAGACTGGAAGAGGCAAGTCAGCTGAATAAGTAAAGTCAATGAATTTCTAGAACGTATTCTGTACAATTTTCTGTAATATATTTTAGAACTGACAAGGGAACAGGCCATTAGAGATTTAGTGATAAGTAAACAAGAATAACTTCAAAGGGATGATAAATGAGTTGACCAGTGTGAGGTCATCCATTTTGGTTCCAAGAAAAACAAATCAAATTTTTCTTATTGGTGAGAAACTAAGCTGTGTGGAAACCAAGAAATTTAGATGTCCATGCACATAAATCACAAAAAACCACTGCACAGGTAAAAAAAAGTTAGCAAAACAGCTCATGGCATGTTGACCTTTATCTCAAGGGGACTGGCATACAAAAATTAGGAAGTAATGCTTCAATGCAGAGCATTAGTCAGATCCCACATTCAATATTGGATACCACACACCACAGCAAAGATATACTGGCCTTGTCGAGGAAACAGTACAGATGCACCGTAAGGATACTAGGGATTAAAGGGTTAAATCATGAGGACAAGTTGCAAAAACTTGGTTAAGAGGCAAAATTAAAAAGGATACTTGGAATGCTAAGAGAGCACAAGAAATTATTGGCTAGTAAAATTAAGGGAAACCCAAAGATGTTCTATAACTATATTAAGAGTAAGAGGGTAACTAAAGAAAGGGTAGGGCCTATTAGAGACCATGAAGGTAATCTTTGTGTGGAAGCAGAAGATGTTGGTAGGGTTCTTATCGATTACTTTGCATCTGTTTTCACAAAGGGGTAATGCAGATACTGCTATTGAGGAGGAGTGAGATATTCTGGATGAAATAAATATAGTGAGAGAGGAAGTATTAAGGGGTTTAGCAGCTTTGAAAGTAGATAAGTCCCAGGCCCGGATGAAATGCATCCCAGGCTGTTGAGCGAAGTGAGAGGAGAAATAGCAGAAGCCTTAACCATCATTTTCCAGTCCTCTTTGGATCTGGGCATGGTGCCAGAGGATTGGAGGACTGCTAATGTAGTACCTTTGTTTAAGAAGGGAGAAAGGGATAGACTAAGTAATTACAGGCCTGTCAGCCTACGTGGTGGGAAAATTATTGGAAAATATCCTGAAAGACAGGATAAATCAACATTTGGAAAGGCAAGGATTAATTAGGGACAGTCAACACGGATTTGTTAAGGGAAGATCGTGTTTGACTAACCTGATTGAATTTTTTGAGGAGGTAACCAAGAGGGTCGATGCAGTACATATGGACTTTAGCAAGGCTTTTAATAAGGTCCCACATGGTAGACTGCTAATGAAGGTTAATGCCTATGGGATCCAGGGCAAAATGGCAAGTTGAATCTAAAATTGGCTTGGAAGTAGGAAGCAAAGGGTAATGATTGATAGATGTTTTTGTGACTAGAAGGATGTTTCCAGTCGGGTTCCGCAGGACTCAGTACTGGGTCCCTTGCTTTTTGTGGTATATCTCAAAGGTTTAGATTTGAATATAGGGAGTATGATTAAGAAGTTTGCAGATGACACTAAAATTGGCTGTGTGGTTGATAATGAAGAGGAAAGTCATGGGCTGCAGGAGGATATCAATCTACTGGTCAGGTGGGCAGAGCAGTGGCAAATGGAACTTAATTCAGAGAAGTGTGAGGTGATGCACTTCAGGAGGGCTAATAAGGAAAGGGTATACACATTAAGCAGTAGGCCGCTTAATAGTGTAAATGAACAAAGGGACCTTGGAGTGCTTGTCCACAGATCCCTGAAAGTAGGCCAGGTGGATAAGGTGGTTAAGAAGGCATATGGAATGCTTGCCTTTATTGGCCAAGGCATAGAATATAAGAGCAGGGAAATTATGCTTAAATTGTATAATACTTTGGTTAGGCCACAGCTGGAGTACTATGTGCAGTTCTGGTCATTGTATTATAGGAAGGACATGATTGCACCCTCTCTAGTACAGAGGAGATTTACTAGGATGTTGCCTGGAATGGAGAATCTTAGTTATGAGGTCAGGTTGGATAGACTGTGTTTGTTCTCATTGGAACAGAGGAGTTTGAGAGGAGACCTCATTGAGGTGTACAAAATATTGAGGGGCCTGGACATAGTGGATAGAAAGGGCCTATTTCCACTGGTGGAGGGGTCTATTGTGAGGGGGCATAGTTTTAAGGTGGTTGGTGAAGGTTTAGAGGGGATTTTTGAGGGGGGGCTTCTTTACGCAGAGGGTTGTAGGGATCTGGAACTCACTGGAAGAGTGGTGGATGCAGAAACCCTCACCACTTTCAAGAGATGGTTGGATGGGCACTTAAAGTGCAGTAACCTGCAGGGTTACAGACCTAGAGCTGGTAACTGGGATTAGACTGGATGACTTTTTGTTGGACAGCGCAGATATAATGGTAAGTACTGCAGGGAATCGAATACGGCCAGGGTGATCTCCTGGACTAGTTTCGATCGCCTGGATGGGTCGGAGAGGAATTTTCCCAGATTTTTTCTCCCTAAATTGGCCTGGGTTTTTAATCTGGTTTTTGCGCCTCCCAGGAGATCACATGGCTCCGGTTGGGGTGGAGTGTAGAATGTTTCAGTATAAGGAGTGTTGCAGTTGTGCGAGGTGGACTGGTTGGGTTGGGTGCGCTTTGCCTTTCCGTCATTGTTTTATATGTAACCTTTAGGGCTGCTGACCAAGAGCCGTGCGGCTCTTTGTCGGCCAGCGCGGACACGGTGGGCCGAAATGGCCTCCTTCTGCACTGTAAATTTCTATGTTTCTATGTATCGCCTTGAGTTTAGAACGTTGATGGGCAATCTAAATAGAGGTCTTTAAAATTATAAAGGAATTTGATAGATTAGATACAGAGATACTACAAAAGGATATACTTGCTTTGGAGGCAGTTCAGAGAAGGTTCACTAGGTTGATTCCAGAGATGAGGGGGTTGACTTGAGGAAAGGTTGAGCTTCTACTCATTGGAATTCAGAAGAATGAGAGGTGATCATATCAAAACGTTTAAGATTATGAGGGGGTTTGACAAGGTGGATGCAGAGAGGATGTTTCCACTGATGGGGTTGACTAGAACTAGAGGGCATGATCTTAGAATAAGAGGCCGCCCATTTAAAACTGAGATGAGAAATTTCCTGAGGGTTGTAAATGTGTTGAATTCGCTGCCTCAGAGAACTGTGGAAGCTGGTGCATTGAATAAATTTGAGACAGAAATAGACAGTTTCTTAAATGATAAGGCGATAAGGGATTATGGAGAGCGGGCGGGGAGGTGGAGCGGAGTCCTTGATCAGATCAGCCATGATGGCAGAGCAGGCTCGAGGGGCCGTATGGACTACTCCTGTTCCTATTTCTTATGTTCTTAAACTATTTCCTCTGTTGGGGACATCATCTTAAATTAGAGGTAAGCCAGTTAGGAGTGAAGCACTTTTCCACAAATCTGTGCCTGGCTGAATGAGACGATGGCTGACAAAGAGAAATCAGCTGTCAAGAGCGGCAAGAAAATAATCAAGAAAGTGCCACCATGGCCGGGGGGGGGGGGGGGGGGAAGAAAGAGAAAAGACTTGCATTTATATTGAGACTTGCGCTTTACAGCCAATTAAGTACTTTTGGAGTGTGGTGACTGTTGTAATGTGAGAAACGCGGTAGCCAACTTGTGCACAAGCAAGCTCCCACAAACAGCAGTGTGATCATGACCAGATAACCTGTTTTTGTTTAAATGGAATCAGAGTTTGCCTACATAACAGACAATGCACTCCAAAAATAATTCAGTGTTAATTTTGAAGAGGATTGGATGCAACTTCAGGAAGACATAGAATCATACAATGACAAACAGTAGCTTAGTAGATCGGCCAGATATAAATCAGACCTCAAAGTTTCAAGGCTTCAAGTTGAACAAGAACAAGGAAACCTAGGATTACCAACTACCACCACCCCCAACCCTCAGCTGATGAATCAGGACTTCTCCATGTTGACCACCACTTGGATGAAGCACTGAGGGAAGAAGAATACAAAATAAATTAGTTGGGGGGTCCTCAATGTCCACCAGCAAGAGTGGCTCAGTAGTACTACCATTGATCAAGCTGGCTCAATCCTGAACACATAACCTGTCAAGTGATGGAGGGAACCAACCAAAGGGAATAACTTTGGTTACTATATTCTCACCAACATACCTGGCACAGACACTTGGGTCCATGATAGCATTGTAAGATTGACCATCACAATCTTTGTGAAGACAAAGTCTCACCTGCAGTGAGCACAGCATCTATCATGTAGTGAGGCACGACTGCCATGCCAAGTGGAGTAGACCAAGAACAGATCGAGCAGCCCAAATCTGGGCATCTGTGAGGTATTTTGGCCATCAACAGCAGTAGAATTGCATTCTACCACCATCTGCAACCTCACTGCCCGGAACATCCCTCACTCCTCCATTACCATCAAGCTGGGAGATTAATCCTGGTTGGAATGAGACAATACACTAATAACCAAAGCAGAGCCAAGAATCCCACAACCAACAGATCTGAGCAAAGCCCATGGATGTCCTACTATATTCATTCAAGATGATGGTAGCCAAATCAAGGGAGGAGGAGGAGGCTTCATGAATATCCCCCTTCTCAACTATGTTGGACCCCAGAACACGAGCACAAAAGATAAGGCTGAAATGTTTGCAAGTATCTTCAGCCTCCTGAGCCCCACACCCTAATTGTCATTGTCCAGCCAATTCAGTTCATTCCATGTGACATGAGGAAATGACTGGGTACATTGGATACAGCAAAGGCCATGGGCCCTGATGACATCCCAGTTGTGCAACAGAAGATCTGCACACCAGAACTAGCCGGGCCCTTAGACGTGCTATTCCAGTGCAACTATGACACTGGAATCTACTCAGTAATCTGGAAAATTGCTCACGACTGCCCTATCCACAAGAAGGACAAATCTAACTTCGCCATATACCACCCTTTCAGTTTCTTCCCAATCATCAAAGTGATTGAAGTCATTAACAATGCCATTAAGCAACACCAAATTACTAATAACCTACTCGTCGATGCTTAGTTCAGGTTCCATCGGAACCACACAGCTCCAGACCTCATCACAGCCTTGATTCAGATATTATCAGCCTTGGCGTAGTGCCAGAACTCCCACTAGAGTCAGAAGATTGTGGGCGCAAGTATCACTTCGGAGACTTCTGCATATAGCCTAGGCTAACACTTCAGTGCAGTACTGAGGGGACACCGCACTGTTGAGAGGTGCCATCTTTCTGGTGAGATGTCAAACCGAGGTCCCGTTTGCCCTCTCCGGTGGATGTTAAAGATCCCATAGCACTATATGAAAAACAGCAGACAAGTTTTTCTGATACCAAGACCAACATTTAGTGCTCAACCAACATCTGATTATCTGCTCATGAATCTCATTACTATTTGTGGGACCTAGCTGTACACAAACTGGCTACCATGGTTCCCTACATTACGAAAGTGACTACACTTCAAAAGTACTTTATTGGCTGTAAAGCACTTCAGGACATATGTCATGAAATGCATTATATAAATCCAAGTTCTTTCTCTTGTTATGGATGCAAGAGCTGGATCATAGAATCATAGAAATTTACAGCACGGAAGGAGGTCATTTCGGCCCATCGTGTCCACGCCGGCCGACTAAGAGCTATCCAGCCTAATCCCACTTTCCAGCTTTTGGTCTGTAGCCCTGTCGGTTACAACACATCCAAGTATTCGCTTTAAATATGGTGAGGGTTTCTGCCTCGACCACCCTTTCAGGCAGTGAGTTCCAGACCCCCACTACCCTCTGGGTGAAGAAATTTCCACTCATATCTCCTACGTCCCCTGGTTGTTGACCCCTCTGCCAAGGGAAACAGGTCATTCCTATCCAATCTATCCAGGCTCCTCATAATTTTATACCTCAATAAGGTCTTCCCTCAGCCTCTTCTGTTCCAAAGAAAACAGACCCAGCACCTCCAATCTTTCCACATAGCCAAAGTTCTCCAGTCCAGGCAACATTCTTGTAAATCTCCTCTGCACCCTTTCCAGTGCAATCACATCTTTCCTGTAATGTGGTGACCAGAACTGCACACAGTACTCCAGCTGCAGCCTAACCAGTGTTTTATACAGTTCAAGCATAACCTCCTTGCTCTTGTATTCCATGCCTCGACTAATAAAGGCAAGTATTCTATATGCCTTCTTAACCACCTTATCTACCTGGCCTACTACCTTCAGGGATCTGTGGACTTGCACTCCAAGGTCCCTTGGTTCCTCTACACTTTTCAGTGTCATACCATTTAAATGTGTATTCCCTTGCCTTGTGAGACCTCCCTAAATGCATTACCTCACACTTATCCAGATTGAATTCCATTTGCCATTGTTCTGCCCACCTGACCTATATATCGATATCTTCCTGCAATCCACAGCTTTCTTCATTATCAACCACACAGCCTATTTTAGTGACATCTGCAAACTTCTTAATCATACCCCCAACATTCAAGTCCAAGTCATTGATATATACCACAAAAAGCAAGGGACCCAGCACTGAGCCCTGCAGAACCACACTGGATACAGCCTTCCAGTCACAAAAACACCCATCAACCATTACCCTTTGCTTCCTGGCTCAGCTAATTTTGAATCCAACTTGCCACTTTGCCCTGGATCCCATGGGCTTTTACTTTTGTGAGCAGTCTGCCACGTGGGACCTTATCAAAAGCTTTGCTAAAATCTATATACACGACCTTTATCGACCCTCCTCGAAAAATTCAATCAAGTTAGTCAGACACGACCTTCCCTTAACAAATCCTTGCTGACTGTCCTTGATTAATCCATGTCTTTCCCAATGAAGATTTATCCTGTCCCTCAGGAATTTTTCCAATAATTTTCCCACCACTGAGGTTAGGCTGACTGGCCTGTAATTACTTGGTCTATCCCCTTCTCCCTTTTTAAACAAAGGTACAACATTCACAGTCCTCCAGTCCTCCAGTCCTCTGGCACCCCACCTGTAGCCAGAGAGGATTAGAAAATGATGGTTAAAGCCTCTGCTATTTCCTCTTTTGCTTCTCTTAACAGCCTGGAATACATTTCATCTGGGCCTGGGGATTTATCGACTTTCAAAGCTAAGCCCCTTAATACATCCTCTCTGTTTATCTCTTTACATTTCACACTCCTCCCTCATTGCAAAGTCTGCATCATCCCTCTCTTTTGGGGCAAGTAGAGTCAAGAGTAGAAATGCTCAACATTTAAGTATAGCAGCAAGGAGCTCGAGCAAAGTTGAAGTCAATAGACATCAGTGGGAAAACCCTAAATTGACTGGAGTCGTACCAGATACACAGGAAGATGGCCATTGTTGTCGGAGGCCAAACATCACAGCACCAAGGCTTGCCTACTGGAATTTTTCAGGGCAGTGTCCTTGGACAAAATATCATAAGTTGTTCCAGCAAAATCATACAGTCAGGAGTGGAGCTGTTGGTTGATGATTCTATAGTGTTCAGCTCTATTTACAATTTCACCAATGAAGTAGCCACCATCAGCCTACAATAGGATCTAGACAATGTCCAAGCTTGGGCTGACAAGTAGCATTTGCACCACTTAAATGGCAGATCAAATTTAACAAGAGAAGGCCCAACCACCTCCCCTTGTCCTTCAAAAGTACCATCTCCAAGATCCTTATAAACATCTTTATCGAATCACAGAATGATACAGGAGGGTGGCAGTCAGCCCACCATGTCTGAGCCAGCTCTTTGGTAGATCTATCCTACTCGATCCACTCCCCTGCTCTTTCCCCATATTCAACAGCAACTCCATGCCCTGCAACCTTCACCATCAAGAACAAGAGTAGCAACATTATTGGAGTACCATCAGCTGAGTCACACACCATGCTGACTTGCACATCTACTACTATTCCTTCATCATCACTGGGTCAAAATCCTGGAATTCCATATTGAACACCATTGTAGGACCACCATTACCACAAGGACTGCTGCAGTTCAAGAAGGTCCACCACCTTCTCAGGCAACTAGGGTTACATAATAAATGTACCCTTACTTGTGTTGCCTGCATTTCAAAAAAAAAGAAAAAATTGTACTTTAATGTAGTAAAATGCAAGGTGATCAATTTAGGGAAGAATATGCAACAGATATATATAATGAATTGTAAAGTTTTAAAAAGGAATAGAAAAGCAGAGACTTAGGGCTCAGATGCATCAAAACTGGGACGGTAAGTCAATAATGCACGACGGGCATTTCCTACACTTTAAAATGTACTTCAGGACATCCCAAGATCGTGAAAGACACTAAAAACAGATGCAGGTAATACTGCAAATGAAAATAAGGAAATGGCAGACTTGTTGAATAACTACTTTGTTTCAGTCTTCACAGTAGAGGAAGAGGATAATATACATCATAGCAGTTCCTCGGAATCGAGGAAGACTTGCTTCCACTCTTAGAATGAGTCCTTAGGTAGCTGAACAGTCCAATATGAGAGCCACAGTCCCTGCCACAGGTGGGACATACAGCCGTTGAGGGTAAGGGAGGGTGGGATAGATTTGCCGCACGCTCTTTCCGCTGCCCGTGCTTGTTTTCTGCATGTACTCGGCAATGAAACTCTAGGCTCGTTTGCCATGAAGGAGTTCAGAGTAGAGCGCTGGCTTTGGGAGTCTCATGTCTGGCATGCAGACGATGTCAGTGCTCCAATGTTGGGGATATTGGCCTGGACGAAGACACTAATGTTGGTGCGTCTGTCCTCCCAGGGGATTTGTAGGATCTTGTGGAGGCATCGTTGGTGGTATTTCTCCAGTGACTTGAGGTGTCTGCTGTACATGGGGGGAGGGCGGGTATTACTACAGCCCTATAGACCATGAGCTTGGTGGTAGATTTAAGGGCCTGGTCTTCGAACACTCTTTTCCTCAGGCGGCCGAAGACTGCGCTGGCACACTGGAGGCGGTGTTGAATCTCCTCATCAAATGTCTGTTTTTGTTGATAAAAGGCTCCAGAGGTATGGGAAATGGTCCACATTGTTCAGGGTCGCGCCGTGGATCTTGATGACTGGAGGGCAGTGCTGTGCGGCGAGGACATGCTGGCGGAGGACCTTTGCCTTACGGATGTTTAGCGCAAGGCCCGTGCTTTCGTACGCCTCGGTAAATACGTCGACTATGTCCTGGAGATCAGCCTCTGAATGTGCACAGACGCAGGCATCGCCTGCATAATATACCTGGCATTTCAGGGAAACTAATGAATCAAGGACTGGAACTGACTGAAAGAAAAAATAATGAGCTAGAATTTCCAGTGGCTCACCGCCTGATTTCTCAGCCATTTGGGCATTTTGGGCGAGAACCGGGTCGGCGAGAAATTCCCCAGCTGAGTTACTCCAGCGGTTTTGAAGTACCGCTGGGGAGTGCACCATCCACAGATCGCCATGGCTCATTTGGTTCAGTGATGACCCATAGGCAAGTATAAAAGAAAACACCCACAAGAATTAGTGGAGCAGGGCAGTAAGTGAGTAGCCCTGCAAGAAAAAGATAAGTAATTGTTTTTTTTACTAAGTATTTTAAAATTCTGTTGTAGTGATTTAAGTTAAAAGGGTCCCGAGAATATAAACAAGAGGTCCCTGCAAACCGCTATCCACATCCCAGCAATGTGGAAAAACATCCACTTGTACTCTTAGCTAACTGCCCCCCTCTATCCATGCAATTACAGTCCCTCTAATACTACACGCCTTAATTTTGAACAAACCTCTTGCATGGCATTTATTCAATCGTCCGAAAATGCATGTCTACCACCACATTCACTTTATTTATACACGGATTTCCTTGAAAAATTAATTCAGTCAAGCATGATCTACCCTTTACAAATCTATGCTGACCATTCCTGATTAGCCCACATTATTTGAGAAATGTTGTCCCATATTATGCATTCTACAAGTTTACCCACAATAGAGATGACATTAACTGGCTTAGTTACTGACTTATCCTTTTCCCCTTTCCTGAACAGTGTGCAATATTTGCAACCTTCCACTTGGCAAAGATCCTACTTCAAAACATTTCTGAAAAAGTTAGTATTTTAGGATGCATTCCATCTATGCCTGGTGACTTTTCTACTTTTAGCCCCATTAACTTTATTTAATACAGCTCCCTTTTAAATATTTACTTACAAGTGGTGTCTCTTCCACATCGGGTATACCTACTGTCCTGTTTTCAGTTTCTTCTGCAATACTAATACAAAATACTGATTTATCATGTCTGCCACTCAAGTATAAATTAGCCCTCTTCATCCTCAAGTGATGAGGGCCTATCCAGAATTAAAAAAAAAATGTAAACTAGACAGAAAACATACGGTTTCTAAAACAGAAGCCCGTTTTTCTCCATTTCTGTGGAATAGAGTTTATAGTACCAACTTGACGTCATATCAACATACAGGAGATATTTTACAATCGCTCTCAGGGTCTCTTAAATCAGCCATTAAAAGAGAGGCCCAAGATTATGAATTCAGTTTTGGACTTGGCAAAGCTGGAAACCTATTTATAACAATACTTAAATGAGCTTTACGTGTCTTAAGTCTGTGACAATGGCATAACAGTGATATCATGACATAAAATTAGTCTCACAACCTGAGTCACAACACTAGAAAGAGTTTGCCAAAATAATGTTATTCTACACAAAAGAAAATCTGTCAAATCTACAAGGCTAAAACATAAACTGTCAATTTTTAATGTTATGTTGAAAATGCAGATATAAATCTAGAATAGCAAAACATATTTAATAGATATCCTTAATTAAAATACAAACTATACAAAACGTTTTAAAAAGTTCAGGTATTTAGAACAGAAAACTGATCCAACAAGTACACAAAGAAAGGTTATTAATATTGAAGCATGGCGTAGATTATTTATACAACGTTTTATTGGAAGCATCAAAACCAAATAACAGCATGAGAGACATTTTGCAAAGTATTGCCAAGCACCCAGAGCTGTCAATTTCAAGGAAATATTGGGGGGCAATCTTTAGGATAAGCAGGAACGACACATTGATTGCAAATCTATTTAAATGTTTGCTCTTTAAAAAGATAGAGCCAAAAAAAATACATTTTAAACCAAAATCCACTGAAATCCAACATTCAGCTTTCTAAAAATCACAAAAGTGGAAAAAAAGACATATTGCACATAACCCTACTGTATCGTTATTTCCTTTCCGATTTTTTTAATTTGCACTTTTTTTTAGCATTTAACAGCTGTCAAACACAAGTCTGGGTGTGTAATGCACACAAGAGGCCTACAATGACCTTTCTCGAAGTCCCTTGTTCAGCCTGCTCCTCAGTTAAGGGCACTGATGTCATTTTAAGCTAAACCCAAAGAGCACAATATCTATCATCAAACTCATTCTACATCTTTTGATTTTAAAAAACATTTTAATAAATCTTAATTTGTTTAAAATAGGATTTCTCTTGTGTTGCATACACAGATTCTGGTCGCCGTCAAGTTATGAATGGGGAATCTGCCAGCCCTGGTTTTGTGTGAAGATATATGACACACAAGAGGTATTTTAGGAACAAAAACAGAGTTTGGGCCCAAGCCTTTTTGACAAGCCTCGACCCTCTAGTGGAAGGGAGAACTGGGACGGCAGAGAGGGAGCCAACAGAGAGAGGGCGGGGTGAGAGGGAACACACACTCGACACGGTCACCCTCCCAGATATTTCAACACAGCTACTTACGCCTCTTTTTTTCCTGCCTTCTCCCGCTGTTAAGTTCCGATGTCTGATTTACACACGGTCAATTTTTATTTTTTTTTAAAATAGTTTTCTCAATCCTATCTTATACAATGTTACTGCTCGTCAGTGCCTGCAGCTCACAGCAGCAGACATTTTCAGACATTTTAATGGCGTCTTACACGGACATCAAAAATGATTTTTTTTCAAAAACAAGAAATAAGTGCGAGCCAAAAAAAAGACAGATACGCCACCGCCGTTCACTCCGTGGAGATACGGTTGGCGCTCGGGCGGGCGCAGCTAACAACGTAACCGAAGCTGTGTTGTGTGATGTTTTTTCTCCCTTCCCCTCCCGCTCCAACTCCCGGAAATCCAGCGTAGAATTTTTACTCGGCCCAATTTCATCGTCAACCATATAATTTTTTTTAAATCCCCCCTCCTTCTTATCTCTATTTTTTCATTGGCTCATATGCCTGGAGCTCCCTCGTCGATTGGCCCATACTAAGAGTCAATCCATTGTTTCGTCACGTGAGTTAATCGTCGCCCACCCCGCGCGCCCGATGACTTTGAGGCAACTGGTGCCCGGATGTTACTGGGGTGAAATCACCAGCAGCCAATAGGAGTCGATGATGTCAGTTTCACAACAACCCTCTTGTGAAAAATTTACAGAAAAACGTCATTCACGCTGAAGTCAAAGCACATGTAAAACTTTTGGTCAGCCCTTTTAGCAAATTTCCTTTTTTCCTGCCTCACATTTGTGCCAGAAGATTTTTGGATACAGATACGTGACGTGCTGAGGTTCTATTTTTAGTTTGTGCTGAAGCAGCCAAGGCAACTGCAGCTCACAAACAAGGATGAGCTCTCTGAATGTGAGAGTGCTTTTAACTAAAGTTGTGTTGTCAACCACTTTCCAGATTCGAGATTGCAATAGTTTAATGCATTGCTCGAAATGATCTTTGTAAGAAGTGATTATTTCCATTTAGTGAAGTTGCTTTATAGGCACCATAATAATTACATTTTTAAAAAACGATATTGATCACAAGGAATTATTTTTCATGACTGAGCCGAGACTAAGCACTGGCTAAACTGTCACGGGAAAATCACAAGCAATTTCAATCCTCTTCACGTGAATTCTACAAAACGCACTTTCTCATGGGAGGGTGGGGGTCACTGAATAATGAGCAGCAGTTGTCATGTATGTAGACCATGATGTATACGAACTGTATAGTCACATAAGGTGTGCCACGAGAGGGCACTGCGGTGGGAGACTTGAGGGTCACCTGCAGAGGTGTGCAGGGTCCAGTATAAAAGGCTGCCCACCATGCTTGTGTGTTACTCTGGAGTTACAATAAATGGGACTAAGATCACAACAGCTCAAGTACAATACTAGACCTCGTGGAGTCATTCATAAGAGTATTAAAGACATAACAACTGGCGATGAGATGAACTTTCACGCAAAAATGACTAATGTTGGTGCATTAGAAAAGCTCTCAGAATGTGAAGATTGGTAAGCCTTTAAGGAGCGGCTCAACCAATATTTCATAGCAAACGACCTCGTAGGCAAAGATCCGGCCACGCTGGCAGATAAGCGCAGAGCTATCCTGTTGACCAGTTGTGAGCCCGCAGTCTACGGCCTCATCAGGGACTTGCTTGCACCAGAGAAAACAACGACCAAGTCATACGAGGAGCTGAAAGTGCTAATTCAGGACCAACTCAAACCGAAGAAGAGCATCCTCACGGCCAGGCATTGATTTTATACACACCGCCACCCCGAGGGCCAGGAAATTGCAAAGTACGCTGCCGACCTCAGGAGGCTGGCAGGACCGTGTGAATTCAGTGCATCCCTCGTCGATGCATTGTGGGATGTCTTCGTAATTGGCATCGGTCATGAGGCCCTTCTTCACAGGCTACTGTCTGCCGAAACCACATTCACTCTGCAGAAGGGCATCAGCCAGGCATTCATGACCTCAAGCTGCAGCTCCAAGTAGATGATGACTCACTCTCAGGACTCAAACCCGGCAAGTACTGTAAATAGAATGGTGCCTTTCACAAGCAGAACTGTTGAACGTGAATCTGCCCAGGGCAGAGAGTACAGGCCCCCGAGTCCTTTAACTCAGAGTCCGCCAAGGGGTGCAATCGTAAGTCGAGTAGCACTATGCTGGCGTTGCGGAGGTAATCACAGGGCTCATCAGTGTCGGTTCAGAGACTATATGTGTGCAAAGGCTGAAGCACAAAGGGCCACCTTCAGCAAATGTGCAAAGAGTTCTGACTCACCACGTGGAAGAGGAGTCAGCAGATGGCTGTGAATCCAGCATGGATTACGAGGAGATGGCTAGAGAGGCAGCTCAGTCCCAGGATGAAGTGTATGGAGTATTTACCTGCATCACAGATTGTCCTCCAGTGATAATGGAAGTCGAGATAAATGGCGTTCCAGTCTTCATGGAAGTGGACACAGGGCGAGTCAGTCAGTAATGAGCCAGGAAGCCTTTGAGAGGCTCTGGAACGATCAAGCTGAACGACCTAAGCTGGTCCCGGTTCAGGCAAAGCTGCGCACCTACACCAAGGCACTAATATCAGTTGTTGGTAGTGCGGATGTAAGAGTATCCCATGATGGCGCGGTGCACAATTTACCATTGTGGATTGTTTCAAGTGATGGACCAACGTTACTTGGGGGAAGATTAATTGGAACTGGGAAAACTTCATCCCTCCAGCGATCGACGTCTCCCATGCTCAGAGGCAGAGCAAGCCCCCACCTTCGGTTGGACCAGGCACCGGAGAGCAGATCCGCGCAGCCCCCGAGGCATAGACCGCTCATCACGACTGCGTGGCGATGATCCGGCCAAGACGCCCGAACGCACCTTCCCGGTTTCAGTGGCAGGACTCCTGGGGAGGAAGATTGGATCCGAGGGCGCTTTCCCAGCTTCAGTGGCAGAATCCCTGTAAAAGAAGATCGTGGCAGTCGACATCATGGACAGGGAAAATATGGCGTCCAAACCACGAGGTGCAGCGCTAATGGAGCAATGACACGTGGTTCCATGCAAGGAAGACGATTGGGGTAAAAGTAGTAAGGCCATTTTAAAGGAGGCCAGCAACCCGCCATTTTTGAATGAACTGCTTAAAATGAGTAACCAATGTAAAAGTCCATCTGTAATGAGCAAAATGTTGTTGAGCGATGTCGGGTGAAAATTGCAATCAGCTAATGTAGCGGGCGAACACCTAACGGTCGTATACAGGTCCAGCGGGCTACCCAAAGCTGTAGCCTGCATCCCCGGGACCAGAACGATGTATCATAAAGTGTCCCCACAGCAGACCGAAGTAGACAAGCCGCAGAGTAAATGATCCCCGGAGAGCAGAGGCACCGGTAGTGATACCCTGCCTCAGATCGGTTTAACATTGCAGGCATCCGAATGCATGAACAGCCACGGGCCAGAAACAGTAAACTGCGCCTATGCTCGCAGTTGGCTACCGTCGCCCACCACCCGGGGGGAAAAGGCGCAGCCCACAAACCTACTCGCCACCACAGCAATGTCCAAGAGCGAAGGGTCACCCGCAACGGCTCCTCCGAATGGAACCTGGACCAGCCAGGATCCCAAACTAGAGAGTGCTCACAACAGTGACCTCAAGGAAAGCGAGTCAGCAGTCCCCTGTGAACTGCTAGACAAGACGAGGCAGCCACACCGTCGCTTAGACAAAACGCTCACTCGCTCAGACCGCTTCCCAGGGAGCAGCAGTTGTGCAAACGAAAAGGACAGGGAGGTCACAGACAGATCAGCTGTCTTTGGACCTGCCTGACACTAAGAGTAACGGCAAGAGCCTGAGCTCCAGTAACTCGAGCAAAATGAGCTCACCTCACCACAGGCCCACTAGCATGGAGCGCTGCGCCGTCATCAAATGACCCAGGTCTCATCCAGCCGTGCTGGAACTAGACTGTCCTTGTGTACCTGTACTGAGATACCTGTACTGATCATGTAACTGTACCACACAAAAAGAAACACAACTGTAATCCACCCAACAAATGTACCAAAATGTAAATGTAAAACCCATGTGATGAACTTGAATGCAACTTGCATGTAACGGGCCATTAGCATGATCTCTGTTTGGGGGAGAATGGAGTATTCATGGACTCACAACCAGAAACCATGGGGAGCTCCGCTGGCAACAAATCTCACTACCAACCCACCCAAGCTAGAAGCGACCCTCCAATGGTCAACCAGGAAGAGCAAAGCCCAGGCCACCGTCAACATACGCGTCAATTTGCATTTAAGACTGGTGGGGGGGGGGGGGTGGGAGTGATGTCATGTATGTGGACCATGTATGCTAACATGTATAGGCACATAAGGTGTGCCACCAGAGGGCACTGCGGTGGGAGACCTGAGAGTCACCTGCATAGGTGCTCAGGGCCAGCATAAAAGGCTGCCCACCATGCTTGGACCTCATTTTGGAGTTACAATAAATGGGACTAAGGTCACAACAGTTCAAGTGCAATACTAGACCTTGTGGAGTCATTCATAAGAGTAATAAAGACATAACAGTAGTAAAATCTAGCTGATTCCCCTTCCCATAGCCTAGAGTTGTGATAGCCAATTGTAGCACCACATTGCTACTATGGTTGATTTTGGCTAACTCAAGACAAACCAAGAATCAAATCTGAAATCTTTCTGGTCTGCAAGATCCAGCAGCACACCACACTGTACATACCAACTGAGTCATCTTGTTGAAGTTGCTGCAAGTTACCATTCTGCTGGTGTCAACAAAGGATGATAATAGCAGCCAATCAGAATACACCAAGTTAATAAAAACTATTTGTATGCAAAACTTCAAGCAGGTGCTTTTATTTAGTAATTCTATTTTGTCAGACACAATCAGTAAAATTTAAAGAAAACATCCAACTCCGTATCCTCTCCATCACCAAGACTGCCGAATTCCACCTCCATAATAACGCCCATCTCCACCCCTGCCGCAGCCCATCTGCTACTGAAACCCTCAAACATACTTTTATCACCTCCAGACTCAACTATTCCAATGCTCTTCTGGCTGCCCTCCCATTTCCATCCTCCATAAACACAAGCTCATCCAAAACTCTGCTGTCTATATCCTAATTCACACCAAGTCCGGTTCACCCAGTATCCTTATGCTTGCTGATTTGCATTGGCTCCCAGTCCACCAATGCCTCAAATTTAAAATTCTCTTGTTCAAGTCCCTCCATGGCCTCACCCTTCCCTATCTCTGTAACCTCCTCCATCCCTTCAATCCTTCAAGAACTATGCATTCCTCCAATTCTGGTATCTTGTGCAACCCTGACTTCCTTCACCCCACGATTGGCAGCCGTACTTTCAACTGTCTAGGCCCTAAGAACTGGAATTCACTCCTTAAATCTCTGCCTCTCCATCTCTCCTCCTTTAAGATGCTCCTTAATACCTACCTCTTTGACCAAACTTTTGGTCATCTGTCCTAATCTCTCCTTTGACTCGGTGTCAATTTTTGTGTGATTACGCTCCTGTGAAGCGCCTTGGAATATTTTACTACATTAAAGGCACTATTTAAATACAAGTTGTTGGTTGAAGGAGCCATCACCACTGCCTCTGATTTTACAAAAGTTGCATCACTGTGAAAATGACAGTATCACTCAGGGGTTAGGTCCTGCTATGACCCAGCAAAACAACAATATGAAACTCTTTGGAGCGGTTGTCTCCAATCATTTCAACTTGACAACATGTTAAGCATAAGATGAGTTTACAAAGTGCATTAAAAGCTGGATTTTCAAAGGACTTTTAGAGTTCATGGGCTCTTCAAAAAATTGAGCAGAATTTAAAAAAATGTTTTGAGAAAGTGCCACTCCCACTTTTGCTCTCAAAATATTCTAAATTTGCCATCTAGGTACTAAGCTCAGTTCATACATGTAAGCACATGTTCACAGCTTGCTGCCAGCCATGAAAATGCCTTTTCTGCCAGGCATTATAAATCAGGTGCTACAAGCTGAAAATCATTTTTGGAGCAGCAGCTTTGGTGATATTTACTGTTTAGTTATTTCAACGTTTCTCAAAAACTTTTATTATTACAGCACTTACATAAAGTTTTCTAAAACAGGCTTGCTAATAAAATGTAATGAGTTTTTTCAACACCTCAGGTGTTATATCCTGTGTACATAATCATTTGCTATGACTAAAGTAAGTAAACAAAGTATAGGTTATATTCCAAAACAAGCTAGTGGTAAAATTGTGTAGTTTATCAACAGTGAACAGTTGAATAATGAAAATTTTCTTTCATGTCTCCAGATGCTTCCACATCAAGATCCCCTGAGTCATTCCAAGGCTTTAAGCATATCAGAGGAGGAAGATAACAAAGAGCAAGATCATGACAGTTCTGGCAAGAGGAAACATTACACAATCCCTGAGGATCCAGTTCTGGCTTTGTAATGTGCACGAATAGTAGAATAGAATGGCTTGCAAGTTAACCTGCTCATTACACTACTCAGAAATCAGCATCCATTAACTTTTGATGTATTGTTGTGTTGCCATTCAAGTCATCTAAAGGCAGGTCAATGGGAATTATAAGTCAGCATCAGTTCTTCTTTACTTGGATGATGTGCAATCTGGATGGGTAGATCTGCAGAACACCAAAGGGCAGAAAACGCTAGTGGGAGTTGTGTACAGACCACCAAACAGTAGTAGTGAGGTTGGGGATGGCATCAATCAGGAAATTAGGGATGCGTGCAATAAAGGTACAGCAGTTATCATGGGTGACTTTAATCTACATATAGATTGGGCTAACCAAACTGGGAGCAATACAGTGGAGGAGGATTTCCTGGAGTGTATAAGGGATGGTTTTCTCGACCAATATGTCGAGGACCCAACGAGAGGCCATCCTAGATTGGGTGTTGTGTAATAGAAACATAGAAACATAGAAACATAGAAAATAGGTGCAGGAGCAGGCCATTCAGCCCTTCTAGCCTGCACCACCATTCAATGAGTTCATGGCTGAACATGAAACTTCAGTACCACCTTCCTGCTTTCTCACCATACCCCTTGATCCCCCGAGTAGTAAGGACTTCATCTAACTCCCTTTTGAATATATTTAGTGAATTGGCCCCAACCACTTTCTGTGGCAGAGAATTCCACAGGTTCACCACTCTCTGGGTGAAGAAGTCTCTCCTCATCTTGGTCCTAAATGGCTTACCCCTTATCCTTAGACTGTGACCCCTGGTTCTGGACTTCCCCAACATTGGGAACATTCTTCCTGCATCGAACCTGTCTAAACCCGTCAGAATTGTAAACGTTTCTATGAGGTCCCCTCTCATTCTTCTGAACTCCAGTGAATACAAGCCCAGTTGATCCAGTCTTTCTTGATAGGTCAGTCCCACCATCCCGGGAATCAGTCTGGTGAATCTTCGCTGCACTCCCTCAATAGCAAGAATGTCCTTCCTCAAGTTAGGAGACCAAAATTGTACACAATACTCCAGGTGTGGCCTCACCAAGGCCCTGTACAACTGTAGCAACACCTCCCTGCCCCTGTACTCAAATCCCCTCGCTATGAAGGCCAACATGCCATTTGCTTTCTTAACCGCCTGCTGTACCTGCATGCCAACCTTCAATGACTGATGTACCATGACACCCAGGTCTCGTTGCACCTTCCCTTTTCCTAATCTGTCACCATTCAGATAATAGTCTGTCTCTCTGTTTTTACCACCAAAGTGGATAACCTCACATTTATCCACATTGTGCTTCATCTGCCATGCATTTGCCCACTCACCTAACCTATCCAAGTCACTCTGCAGCCTCATAGCATCCTCCTCGCAGCTCACGCTGCCACCCAACTTAGTGTCATCCTCAAATTTGGAGATACTACATTTAATCCCCTCGTCTAAATCATTAATGTACAATGTAAACAGCTGTGGCCCCAGCACAGAACCTTGCGGTACCCCACTAGTCACTGCCTGCCATTCCGAAAAGTACCCATTTACTCCTACTCTTTGCTTCCTGTCTGACAACCAGTTCTCAATCCACGTCAGCACACTACCCCCAATCCCATGTGCTTTAACTTTGCACATTAATCTCTTGTGTGGGACCTTGTCGAAAGCCTTCTGAAAGTCCAAATATACCACATCAACTGGTTCTCCTTTGTCCACTTTACTGGAAACATCCTCAAAAAATTCCAGAAGATTTGTCAAGCATGAGTTTCCCTTCACAAATCCATGCTGACTTGAACCTATCATGTCACCATTTTCCAAATGCGCTGCTATGACATCCTTAATAATTGATTCCATCATTTTACCCACTACTGAGGTCAGGCTGACCGGTTATTAATTCCCTGTTTTCTCTCTCCCTCCTTTTTTAAAAAGTGGGGTTACATTGGATACCCTCCACTCGATAGGAACTGATCCAGAGTCAATGGAATGTTGGAAAATGACTCTCTCATTACACAACACCCAGTCTAAGATGGCCTCCCCCCTAGTTGGTTCCTCGACATATTGGTCTAGAAAACCATCACTTATGCACTCCAGGAAATCCTCCTCCACCGTAATTAGAGAGGATTAATTAGCAATCTTGTTGTGCAAGGCCCCTTGGGGAAGAGTGACCATAATATGGTAGAATTCTTCGTTAAAATGGAGAGTGACGCAGTTAATTCAGAGACTAGGGTCCTGAACTTAAAGAAAGGTAACTTTGATGGTATGAGACGTAAATTGGATAGGATAGACTGGCGAATGATACTTAAAGGGTTGACAGTGGATAGGCAATGGCAGACATTTAAATATCACATGGATGAACTTCAACAATTGTACATCCCTGTCTGGCGTAAAAATAAAACGGGGAAGGTGGCTCAACCGTGGCTAACAAGGGAAATCAGGGATAGTGTTAAATCCAAGGAAGAGGCATATAAATTGGCCAGAAAAAGCAGCAAACCTGAGGTCTGGGAGAAATTTAGAATTCAGCAGAGGAGGACAAAAGTTTTAATTAGGAGGGGGAAAAATAGAGTATGAGAGGAAGCTTGCAGGGAACATAAAAACTGATTGCAAAAGCTTCTATAGATATGTGAAGAGAAAAAGATTAGTGAAGACTAATGTAAGTCTCTTGCAGTCAGAATCAGGTGAATTTATAATGGGGAACAAAGAAATGGCAGATCAATTGAACAAATACTTTGGTTCTGTCTTCACTAAGGAAGATACAAATAACCTTCCGGAAATACTAGGGGACCAAGGGTCCAGCGAGAAGGAGGAACTGAAGGAAATTCTTATTAGTCAGGAAATTGTGTTAGGGAAATTGATGGGATTTGAAGGCCTGATAGTCTGCATCCCAGAGTACTTAAGGAAGTGGCCCTAGAAATAGTAGATGCATTGGTGGTCATTTTCCAACATTCTATAGACTCTGGATCAGTTCCTATGGATTGGAGGGTAGCTAATGTAACCCCACTTTTTAAAAAAGGAGAGAGAAAACAGGGAATTATAGACCAGCTTGCCTGACTTTGGTAGTGGGGAAAATGCTGGAATCAATTATTAAAGATGTAATAGCAGCGCATTTGGAAAGCAGTGACAGGATCGGTCCAAGCATGGATTATGAAAGGGAAATCATGCTTGACAAATCTTCCAGAATATTTTGAAGATGTAACTAGTAGAGTGGACAAGGGAGAACCAGTGAATGTGGTGTATTTGGACTTTCAAAAGGCTTTTGACAAGGTCCCACACAAGAGATAAGTGTGCAAAATTAAAGCACGTGGTATTGGGGGCAATGTATTGACGTGGATAGAGAACTGGTTGGCAGACAGGAGGCAAGGAGTAGGAATAAATGGTTCCTTTTCAGAATGGCAGGCAGTGACTACCGCAAGGTTCAGTGCTGGGATCCCAGCTATTTACAATATACATTAATGGTTTAGACAAAGGAATTGAATGTAATATCTCCAAGTTTGCAGATGACACTAAGCTGGGTGGCAGTGTAAGCTGTGAGAAGGATGCTAAGAAGCTGCAGAGTGACTTGGACAGGTTAGGTGAGTGGGCAAATGCATGGCATTTGCAGTATAATGTAGATAAATGTGAGGTTATCCACTTTGGTGGCAAAAACAGGAAGGCAGAATATTATCTGAATGGTGATTGATTAGGAAAAGAGGAAGTGCAACAAGACCTGGGTGTCATGGTACATCAGTCATTGAAAGTTGGCATGCAGGTACAGCAGGCGGTGAAGAAGGCAAATGGCATGTTGGCCTTCATAGCGAGAGGATTTGAGTATAGGAGCAGGGAGGTCTTACTACAGTTGTACAGAGCCTTGGTGAGGCCACACCTTGAATATTGTGTACAGTTTTGGTCTCTTAATCTGAGGAAGGATATTCTTGCTACTGAGGGAGTGCAGTGAAGGTTCACCAGACTGATTCCCGGGATGGCAGGACTGACATATGAAGAAAGACTGGATCGACTAGGCTTATATTCACTGGAATTTAGAAGAATGAGAAGGGATCTCAGAGAAACATATAAAATTCTGACGGGATTGGACAGGTTAGATGCAGGAAGAATGTTCCCAATGTTGGGGAAGTCCAGAGCCAGAGGTCACAGGCTAAGGATAAGGGGTAAGCCATTTAGGACCGAGATGAGGAGAAACTTCTTCACTCAGAGAATTGTGAACCTGTGGAATTCTCTGCCACAGAAAGTTGTTGAGGCCAGTTCGTTAGATATATTCAAAAGGGAGTTAGATGTGGCTCTTACGGCTAAAGGGATCAAGGGGTATGGCGAGAAAGCAGAAATGGGGTACTGAAGTTGCATGATCAGCCATGATCATATTGAATGGTGGTGCAGGCTCGAAAAGCCGAATGGCCTACTCCTGCACCTATTTTCTATGTTTCTATGTTTCTATGTTTCTTCTGCAGCAAACCCAAAGTATAACAAGTTGGAAGATTTTAATAGTATTAGGTTTTCTCAATTCTCAACAACCAAACTGTTGCAAAACTGGAAAACAGAACAAATGCAAATCATTTTAGACGACTAATAATGCTACATTTTTACATTATTCAAATGTTCTTCTGCAAAAATACATTAATAAAATAAAGTGTCACTTCTGAGCCAGTTTATTAATGAAAAGTAGACACAAAATTGTGATGCTACTTTTGAGAAATCTCCTTGACCACGGTAATCATGTGACAGTTCTAATTGTCTAACAGCAACAATTTGTGCATTTATTCCTAAATTTAAAAAATCACTATCTGGTAGACTAACAAATATTAATAATATTCAAGTCCTCCATTCGTGAGTAATTTCTAGAATTTGTAGCAAGGCTCCCTGCCTCTCACAATTTCCAGGAAACAGCTGCTGCTCCTGCTTGATTGATGGTCTTATTATTACATCACTGAGCCTCTATTTCTGCTGTAGTGGTAGAATGTGTTGATGATTTTCAAAGTTTTCCTAGCTGCCAATTCCATCCCTCTCCATGACCACTGTATCAGGCTGAACCAAATGCTTTACAACCGTGGCATCCTATTTAACACCGAACTGAGCTTCTGACCTAATATCCTCTTCATCACAAAGACCGTCTACTTCCACCTCCATAACATCAGTCATCTCCACACCTGCCTCAGCTTATCTGCTGCTGAAACCTTCATTCATGCTTTTTTTACCTCCAAACTCGACTATTTGAAAGCTCTCCTGGCCGGCCTCCCATCATCTACTCTCCATAACTTGAGCTCATTTGAAACTCTGCTGCCCATATTCTAACCTGTAAGTCCCAATCACCCATCACCTCTGTGCTCCCTGGCCTGCATTGGCACCCATTCCACCAACACTTTAAATTTATAATTCTCTCGTTCAAATTCCTCCATGGCCTCATCCCTCCCTATCTCTATAACCTCCTCCAGCCCTAACAACCTTCTGAGAACTCTGTGTTCCTCCAGCTGGCCTCTTGTACATCCCACACTTCCTTCACCCCACCGTAATATATATATGTACAAAATCACAAATCACATTGTAATTGAAAATTGAAAGAAAGGCTGGTCTGTTGGGTTGTCTACCAACTCCCTTTACATGCATATCCACTCTGAATCATGTACATTGTGCACTTCTCCATAGTTATTGTCAGCACTGCTCAATATGGCTAGAACAATGTATGTTTTGTGGGACAGGGTACCTTTCAAGCTTCACAAAGGACCATTCATCAGATGGTCTGGCATGGAACTAGCAATGTTTCTGCATTAATACTGCTGAGGTTGAATCTCACTTAACATTTAAATCTGAGTTAAAGCTCTTTCATTCTCTTTTTAAACTTTATAGTGTTTGTAACAGTGATGGATGTCAGTGCCAGTGAATAGATTCCATTGCCTTTGCATGCTATACTGTTTGTATTGAGTACTTCCAGGTATTGTTTATATTGAGTACTAACAGCGTAGATTAAATGTAGAGTAAACCCTCTATTCTGCCCTATCAGTTCCTTGGTCCAAATCTCAGAAGAACACCAGTTTAATGTTTTCCATTTCCCATACCATCCATTCTTGTCACCCTTCTGAAAGAGGCAGCCAATATAATGCCAAGTTAGAGAACAATTTTCTCCACACCCAGGGGAGTCTAGGTCCATAATTGCCCAAACCTTTTTAGATAGGACTCTTATTATCAGAAAAACGACTTTCATGTTGAGCAATTAGCTGGAATGGAACCAAGTTCATGAATGGGAAAGGGCAGTATGTTAATTCACTATGCTACCCAGTCTGCCAAAGTCCTTACATTCCATTGCACTGGCTTCCCCACAAGAAATGTTTTCTTTTACAACACATCATCAGGGAAAATGATTGTAAGGAAAGATGGATTTAAGCCGATTACTCTCTACTCTTAGGCAGTCCCTCGGAGTTGAGGATGACTTGCTTCCGCACTAAAAATGAGTTCTCAGGTAACTGATGAGTCTGATGCAGGACCTACAGTCTCTGTCACAGGTTGGGCAGATGGTGGTTGAAGGGACTTATGTATGTAACTATGTAATACTTGCCACCAGAGGGCGCAACTGTTGGAGTCCTAATGGTCACCTGCACACACGTGCAGAGCCAGTATAAACCGTTGGCTGCCATGTTGATTAGGCACTCTGGAGTTGAATTAAAGAAGACTAAGGTCACACTAAGTTTAGCTCACAGTACTCAGCCTCCTGGAGTTCTTCTATACACAATAATTGGCGACGAGTAACAGAATACGAACCTTCACGCAAACATGGCTGCCGTTGGAATATTAGAGAGATTCGTCGTGGGTGATGATTGGGAAGCCTTCGTCGAGCATCCCGACCAGTACTTTGTAGCCAATGAGCTGGAAGGAGACACTAACGCGGCCAAGCGCAGGGCGGTTCTCCTCACCATCTGTGGACCTAAGATATATGGCCTCATCAAGAATCTGCTCGCACCAACAAAACCAATGGAGAAGGAATATACAGAGTTGTGCACGCTGATTCGGGACCACCTCAAGCCGAAGGAGAGTATCCTCATGGCCAGATATCAATTTTACATGCTCCAGGGGCCAGGGCATAGCGGATTATGTCGCCGACCTGAGACGCCTCGCAGGACCTTGCGATTTTGGAGCTGCACTGGGGCAAATGCTGCGGGACTTTTTCGTGCTGGGCATCAGCCACGAGGTAATTCTTCAAAAGCTGCTGGCTGCCAAAATCCTAGACTGAGCAGGGCCATCGCGATCACCCAGGCATACATGGCCATGGACGATAACACCAAACAAATATCTTCTCAACATTGAAGCTCACCGGCAATTACTGTGCATAAAATTACGTTGCTAGCAGGCCGAACTGCATATGGCAGGGCCTATGCGTCTGCGGCTGCAAGACCTGTGATGACTCAGAGTCAGCCATCGGGGTGACTGTGAATCCATTAGCACCGTGTTGGCGCTGCGGGGGTAATCATCGGGCCCATCAATGTCGATTCACACACTACGTGTGCAAAGGCTGCGCAACGATGGTGCACCTCCAGCGAATGTGCAGACGTGCTGCGACATACCATGTGGCAGAGGATGATTGATCCGGTGCGGATCACGCAGCACAGGCAACTCAACCTGAGGAAGAAGTGTATGGGGTACAGACCTTCACCACCAAGAGACCTCCTATAATGCTGAAAGTCAAATTAAATGGAGTTCCAGTATCCATGGAGTTGGACACGGGTGCGAGTCAGTCAATAATGAGCCAGAAGGCTTTCAAGAAACTGTGGGGCAATAAAGCACAAAAGCCCAAACTGAGCCCGATTAATGCAAAGCTGCGTACCTACACTAAAGAGCTCATATCAGTCATTGGAGATGTGGCAGTGAAAGTATCGTATGATGGAACTGTGCATGACCCATCATTGTGAATTGTTCCAGGCAATAGCCCAACGCTGTTCAGCAGAAGCTAGCTAGAAAAGATTACATGGAATTGGAACGACATCAAAGCACTATCTTCAGTGGATGACGCCTCGTGTGCTCAAGTGCTGAGCAAGTTTCCCTCGCTATTCGAACCAGGCATCGGCAACTTCACAGGCGCCAAGGTACAGATCCATCTCGGCCCCTATGCATGGCCCGTTCATCATGTCAACGGATATGATGTAATTGGGATTACGGAGACATGGCTCCAAGGTAACTAAGGCTGGGAACTCAACATCCAGGGATATTCAATATTCAGGAAGGACAGACAGGAAGGAAAAGGAGGTGGGGTAGCGTTACTGGTTAAAGAGGAGATTAATGCAATAGTAAGGAAGGACATTAGCGTGGATGATGTGGAATCTATATGGGTAGAGCTGCGAAACACCAAAGGGCAGAAAACGCTAGTGGGAGTTGTGTACAGACCACCAAACAATAGCAGGGAGGTTGGGGATGGCATCAAACAGGAAATTAGAGTCGCGTGCAATATGGGTACAGCAGTTATCATGGGTGACTTTAAACTACATATTGATTGGGCTAACCAAACTGATAGCAATACTGTGGAGGAGGATTTCCTGGAGTGTATAAGGGATGGTTTTCGAGACCAATGTGTCGAGGAACCAACTAGAGAGCAGGCCATCCTAGACTGGGTCATGTGTAACAAGAGAGGACTAATTAGCAATCTGATCGTGCGGGGCCCCTTGGGGAAGAGTGACCATAATATGGTAGAATTCTTCATTAAGATGGAGAGTAACACAGTTAATTCAGAGACTAGAGTCCTGAACTTAAAGAAAGGAAACTTCGACAGTATGAGACGTGAATTAGCTTGGATAGACTGGATAATGATACTTAAAGGGTTGACGATGGATAGGCAATGGCAGACATTTAAATATCACATGGATGAACTACAGCAATTGTACATCCCTGTGTGGCATAAGAATAAAAAAGGGAAGGTGGCTCAACCGTGGCTAACAAGGGAAATTAGGGAAAGTGTTACATCCAAGGAAGAGGCATATAAATTGGCCAGAAAAAGCAGCAAACCCGAGGACTGGGAGAAATTTAGAATGCAGCAGAGGAGGACTAAGAGTTTAATTAGGAGGGAGAAAATAGAGCATGAGAGTAAGCTTGCAGGGAACATAAAAACTGACTGCAAAATCTTCGATAGATATTTGAAGAGAAAAAGATTAGTGAAGACTAATGTAGATCCTTTGCAGTCAGAATCAAGTGAATTTATAATGGGGAACAAGAAAATGGCAGACCAATTGAACAAATACTTTGGTTCTATCTTCACTAAGGAAGACATGAATAACCTCCCGAAAATACTAGGGAACCGAGGATCTAGCGAGAAGGGGGAACTGAGGGAAATTTTTATTGGTCAGGAAATGGTGTTAGGGAAATTGAAGGGACTGAAGGCCAATAAATCTCCAGGGCCTGATAGTCTGCATCTCAGAGTACTTAAGAAAGTGGCCCTAGAAATAGTAGGTGCATTGGTGGTCATTTTCCAACATTCCATGGACTCTGGTTCAGTTCCTATGGATTGGAGGGTAGCTAATGTAACCCCACTTTTTAAAAAAGGAGGAAGAGAAAACAGGAATTATAGATCGGTTAACCTGACATTGTTGGTGGGGAAAATGCTGGAATCAATTATTAAAGATGTAATAGCAGCGCATTTGGAAAGCAGTGACAGGATCAGTCCAAGTCAGCATGGATTTATGAAAGGGAAATCAAGCTTGACAAATCTTCCAGAATTTTTTGAAGATGTAACTAGCAGAGTGGATAAGGGAGAACCAGTGGATGTGGTGTATTTGGACTTTCAAAAGGCTTTTTACAAGGTCCCACACAGGAGATTAGTGTGCAAAATTAAGACACATGGTATTGGGGGCAATGTATTGACATGGATAGAGAACTGGTTGGCAGACAGGAAGCAAATAGAATAAACGGGTCCTTTTCAGAATGGCAGGCAGTGACTAGTGGGATGCCGCAGGGTTCAATGCTGGGACCTCAGCTATTTACAATATACATTAATGATTTAGACGAAGGAGTTGAATGTAATATCTCCAAGTTTGCAGATGACACTAAGCTGGGTGGCAGTGCGAGCTGCAAGGAGGATGCTGGGAGGCTGCAGGGGGACTTGGACAGGTTAGGTGAATGGGCAAATGCATGGCAGATGCCGTATAATGTGGATAAGTGTGAGCTTATCCACTTTGGTGGCAACAACAGGAAGGCAGAATATTATCTGAATGGTGACAGATTCGTAAAATGGGAGGTGCAACGAGATTTGGGTGTCATGGTACATCATTCATTGAAGATGGGCATGCAGGTACAGCAGGCAGTAAAGAAAGCAAATGGCATGCTGGCCTTCATAGCAAGGGGATTTGATTATTGGAGCAGGGAGGGGATTTGAGTATAGGTGCAGTTGTACAGGGCCTTGGTGAGACACACCTTGAGTATTGTGTGCAGTTTTGGTCTCCTAATCTGAGGAAAGACGTTCTTGCTATTGAGGTAGTACAGCGAAGGTTCACCAGACTGATTCCCGGGATGGCAGGACTGACACATGAAGAAAGACTGGATCGATTGGGCTTATATTCACTGGAATTTAGAAGAATGAGAGGGGATCTCATATAAACATATAAAATTCTGACAGGATTGGACAGGTTAGATGCAGGAAGAATGTTCCCGATGTTGGGGAAGTCCAGAACCAGGGGTCACAGTCCAAGAATGGGTAAGCCATTTAGGACCGAGATGAGGAGAAACCTCTTCACTCAGAGAGTTGTGAGCATATGGAATTCTCTACCACAGAAAGTTGTTGAGGCCAGTTCGTTAGATATATTCAAAAGGGAGTTAGATGTGGCCCTTACGGCTAAAGGGATCAAGGGTATGGAGAGAAAGCAGGAATGGGGTACTGTAGTTGCATGATCAGCCATGATCATATCGAATGGTGGTGCAGGCTCGAAGGGCCGAATGGCCTACTCCTTACCCTATATTCTATCACAAGGCTCGGGCGGTTCCGTGCATGATGAGGGAGAAAGTCGAGATCGAACTGGACAGACTCCAACACGAAGGAATCATATCACCAGTCGAGTCAACAAGTGGGCCAGTCCAATTGTTCCGGTGTTGAAAAGCGATGGCATGGTCAGAATTTGCAGAGACTACAAGGTAACGATTAACCGAGTCTCACTACAGGACCGGTACCCGCTGTCCAAGGCGGATGACCTGTTCGCAACGTTAGCGGGGCGGAAGTCGTTCACCAAGTTGGACCTAACATAATAAGAACATAAGAATAAGAATTAGGAACAGGAGTAGGCCATCTAGCCCCTCGAGCCTGCTCCGCCATTCAGTAAGATCATGGCTGATCTGGTCGTGGACTCAGCTCCACTTACCCGCCCTCTCCCCGTAACCCTTAATTCCCTTATTGGTTAAAAATCTATCAATCTTTGACTTGAAAACATTCAATGACCGAGCCTCAACTGCTTCCTTGGGCAGAGAATTCCACAGATTCACAACCCTCTGGGAGAAGAAATTCTTTCTCAACTCGGTTTTAAATTGGCTCCTCCATATTTTGAGGCTGTGCCCCCTAGTTCTAGTCTCCCCTACCAATGGAAACAATCTCTCTGCCTCTATCTTGTCGATCCCTTTCATGATTTTAAATGTTTCTATAAGATCACCCCTCATCCTTCTGAACTCCAACGAGTAAAGACCCAGTCTACTCAATCTATCATCAGAAGGTAACCCCCTCATTTCTGGAATCAGCCTAGTGAATCGTCTCTGTACCCCTTCCAAAGCCAGTATATCCTTCCTTAAGTAAGGTGACCAAAACTGCATGCAGTACTCCAGGTGCGGCCTTACCAATACCTTATACAGTTGCAGCAAGACCTCCCTGCTTTTGTACTCCATCCCTCTCGCAATGAAGGCCAACATTCCATTTGCCTTCCTGATTACCTGCTGCACCTGCAAACTAACCTTTTGGGGTTCATGCACAAGGATCCCCAGGTCCCTCTGCACCACAGCATGTTGTAATTTCTCCCCATTCAAATAATATTCCCTTTTACTGTTTTTTTTCCCAAGGTGGATGACCTCACACTTTCCGACATTGTATTCCATCTGCCAAACCTTAGCCCATTCGCTTAACCTATCCAAATCTCCTTGCAGCCTTTCTGAGTCCTCTACAGAACCCTCTTTCCCACTAATCTTAGTGTCATCTGCAAATTTTGTTACACTACACTATGTCCCCTCTTCTAGGTTATCTATGTATATTGTAAACAGTTGTGGTCCCAGCACTGATCCCTGTGGCACACCACTAACCACTGATTTCCAATCGGAAAAGGACCCATTTATCCCGACTCTCTGCTTTCTGTTAGCCAGCCAATTCTCTATCCATGCTAATACATTTCCTCTGACTCCACATACCTCTATCTTCTGCAGTAACCTTTTGTGTGGCACCTTATCGAATGCCTTTTGGAAATCTAAATACACCACATCCATCGGTACACCTCTATCCACCATGCTCGTTATATCCTCAAAGAATTCCAGTAAGTTAGTTAAACATGATTTCCCCTTCATGAATCCATGCTGCGTCTGCTTGATTGCACTATTCCTATCTAGATGTCCCGCTATTTCTTCCTTAATGATAGTTTCAAGCATTTTCCCCACTACAGATGTTAAACTAACCGGCCTATAGTTACCTGCCTTTTGCCTGCCCCCTTTTTTAAACAGAGGCGTTACATTAGCTGCTTTCCAATCCGCTGGTACCTCCCCAGAGTCCAGAGAATTTTGGTAGATTATAACGAATGCATCTGCTATAACATCTGCCTACATGACATAGGAGCTGGCTGAGTCTTCAAAAAGACTGACGTGCATCAACACACACAACGGGTTGTTTACATACCACAGATGCCCTTTAGGGATTCGCTCGGCTGCAGCCATTTTCCAGAGAAACGTGGAGAGTTTGCTGAAATCTGTTCCACGCACCGCTGTGTTTCAAGACGACATCCTGATCACTGGTCGTGACACCATCGAACATGTATACAACCTGGAAGAGGTTCTAAGTTGCCTAGACAGAGTAGAACTCAGGCTGAAACGCTCCAAGTTTGTTTTCCTGGCACCAGAAGTCGAATTTCTGGGGACAAAGATTGTAGCAGACGGCATCAGGCCCATGGACTCAAAGACAGAAGCTATAAAAATGCATAGACCACAGAATGTGACGGAGCTGCGTTCGTTCCTGGGACTCCTCAACTATTTTGGTAACTTTCTACCTAGGTTGAGCACGTTGTTAGAGCCTTTGCACATGTTGCTACGTGAGGGTGGTGACTGGGTTTGGGGCAAATCTCAAGACACAGTCTTTGAGATGGCCAGGAACCTGCTATGTTGAAATAAGTTATTTGTACACTATGACCCATGTAAACGTTTAGTGCTCGCCTCATCGTATGGGGTCGGCTGTGTGTTACAGCAAGCCAATGTATCGGGCAACCTCCAACCGGTTGTATACGCATTTAGAAGTCTGTCTAAGGCTGAAAGAGCCTAGAGTATGGTTGAGAAAGAGGCGTTAGCATGTGTATATGATGTTAAGAAAATGCACCAATACCTATTTGGACTTCGGTTTGAGTTTGAAACTGACCACAAGCCGCTCATTTCACTGTTTTCAGAGAACAAAGGTATAAATACCAATGCTTCGTCCCGCATTCAAAGATGGGCACTAACATTATCCACTTATGACTATGTTATCCGCCACAGACCAGGCACTGAAAACTGTGCCGATGCACTCAGCCGGCTACCATTACCCACCACTGGGGTTGAAATGGCGCAGCCCGCAGACTTGCTACTGGTCATGGATGCTTTTGAGAGTGAGGGGTCATCTGTCACAGCTCGCCAGATCAGGACCTGAACCAGCCAGGATCCTGTGCTATCATTAGTAAAGAGTTTTGTCCTAAATGGGAACTGGTCGGCCATTCCCGGGGAAATGCAAAATGAAATTAAGCCATTTCACCGACGCAATGTCCATCCAGTCAGATTGTCTCTTATGGGGTAATCGCGTGGTTTTGCCAAAAAAAGGCAGGGAAACGTTTATACACGACCTACACAGTACCCACCCAGGCAATATCATGATGAAGGCAATTGCCAGGTCGTATGTTTGGTGGCCCGGCATTGACTCGGACTTGGAGTCATGTGTGCATCAGTGCAACACTTGCTCGCAACTGAGCAATGCACCAAGGGAGGCTTCACTGAGTCTGGTCATGGTCCTCCAAACCGTGGTCCAGGATCCACGTAAATTTTGCCGGCCCCTTTCTAGGAAAGATGTTTTTAGTAGTTGTGGACGCTTACTCCAACTGGATTGAATGTGTAATCATGTCATCCAGCACGTCCACAACCACCATTGAAAGCCTCCGGGCCATGTTCGCTACCCATGGCTTGCCCGACGTCCTTGTCAGCGACAATGGACCGTGTTTCACCAGCTCGGAATTCAACGAGCTTATGACCCGCAATGGCATCAAGCATGTCAGGTCTGCTCTGTTTAAGCCCGCGTCTAACGGTCAAGGGGAGCTGGCAGTCCAAACAATCAATCAGAGCATGAAACTTGTGACGGACGGCTCCCTGCAGATGCGCTTGTCTCGCATTCTGCTCAGTTACCGGACGCGACCCCACTCGCTCACTGGGGTTCCCCTGGCAGAATTGTTAATGAAGAGAGCCCTCAAAACCAGGCTCTCCCTAGTCCACCCGAATCTTAATGATCACATGGAAACCCAACGACACCGGCAGAACATGTATCACGATTGCATGGCTGTTGCACGTGACATTTATATTAACGACCCGGTGTTTGTCCTGAATTACGGTCATGGTCCCAAGTGGGTTGCTGGCACTGTTTTGGCCAAGGAAGGGAATAGGGTGTTTATAATCAAACTGTTAAATGGCCAAACGTGCAGAAAGCATTTAGATCCAACCAAATTGCGATTTATTGACAACCAGGAACGACTTGAAGAGGACATCACCATCGATGATCCACCAACACACACCCAACCAGCAATTGACCTCGCTGTCAATCACAAGGATGAACCCACCATTCCTGACAGTCCGGTGCAGTGCAGCAATGGTCTGGCCAACTCACACACGCAAGGCTTTGAACTTAGACGACCAACCAGGGAGCGAAGGGCTCCAGATTGCCTCAACTTGTAAATAACATGTACCGAAGATTTTGGGGGGGTCGGGGGGGAGTGATGTTATGTATGCAACTATGTAATACTTGCCACCAGAGGGCGCAACTGTTAGAGTGCTAATGGTCACCTGCGCACACGTGCAGGGTTAGTATAAAAGGTTGGCTGCCATGTTGTTTAGGCATTCTGGACTTGTAATAAAGAAGACTAAGGTCACACTAAGTTTAGCTCACAGTACTCAGCCTCGTGGAGTTCTGCTATACACAACAGGGACGTTAGTTGAAGGGTCGGGTGAGTGGGGTGCTTGGGTTGTCGTGTGCTCCTTCTGTTGTTTGCGCTTGGCCTCCGCTTGCTCCCAGTGAAGAGACTCGAGGTGTTCGATGCCTTCCCGGATGCTTCTCCTCCACTTTGAGCAATCTTGGGCCAGGGATTCCCAGATGTCGGTGGGGATGTTGCGCTTTTTCAAGGAGGCTTTGAGGGTGTCCTTGAAGCGTTTCCTCTGCCCACCTGGGGCTCGCTTGCTGTGTCTGCTAGAACATAGTTGTGTTGTCATCTGTTATTGTGTAAAAGCATTCTTTTTCAGAAGGCTTGTTATTATCTTCACAACTTAGCAGCATGCAGAACATGAAACCAGAGAAGACTATAATTTAAACCACAGACCAAATTTTCCAATTTAGGTATTAAAGTAAAAAAACATTAGTGCAAGAACCCTAAAATGATAGTTACTGGGGAGCCAAATCAACGAGTAGCAATAATCACCCTGCCATCAGACTAGAGTTTGGGTCCAATTTGAGAAATGTATATCAAGTGTAAACTGTAACGGTGTAGTAATATGTCTAGTCAAAGACTTTATTGGCATGAATGGATCGTAACTCTGGTGGAGTCTTGACTTGCTTATGGACCTCTAGAACTTTTAAAAATCTGTGAATGTGATCACTTGAGGACTAAGACTAGTAAAATCCCATCTGATCCATCACATCTGGCAGTTGGTTGGTACTATTTTGACAATCATAGTGCTAATAAAAAACAGAGACTTAAATGTTGAGGTGGCTCTGAATATTTGAGCACCAACACACAGCATTACACAAAGTGCAAGAATATAGATTCATTCCTCCATCGCAAGTTCATATTTTTTCTTTCTCAGAATTTAAATTTCTGTTTGTCTGCTGTGTATTTCTAGTTGTATCCTTACAGACTTTTGATGTACAGTCTCAACTTAAAATTGTTGCATGTGATACTTCCTCTGAAGCTTTAGAAATGAATGATAGGGCTCCTGGCCCCTTTTTTTCTCATGGAGCAATTTTCCCTTTCTGCTTCATGCCACTCTACTGCGTCTTAATGGGGGAAAATAAATAAATAATCTTCCCACAAAAAAAATGCTTTGGAAATCATCTATTTTATGATAAAACATTTAATTTTTTAGAGATGAAGAAAAATTCCAATATTCTAACCATAAGATTAATAAATAACAGCTTTACAGATAATTTTGTAAATTATCTCAATTAGAAAATCAGTAACATTATAAACAGAGGGATGCAGAAAAAAACTTCATTCTATAAACTTTAGAGATCATATATAATTACTAATTCATAAAAGAAATGGAAGGCAAGAAAATCACGACAATGAATTTTCAATGAGTTCCTGTTACTATTGTAAGCAGCAATGACTATTTTCTCCAGATGGGTGCAATGATTCTTCTTGGCTGTTTGGAGTCTCTTTCCTGTATAATTAACACTCTCTGCTCCAACTCTATATCAATAATAAGAGTAACAGAAGAGCTGATTTTAACTCCCGGCGCAAATTGGACAAGTAGGGAAAGCAGGAAATCTCCATGTTGCATGCATGAGGCCTGGGAGATTTTAACTGTCGGCCTTATTTTCATTTGTTTAACAGGCTACCCTGTTAAAAAAAAGTTATCATGGCAAGAATTGGGCAGCTGTCCACATGGCATGTGCAATTTTCCACAGGTTCATATTTCTAACTGGCATTTAAAAAAAATAATCAATGGCCAGTATTAATTTATTACTTTGGACTTTGTTCAAAACTGAAAGAGAGAGGTTCTTAGCATTGGTTCTGTGATGATACATCCACAGCAGACCAGATTAATAATTGGTATAAAGGACACTGCAGGTTGTAGAAGAAGGGACCAGAGAATGGCTTTCATCAAATGTCAATTGATGGATCCTCCACCTGGTGGTCCATTCTATTTATGGTGGAGCAGGATGCAACATTTTACATTTGCTTTTGAAGTATGAAAATACAAACAAGAAGTATACTGTGCACTGGACTTAAACAGTTCAAAATATTTTTGCAGTGTCTACCTGAAACTGAATATTGGAAAGAAAACTCTGTTAATTTATTCTGACCTTGGACTGTAGAATTTTTTTTAAAATTCCAAAGGCATAAAGCAGTAAAAACGCCCCACTGATATGGCACTGAATCACAAAGACTAGGATGGTTGATGGTTTCACTCTATGCCTTTGCTAACATAGTTGATTTATCTAGGATAACAGTCAGAGGGATAAAATTGGCTTCAGCATCCCCAGGCTAGGGAGGGGGAAATAATCAACCAAGGTTTCTGCTTCTAATCACTTCCCAGCAATCTCCTACTGGAAAATACACATGTATGGACATCATGTGAGGGCAGGATCAGATTTGACTGTGATTTCAACAGTCACTGTCTGGGCTGAGAGCCCAAAAAATGACCATTTGGGTTCAGTGATGGAGGGCTGCCAGTGGCTCAGAAACCATGCCTTTTCCATAAGTCCTTGTCATCAAGAGAGGAGGAAAGAAAAGTACGAA
The DNA here is from genome assembly GCF_044704955.1 of Pristiophorus japonicus. Lineage (NCBI taxonomy): Eukaryota > Metazoa > Chordata > Chondrichthyes > Pristiophoridae > Pristiophorus > Pristiophorus japonicus. The sequence continues at coordinate 50,314,428 of NC_091985.1, read as the reverse complement.
AATTGGGGGAAATTAGGAAGGAATGTTTGCAATTGATACAGCAGGGTTTCCATTGAGCAATCAAATGTCAGGTTCAACTGTTATCTGAATATAAACGTTCTTGATGAACAAGTTTCATGAGTTGTTTGCTGAGCCACAAAACACTATTCAGCATTGAGTACTCCATCAGTAGGGATATGAGGGCTGGTGGAGGTTTACCAGAATCATATTTGCTCTCCAGAATGTGTGTGTGGACCGTGTTGTGGGTGGAATACTTCCACTTGGTCATGTGTCATGCAGTATAATTGAAAAAGTTCATGGTTTAGACAGTTTTTTTCTTAGCTGATACAGTGTCTTTCTTGCTTGCTTTAAGAACCTAAGGAGAAAAGAGAGCAAATTCTATAACAATAACAATAATAATATGGCACCTTTAACATAGTAGAATGTTCCAAGGCATGTCACAGGAGCGTTATCAGATAATATTTGGCACCAAGACAGGTGATCAAAAGCTTGGTAAAAGAGATAGGTTTTAAAGGTGGTTTATGTAATGTATTTGCTTCATGGGTTCTTTCCTTAAGAATTTATAGCAACACATTGCTGTTAAGAACTAGTTGGTTTATTAACAAAGGTTTTGTGATGTATTCTTATGACATCACTAACAAGCACACTTTACAAGATGGCTCCAATACATCATGTGACTTTTATTGTATTTACAGCAGCAGTTGCATTACCACAGTAGTCCACTAGATGGAGCAGTAGTTCATTAGATGGAGCTCTATATTACATTTCTCCCTCTTTAATGAAGAAGTAATCATAAAAAATAATCATCATATATAACGTGCATGGTTATATACAACAAAAAATATGGACCATTTTGCCATATTTACAAATCAAACTTAACCACTGGTATTCTGTTTCGAAGAGGATACATTCGCTCTTGAACAAAACTTTTCAAACTTGTCCATAATCAAACATCTTGACCAAATATGTGCGATGGCCACATATCTTCACTACTATTCCTGGTAACGACATTAACCATTTATGGTGATGGTTCTTCACTCTAACCTTCTGATTGAATTTCACACTTCTCTCTGTTACTCTACCTCTATCATGGTTCTCTTTCTGTCTTAAATGTTTCTCTTCTACTGATTTTACCAAGTTTGGCTTTAATAACGAGACCCTGGTTTGTGGCTGTCATTTGAGAAGCAACTCTGCTGGTGTTCTACCAGTAGTTGTATGAGGAATATTATGATAAGTAATTAGAAAATTTGCTAATTTGTGATCTAATGACAACTGCCGTTTCTTTGGATTTGGATCCAATATTTGATTGATTAGAGCACGTTTTACAGTTTCTACTGTGCGCTGCGCACCATTTGAAGCAGGGTGTATGGTAGAACCTTGGTATGTTTCACACCATTTCTGCTCATGAACTGTGCAAATTCTCCTGAACAAAATTGCGGCCCATTATCAGACACAATTTCTTCTGGGAGGTCATATGAAGAAAACAATCTTCACAAATTATCTAGGGCTAGAACTTCCACTTAAATGGGCGATATTTCCGGTGTGGTCGGTAAAAAAGGTTTTTCAGATCGCCGGCTTCTCGCCCATCCGCAAACCATCTAATCTCCACTTTTGAAAATGGGCGTTACCGCGAGCGATATCAAACAGGCGGTAGCGTTAAATTTTTTTGACCTTCTGCCGTAAAGTGTGGCCATCCTTAGCAACGTCATGGCAACGCTCGATTCCCGTGATTCAAGAGGGCAAGGATCACCATGACATGCGCAGACAGAGAGAGAGGGAGTTCAGAGGGACTGAAGGAGTGGCTGGGTGTGGTGTGGCTGCTTTGGGAGGAAGGAGGGGGACTTTAGAGTGTCACAGCAAGTAGGCAAACAAAAAGTAGGTGTTACCAGCCACATATTTGACCGAATTTGGCCTATAATGGAGAGAGGAGAAAGCATCTGATAGAGAATTCAAATAGGCTGCAAAGTTGAGAAAACATAGACCCTTGCCTACGTGAGAGCGAGCACATTGCGTTAAGACATCAATCAACTTGACATTTCAGGACTTTTGGCAGCGAGCCAATTATGGGCTAACAACATATCAATTGAGCCAATAAGGTCAAAGGGGGCGAGGTCACGATTGTAAATTGATCCAGGATAAGTACAGCCATTTGTTGCCATGTGTTTCAGAAGGACAAAGGACCTGGCATAAAGCCAGCAGTTTGTTGCAGCTGCCAGAATAAAGTTATGTTAAACTATCACCGGAGTTCACATCTCATTGAAAATTAAGAGATCTAACAATTTTGGCATCATGAACAGGATCGCTGAGGGAAGAAACTGAATTTTGGACATCGGACCTACATACTGAGGTAAGGACTCCTCTTTATAAAAGTCCTCGGTCAATTGTCTAAATTCACCTCCCCTTCTACCCGATTCCGAAAGCCTCCGTTTGTGAACACTCCAGTTGATAATCGGCTCGAGGTCCCATAGACGTCTAAACTTCGGTGGTGTGTTAGTTAATTCATCACCGACCCACTGATCGGCTAGAAAGCCTACGACTCGAGACCCCAGTAAAGAAATCAGTACTATGGCAGCAGAAGATAAGAGCAAAGAATTGCCTATATCTGTTAAAGGTGGAGGGCACCACCTGAGGTTTCGATAGACGAAATCCTTGAACAGTTGAAAGAATACAATTCAACTTATCTAAAACCTGTATCAAGATTGAACAAAAGTATGGAACCTCCAAAGGACAATGGTCCTTGGATGAGATCAAAAGAGTCTGGGGAAAAATGACCCGTATGAAAAATAAAGAGTGAACCAGATGGTCCTTAGCTGTTATGGGACAGATCCGACAGCGGAATGAAATTATAACGCGTTCCCAACATGATAGGGACCTGACCAGTACAAAGGACCAATTGCAAGCGGTTTGTGAACAAATGAGACAGAAAAAGCTTGAACTTGAAAAGTTGGAAGTGGAAGTTAAAGATCTTAAAGGTGAAATTAAAGAATGGAAAAAATCATTAGGTCAAGAGACAGTAATAGGAAAAGGAAAATGTTTCGGTCAATTCCCAGGGTACCCATGTTTGGATAAATTAAAAGCGCAAACCCGAAGACACGACCAAGGAATAGATACGGATTCTGAGTTCTCCGAAGATACAGGGTCAGAGGATGAAGAATTAGGGGTGCGTTTTGCCCCGTTAAAAAAAAAACGAGTTGTAGTCAAATCAGAAGAGATTGTGGATGAGGACGGAATCAAAAAAACGAAGAACAGGGTGTATGCAAAATACTTAGTTCATGATCCGGCAGACCCAGAGAAAATTGATAAATGGTCCAAGGAGTTGCCCAATCCAAAGAAAGCGGGAGTGAAAACGTGGGACCAATTGGACCGCTTAAGAAATATATATCAACTTCATCCCTCGGACGGAGTGCAAATTTTGACCATAATGGTGCCAAAAACACAAGGAAGAAAATTGTACGACAAGGTAGAAGAAGCTTTGGGGTGGGATGAGCAAGAATTAGACGCAGGGTGGGAGGCGATTAAACACTGGCCGCAAGCCTTCAGTCCAGCTAAGACAGACTGGGGAAAAATTGCAGCCTGCCAACAGAAAGGAACAGAGGAGGTCCTGGAGTATGATGAGCGGTTTAGATGCACGTGGCTAGAACATTCGGGTATGAATAATACGGATGAGAAAATGGATGAACAAGAGTGTGGACCCCTGAAAGCAGCTTTCGTGGCAGGTCTAAAGCCAGAACTGTCCAAAATCCTTAAGGTAGTGTTACCGGACTGGGAAGGTAGAGGAACTACCTTTGCAGCATTGGCGGAGCAATGTAATCAATTAGACAGGGATATGGGAGCTAAAGTCCGAGCTGTGCAGGCTATGGGATGGAAATCCCAGGATTCCGATAAACAGTCATTAGGAAAATTACCCGGAAAATTTAATTATTGTGGGAAAGAAGGTCACTGGGCCAAGACGTACAGGGCAAATCAGCAAGGTCACGGCCGGGGAAGAAGATGCAGCCAGGGATACAATTCAGCCAACAAACCAGGCTTGTCACAAGATAATGACGTCATAGAAGCATTTAAGCGACTGACAATACAACAACAGAAAGAGTTACTTGGGATAACAAAAAACGATTAGAGCCCGCCCTGGCCCCCCTCCTCGCACTAATACAACAGAGGGGAGATGGGCTACATATAACTGTGAGGGTGGGCGATAAGGATGTGGATTGACTTTTAGACACAGGGGCGGAATTAACATGCTTACCCCTACAATATGGAGACTTTTTGCCGTTGGATGGTAGGGCACGTACAGCCTATGGAGTTGGGGGCCATAAAATGGAAATTAAAAGGACAACACCGGTACTTATAGGGCTGGGTCCACATGAACTAACCACGCCGGTCTGGATAGGCCCAGTAGATCAACCCCTTTTGGGAATGGACGTTCTAATCCAAGTAGATTCATCATTGCATTTCGAGGATGGTCGGGTGACATGGTCAATTAGAACTTTGAAGAAAGAAGAATTGAAGGAACACACGATATGGGCTAAAGATAAGAACGATTGTGGCCTACTCCAGATGGAGCCTGCGTCATTTACCGGGACCAAGCCTCCATGCACTAAACAGTATCCCATTAGTCCAACTGCCATTGCGGGAATCTTACCAGTTATTCAGCAATTGGAGAAACAAGGGGTGCTTATTAAAACGCATAGCTCCTCCAATAGCCCCATGTGGCCGGTACAGAAATCTAATGAAACTTGGCGTTTGACCGTCGATTATAGAAAAGCTAACCAGTGTATTGATCAAAAAGCTCCTTTGGTCGCAGATCCCTCCACCATTTTTAATGCCCTCAAACCGGAACATAGATATTTCTCGGTTATAGATATGGCCAACGGATTTTGGTCGGTGCCTCTAGCACCAGAGATTCGACAATGGTTTGCTTTCACTGTCCAAGGACAACAGTATACTTGGACCCGGTTACCGCAGGGTTTCCACAACAGCCCTACGGTATTCCACATGGCTTTACAAAGCCATTTCGAGAATTACCTCTCCTGTAATCCACAGTCATCCAATATGTAGACGATATCCTGCTAGCTTCAAACACAGAACAGCAGCATGAACAAGATCTACGAGCTCTGCTGGACCACTTTTAAAAAACCCACCACTATTCAGGAACTAAGGTCCTTTTTGGGATTGTGTAACTTTAACAGAAATTGGATTGACTCTTCACACAGCTTGCTCAGCCATTGAATGATATCTTAAAGGGGAAACGTGCCTCTAAAGAAGCCATCACCCTCACTAAGGAACAGCAAGAAGCCTTCCTGAGTTTTAAAAAGGCCTTGTGTTCAGCACTGGCTCTGGAATCCCCGACAGTGGTAAGCCATTTACCCTGTTTGTCCATGAGAAAGAAGAATACATGACAGCTATACTGACACAAGAACATGGGGATCGGCAAAGACCTATTGGCTATTATTCAGCAAAACTGGATGCGGTAGCCCTCGGATGGGGAAGTTGCCTAAGGGCCATGGAAGCTACATGTCGAGCGGTATTGATCACTGCGGGTCTAGTCCGCGACCAAAAGCTGATGGTTAAGTGTCCCCACACCGTACACACCTTGCTGTCTATGAACAGAATGTCTCAGGTGACGGCAGCTAGATGGACCCGCTGGACAGCAGTTTTGGAAGCTCCTAATCTCCATAACGTCCAGGCCAGCCCAGTTAACCCCGCAACTATGCACCCGATGTCAGAATTGAGGGAGCGGGGTGGGGGGGGAGAATGTGAAGAGCATGATTGCGTGGAGATTTTAAAAGAAACAGAAGAAGCAGCCTTAGCAGCAGAGCAGTCTCTACACAACCCAGACCTCATCCTGTTTAAAGATGGTTCCTCCTTTGTTGACAACGGTGCCAGAAAAGCAGGATGGGCACTTACAACCTTATATGAGGTCGTGGCAAAAGGATGTTTACCCTCAGGAACGTCAGCACAACAGGCCGAGTTACAGGCCCTGTCAGAAGCATGTCGAATAGCAGAAGGACAGACAGCTAATGTCTGCACAGATTCGCGTTATATTTTTGGAGTCGCTCACAACTTTGGTCTGCTATGGCGGAAAAGAGGATTCCTCACTGCTGCTGGTACACCTATCCAAAATGGAAAAGAAGTCCGAGACTTACTAAAGGCCATACAATTACCTCAGGAAGTGTCCGTCCTGAAGTGTGAGGCCCATACCAAGGAAAATACCACGGAAGCACAGGGAAATGCCCTAGCCGACCAGGCAGCCAAAGATGCCGCTTCACAGGGCGCTCCCTCAGAAGAACCAACACAGATGTGCAGATTGAAAGCACTCAGGATTCTGACACAAGACCTTCAAACAATGCAAGGCAAGTGCTCCCGAGAGGAAAAATGGACATGGATTGAGGCAGGAATTAAGCTATGCGAAGATGGTGTCTGGAGACAAAGAGTTACCGACAAGCCAGTCGCGCCACAAGTGCTTATGCCTTTTTTAGCCCAACAGATCCACTCGTGGGGACACTTGGCCTCACAACAGATGACAGCATGGTTCCAGAAAAGCTGATGGGATCGGGGATTTAAAAAACACGGCCAGCTGGTAGCAGACCGTTGTGTGGTCTACCAGAAAAATAATTCTGGACCCATCACGGTAATGCCCCAACTGAGACCCCCTGCCCCTGTCGGACCATTCCAGCATCTGTAGGTTGATTATATATCTCTCCCTCCATGCCAAGGATACACTAACATGGTCGACGGATTCTCTAGATGGGTAGAAGCTGTCCCAACTAAAAGAGCCACAGCCAATCACACTGCAAAGGTCTTGTGTAAGGATTACATTCCCCGATGGGGAGTCCCAAGTAGCATTGACTCAGATCAGGGAACACACTTCACAGGTGCTGTCTGCTAAGAAGTCTGTAGGTTACTGAACATTACATGGGATTTACACTGTCCTTATCACCCACAATCATCAGGACAAGTAGAGCGAATGAATCGAACTCTGAAACAACGGCTTGCCAAATATCACCAAGAGGGAATACAATGGCCCCAGTCACTACCATGGCCCCAGGCAACCCCAAACATAACTACAGGTCTAAGCCCATTTGAAATTATAACAGGAAGACCCATGTCACTGCCAGGAACTATCGATTTACGGAAAGCTGAGGTTCACTTAATGAATGACACTTTGTTATCATACTGTCAGGACCTAACCAATGCTATTAGTTCTGTTTCCTGACAGGTATCGGCAGCTTGGGGTAATCCACCCGAAGGAGGACACGACATCCTCCCGGGAGTCTGGGTGTATGTGAAAAAGTTGCATAAAGAACCTTTGGGTGCCAAGTGGGAGGGACCTTACCAAGTGTTATTGACCACCCAGGCAGCTGTTAAAGTCCAAGGAAAGAAAGCCTGGATCCACGCCTCACGTGTTAAACGAGCACCTGTAACTGAAGCTGAAATCTGATACGGACAATTACTTTTTGCCAAAATGTATAAATTTTCTGTACTACTGACTGCAGGTATTCTAGGTATTTGCCTACTTCTTACTAGCCGACCCCCTGCACCAAAGGGAAATAGTAGAGTACCCAGGGATTTACATGTAAATACATTTTTATATATGTCATACATTTATGCCAAACAAAGTAACATTTCCAGTTGTTGGGTGTGTGCGCATATTCCTATTCACTCAAAGGGAGGGATTCCCTTGAGGCCAATTCCCTTGAATATCTCGGAAATGGCTGAGTGGATAATTAATCAAAACAAAACAGGCAATGCGTTTCAGGATACGGAAGACTGGGCACGTAAATGGAAGTCAGCAGGTTACAATCTGACTACCTTTGAAGGGGGGTACCAACCGTGCTACATAATTCCAAACGGCCCCCATTTTTTGTTATCACTAATACAACGGGGTAGGAAGACCGGGGGAATCGGTCTGTCTGATTAGAAACATCAAAGGAGGCCAAAATATGGGGGAAAGTAACTGCTTCCGGAATTATAATATAATCAAGCCACGGAACCGTCCAAACTGGGCCGATGTGGAGTTCTTAACGTAACGGGGATCCTGAATAAAACAGATGGAAAAGCCTGGACAGGCCCCGGAGTGTTGCTAACAAAGAAACAGCTAACATTCATTGCCTATAATGGGACCTATTGGGTGTGTGGCCACAAGGCCTACCCTTTGTTGCCCTAGAATTGGACGGGATCCTGCTAGTTAGCCTATATTGTGCCATATATGTATCATATAAAGTCACTGTCGGAACATCTACACCGTCCTAAGAGAGCTATCACAGAAACAGAGAGGTTCTTTGCCATTCTGATCCCCGGATATGGGACTGCCAAATTGGCAAGCGAATCCATTAACATGGCATCCATTGTGGAACGGGTAGCCAATGATACTTCAGAGGCCCTAGTTAAAATCAATGCAGAAATGGTAGCAATCCGCACAGTAGCCCTACAGAATAGACTGGCCCTTGATTACATCCTGGCTGAAAAGGGAGGTACTTGCGCCCTACTCGGAACTGAGTGTTGCACATATATCCCAGATAGCTCCGAAAAAATTACCCACTTAGCGGAGCATATCCAAAAGGAGGTAGAAAAACTTAAGCAACCCCCATCATTCACTTTGGCTAGGTTCAATAGGAACTTCATTGGTGGAAGGTTTAATTCTACTCGTTGTAATTATTTTACTTTTATATTGTTTGTTTATGTTGATTAAATGTTGTTGCAACCAGGCGGCTGTCGCTGCTGTCCCGCAGGTGAGACACCTTGCAGGTCCCAGCAGACCATCTGTACATGGCACAGGGATATGTTATGCTTAAGGGAAGGTTGTTTACTGGTTGAATTAAGATATTGATTTGGATTAAATTGGAAAGCGGTTAATTAACCTCCTAAAACCAGACTTCCATTGTGGCCATGATGGAATTCAGGTTGATGTAAATTTATGTGGAAGCTACTAGTCCGGACATGTGGCGAAACACATGAATAAATTTTAGAAGGAAACTCGATTAACATGTATGAAATTATTTTGTAGAATGTTCAACCAGTGATACCTGATGTTTTATGATTCAGTTTGTGAAAGAATCAAAGGGGAGATTGATAGAGAATTCAAACAGGCTGCAAAGTTGAGAAAACACAGACCATTGCCTATGTGAGAGTGAGCACATTGCATTAAGACATCAATCAACTTGACATTTCAGGACTTTTGGCAGCGAGTCAATTATGGGCTAACAACATATCAATTGAGCCAATAAGGTCAAAGGGGGCGAGGTCACGATTGTAAATTGATCCAGGATAAGTACAGCCATTTTTTGCCATGTGTTTCAGAAGGACAAAGGACCTGGCATAAAGCCAGCAGTTTGTTGCAGTTGCCAGAATAAAGTTATGTTAAACTATCACCGGAGTTCGCATCTCATTGAAAATTAAGAGATCTAACAGCATCACAGCACACTGTGGAGACTGATGCTGGAGAGAGTAGTGAGCTGGAAGACGAATACATTGGAGGGCGCAAAAGAGCCAGGAGGTCATCGGACGAGGCAAATGCCTCCCTCCTGCAGGAGCTCGAGTTACACTGGGGTGATTTGACACAGGGAGGGCATGGGAAGCCCACCCCAAAGGCATACTAGAGGATATGGACTGAGATAGCAGAGATGGTCTCGTCAGCGACCAACAAGGTGCGTGAGGGCAACCAATGCCCCAAACGATGGAACGGCCTTGTGGGATCCGCAAGGGTATTACATTGATATACATGGAATTGTGTATTTATATTTTATTTGTAACAGTCATGAGTTACTCTCAGCAGATGTGAGGTCTTGCACTTTTACCGGGAATGTTTTACTCAAAGCCTGCGGTCACGGTGTAGGTCTTTAGGTAAAGAATGATAATTATCATCATAATCATGATTACATCTGTCGGTTATGTGTTGTATCAGTCTTTGTGACAGTACCTAGCAATGATATCACGCAATGATCTCATGCCATGTCGTCCTGTCACCTTTTACAAAAGAAGCTATCGACGATGAGGTCCGTCCGTGCAGAGGCGAATGGGTGGGGGGGCCACCAGTCCCCAGCGACATCAATGACATGGAGGAGCGTGTGCTGGCACTCGTGGGGAAGCACCCCCGGACAACCACGGATGCATCTGCAAACCCTGAAGTGATGCCACGTGAGTAAAGCTTACACCATTGCATCATGTAAAGTCTATAGATGCCACACCCACTCATATCCAAATAATCATATATGATAGATGATTTCTAAAATTGTCATAGAAATAATGCTGGCCTGATGAAAATCATTGCAATGCACAATGTGTTGATGGTCATGAAATTGTGATGTCTGTGATGATTTTGATAGTGGTGGTGCTTTTGTCGTGCATATGCTGTGTGTAGCGCTGGACTCACCTTGTCACCCTAGCACCCGCTTCTCCTCTAATAACCTCATTTGTGTTTTGCAGCTCAGCCAGCAGCGCGGCCCCAGGCAAGACCACAGAAGCCAGAAGGTGGGGGCGTGGGGCAGGAGTCGGCTGATGATCCTACTATATCTGGTGCTGAGGAGCTTGGATTCACGCCCATCAATCCGCTGGGTCTCTTCTCGACGGATGAGAGCGCGGACTTTGAAGAACCTTCATCGCCACGCTCCAGAAGCCATTCCACCCCAAGGCCATCTAGTGGTCCTCCGGTCATTCCCGCCTCCACTCTGGAGGTACCAGCCGCAAGCACCTCGCCACAGGGAACCCCATTTGTCCCCAGGATTGCCCCGACCCCACGGAGGTCTCGTGGATGCAGCAGGTCTGTTCCATGAGCACGACATGAGAGCGGAGAGATGGTACAGTTGGCCAGGAGGACTGTAGACATTGGTGACCAGCTCATCGAAGCATTGGGGGGCATATCCCGACACCTGGCCACCATGACCGAGTACATTCCGCGCATGGCGGAGGTCTTGGATGCGATAGCCAGGAACACTGCTGCCACAGCCTCCCATTGGTCCCCGAGCGCGGCACTCCACCCCTGGGTTCCGCACCACCATTGCGAATGACAGATGAGAGCAAAGACCAAGATCCTGCTTCTGCATCGGAGAATGTTGCCCCCTTGGTACCCCTCACTCCCGTAGCCGTGCAACGAGACCGCATCTGCCTTCATCCCCCCCAATGAGGCACCACCTGAGGAGCTCCTCGGCTAGGCGCCGTGGAGCGAGGAGGGGAAGGGGTAGACGCAGGGAGAAGAAGGTGAGGGGGGAAGGAAAGTGAGATGCATATGCACGGGTGATGGCTATGTTATATCATCCATCTGGGTGTATGTAATTTGTTGCAATGTATGGGGGCTGTGGACCACCCTCCTGCTTTGTCTTTGTATTCTGTGTTGCTGGACATGTTGAACATGTGATTTTTGTCAAAGGTGGAAAAAGTGGAGTGTGGGCGGGGATTGGGTGTTATTGGCTGTGATACTTATGATTTCAGACCAATGTTGGTATTAAATTTTTGGTATTGAACATAACCTTGTTGCGCATTGTCTCAGATAGCTGGACCATTACACACTGGTGATTCCTTACCGTGAAATACAACTTAACATCAATCAACGTAAACTTTAACTGGCACCAAGGTGATGGGCTCCATTGATGTCTGAGCTGCACACACACAGCAGTGTCTCAGTGTTGTCGCTCACATCAGTGCTCTTTCAGGCAAATCGTTCAGATATCGGCTCCTCATGTAAGGGATTTAACAAATGCCAGCCATAACGCTGGCATTCGTTCCGGTTAGTTCCACTTTTTCTGGGTGTTTTTTGGGGCGAGCAATATTGTGAGCGATATGTGTGCGAGGTGGTGAAATTGATCCTGGGCGATCTCATGGCCGCTAGTTTGGGTAAAAATGCTCTTTATAACAAAAAACAGTGGCGAGCGTTAATATTGAATCTCGCCGTTAATTCCATGCGGAAAGTAACGTTGAGCGATATTATGGCTCATTCTGCTGATACCGCCCCAAAAAACTGGCCGAGCGGTAATATTTTTTCCCGCCGTTAAGCACACGGGGAAAGTAACGCTCGGCGATAAGTCTCCTAAAAAAGTCCGTCAATTTCCATTTTGTGCCAAAATGGGCGATATATGGGCGTTATACGTCATTTCAGCAGTAAAATGGGTATTAAGTGGGCATGAAGCATGCAAAAAAAGTGTTTTATTTATTGTTATTTTCTGTATCAGAAACATCTCTACCCACTTCGAATGGCTATCAATCACAATGAACAATTGCTGTCCTTCTAGCTCAGCACAATCTATATGTAACCTTTGCCACACCCTGAGAGGCCATTTCCATGGTTGTAATGGTACTGATGGTAGTTTCTTGCTTACCGATTGACATGTTGTACATTAACTACCGATGTACTCTGTATCTTTATCTAGACCTGGGCACCATAAGTATTGGTCAACCATATCTATCGACATAGCAGTCTGACAAGCTAAATTAAATGTCACATTAGGGGTGTCAAACAATTATCCTCTGATTGCTTCATTTTTCATCCCATAAACAAAGCGGTCACGCAATGCTCGATCCTGTAAGTTTCCAAAATGACAGTGAATGGATAGCCTTTTTAAAGCTCATCATCATAGACAGTCCCTTGGAATCGAGGAAGACTTGCTTCCACTCTAAAAGTGAGTTCTCAGGTGGCTGTACAGTCCAATGCAGGAACAGTCTCTGTCACAGGTGGGGCAGCCAGTGGTTGAAGGAAAGGGTGGGTGGGTGGGGAGTCTGGTTTGCTGCATGCTCCTTCCAGGTACTCAGCGCCCTCCTGGATGCTCTTCCTCCATTTTGGGCGGTCTTGGGCCAAGGATTCCAAGGTGCCGGTGGGGATGTTGCACTTTATCAAGGAGGCTTTGAGGGTGTCCTTGAAATGTTTCCTCTGCCCATCTGGGGCTCGCTTGCCGTGTAGGAGTTCCGAGTAGAGCGCTTGCTGGCAAGAATCCTCCTCAATCGTCTTCTCCCTGTGGCTGAAGAGCTCCTCCCAGAGTCGCAATGTAGATTCCGTCCGCTAAGGGGTACAACAGACATGATCTTCACCATGCATCAACTACAAGAGAAATGCAGGGAACACCATCAACATTTGTACATCCCTTCTTTGACCTCACAAAGGCTTTTGACAATGTCAATCGCGAGGGACTATAGAGCCTCCTCTTCTGTTTTGGCTGCCCCCAAAAGTTTGTCACCATCCTCCGCCTGCTCCGTGATGACATGCAAGCCGTGATCCTGACCAACAGATCCACCAGAAACCCAATCTACATCCAAAGCGGGGTGAAGCAGGGCTGCATCATTGCACCAACACTTTTCTCGATCTTCCTTGCTGCAATGCTCCATCTCACTCTCAACAAGTTCCCCGCTGGAATGGAACTAAACTATAGAACCAATGGGAACCTGTTCAACCGTAAAGTTACAATGTACTCATTGATAACCTCATCGTGTAATTGATCTCGTATTCCAAAATGATAACTTTCAGCTATTTCCAGGGGCTCAGGACTGTAGCGCTGGAATCTCCGTCAGTGGTGTGCTCTTTGGCTTGATGGGAACGAGCACATCTTTCAGGGTTTCAAACACCTCGGGGCTTGCTTCAGTCAGGAAAATAGCCCGTTTTCTTTCTGACACTACCCAGTTACGGTTTTCATTATCGGGGACATCGATGATATTATTTGCGGTGAAAAACATTTCGAGCCACTCGACATACGCTCCGAAGGTCTCTTGGTCACGATGGAACTCGCCCAAGTGCCCTATTATTCCCATAGACGCGGCCATCTGGACTCTTCAGTTCAGCCAAGTGTGCTTGTAATTTAGCTTGGATTTTTTACTGCAAAAAAAGAATATCTCAAAGTTGCTCTGTCGGTTGGCTGGATCATCCACCAACAAAAATTTCAACTAGGTTTCCAGAAATCCTACCCCATGTCACCAATGTGATATATTTTTATGACATCACTAATACATCCAATACATGTAACTTTTATTGTATATACAGCAGCAGTTTTATTATGACAGTCGTCCACTAGGTGGAGCAGTAGTGCATCATAGGCAGTCCCTCGGAATCGAGGAAGACTTGCTTCCACTCCTAAAGTGAGTTCTTTGGTAGCTGAACAATCCAATACGAGAGCCATATACTCTGTCACAGGTGGGACTGTCGTTGAGGGAAGGGGTGGGTGGGACTGGTTTGCCGCACGCTCCTTCCGCTGCCTGCACTTGACTTCTGCATGCTCTCGGCGTTGAGACTCGAAGTGCTCAACGCCCTCCCGGAAGCACTTTCTCCACTTAAGGCGGTCTTTGGCCAAGGACTCCCAGGTGTCAGTAGTGATGTCGCACTTTATCAGGGAGGCTTTGAGGGTGTCCTTGTAACATTTCCGCTGCCCACCTTTGGCTTGTTTGCCGTGAAGGAGCTCCGCAGAGAGCACTTGCTTTGGGAGTCTCGTGTCTGGCATGCGAACTGTGTGGCCTGCCCAGCAAAGCTGATCGAGTGTGGTCAGCGCTTCAATGCTGGGGATGTTAGCCTGGACAAGGACACTGATGTTGGTGCACCTGTCCTCCCAGGGGATTTTCGGGATCTTGCAGAGACATTGTTCGTGATATATCTCCAGCGACTTGAGGTGTCTTCTGTACATTGTCCATGCCTCTGAGCCATACAGGAGGTCGGGTATTACTACAGCCCTGTAGACCATGAGCTTGGTGGTAGATTTGAGGGCCTGGTCTTCGAAAACTCTTTTCCTCAGGCTGCACTGGTGCACTGGAGGCGGTGTTGAATCTCCGCCTCAATGTCTGCTTTTATTGACGAGACTCCCGAGGTATGGGAAATGGGCTACGTTGTCGAGGGCCATGCCGTGGATCTTGATGACTGTGGGGGCAGTATTGTGTGACGAGGACAGGCTGGTGTAGGTCTTTGTCTTACGGATGTTTAGCGTAAGGCCCATGCTTTCATATGTCTCAGTAAATCGACTATATACTGGAGTTCAGCCTCAGAATGTGCGCAGACGCAGGCGTTGTCCGTGTACTGCAGCTCAACGACAGAGGTTGGGGTAGTCTCGGACCTGGCCTGGAGGCGGCGTAGGTTAAACAGCTTTCCACTGGTTCTGTAGTTTAGTTCCACTCCAACGGGGAGCTTGTTGATTGTGAGGTGGAGCATGGCAGCGAGGAAGATTGAGAAGAGGGTTGGATCGATGACACAGCCCTGCTTGACCCTGGTCCGGATGTGGATTGGGTCTTTTATGGATCTGTTGGTAAGGATCATGGCCTGCATGTCATCGTGGAGCAGGCAAAGGATGTTGACAAACTTTTGGAGGCATCCGAAACGGAGGAGGACACTCCATAGACCCTCGCGGTTGACAGTGTCAAAGGCCTTTATAAGGTCGAAGAAGGCCATGTAAAAGGGCTGGCGCTGCTCCCTGTATTTTTCCTGCAGCTGTTGCGCTGCAAAGATCACGTCCATTGTGCCCCGTAAGGGACGAAATCCGCACTGTGACTCCAGGCGGAGCTCCTCGGCCACAGGGAGAAGACGGTTGAGGAGAACTCTAGTGACAACTTTCCCAGTGGTTGATAGCAAGGAGAATCCCCTATAGTTGCTGCAGTTGGACTTGTCCCCTTTTTTAAAGATGGTCACGATCATTGCATCACTGAGATCTTCCGACCTGCTCTCCTCCCTCCAGATGAGATGAGGTCATGTATCCGCGCCAACAGCGCCTCTCCGTATACTTTAGCGCCTCAGCAGGGATTCCATCCGCGCCCGTAGCCTTGTTGTTCTTGAGCTGTTTTATGGCCTTGCCTACCTCATGCAACGTTGGGGTTTCACTGTTGTGGTGGCGGGACGCATGCTGCGGGATGGAGTCGAGAACACTCAAGTCAAAGGCAGAGTCTCGATTGAGGAGATCTTCGAAGAGCTCCTTCCAGCGGCCGCTGATAGCCTCGGTGTCCTTGATGAGTGTTTCCCCATTCTTGGCCAGCAGTGAGGTGGGGCCTTGGGAGTTTGGACCGTAGGTGGCCTTGATTGCGATGAAGAATCCTCACATATTGTGTCTGTTAGCCAGTCGTTGTATCTCCTGTACTTTCTCCATCCATCACCTGTTCTTTAGGTGGAGCTCTATATTACAGGTTTAACAGTCACACTACACATTACCAGTTCATCCACTATGCTCACAACTGCATTCCTCATCGTGGGTGACCTAGACCCAACTGACTGGGATTTTATTGAGTCTTGTGAACATCATGTGACTGGCTAAGTCACAATGCAACAGCTCTACAACTCTTTTTGAGGGAGACAAAATAAACATTAAATCAAGTGCCCCCCGATCTGGGGAACACTCCAAACATTTTTCGAGGCCGTTTTTTGTGTGTTTTTTTTTGTGGTTCTTTTTGTGGTTTTTTTTGGGGGGCATTAAATCATATTTTTTTCCAGTGCCCCCTATAAAAGGGGAGGGGGACACTAAAACCGGCATTTAAAATAAATTAGACTGGGAGAAATTTAGAACTCAGCAGAGGAGGACAAAGGGTTTGATTAGGGCAGGGAAAATGGAGTATGAGAAGAAGCTTGCAGGGAACATTAAGACGGATTGCAAAAGTTTCGATAGATATGTAAAGAGAAAAAGGTTAGTAAAGACAAACGTAGGTCCCCTGCAGTCAGAATCAGGGGAAGTCATAAAGGGGAACAAAGAAATGGCGGACCAATTGAACAAGTACTTTGGTTCGGTATTCACTGAGGAGGACACAAACAACCTTCCGGATATAAAAGGGGTCGGAGGGTCTAGTAAGGAGGAGGAACTGAGGGAAATCCTTATTAGTCGGGAAATTGTGTTGGGGAAATTGATGGGATTGAAGGCCGATAAATCCCCAGGGCCTGATGGACTGCATCCCAGAGTACTTAAGGAGGTGGCTTTGGAAATAGTGGATGCATTGACAGTCATTTTCCAACATTCCATTGACTCTGGATCAGTTCCTATGGAGTGGAGGGTAGCCAATGTAACCCCACTTTTTAAAAAAGGAGGGAGAGAGAAAACAGGGAATTACAGACTGGTCAGCCTGACATCGGTAGTGGGTAAAATGATGGAATCAATTATTAAGGATGTCATAGCAGTGCATTTGGAAAGAGGTGACATGATAGGTCCAAGTCAGCATGGATTTGTGAAAGGGAAATCATGCTTGACAAATCTTCTGGAATTTTTTGAGGATGTTTCCATTAGAGTGGACAAGGGAGAACCAGTTGATGTGGTATATTTGGACTTTCAGAAGGCTTTCGACAAGGTCCCACACAAGAGATTAATGTGCAAAGTTAAAGCACATGGGATTGGGGGTAGTGTGCTGACATGGATTGAGAACTGGTTGTCAGACAGGAAGCAAAGAGTAGGAGTAAATGGGTACTTTTCAGAATGGCAGGCAGTGACTAGTGGGGTACCGCAAGGTTCTGTGCTGGGGCCCATGCTGTTTACATTCTACATTAATGATTTAGATGAGGGGATTAAATGTAGTATCTCCAAATTTGCGGATGACACTAAGTTGGGTGGCAGTGTGAGCTGCAAGGAGGATTCTATGAGGCTGCAGAGCGACTTGGATAGGTTAGGTGAGTGGGCAAATGCATGGCAGATGAAGTATAATGTGGATAAATGTGAGGTTATCCACTTTGGTGGTAAAAACAGAGAGACAGACTATTATCTGAATGGTGACAGATTAGGAAAAGGGCAGGTGCAAAGAGACCTGGGTGTCATGGTACATCAGTCATTGAAGGTTGGCATGCAGGTACAGCAGGCGGTTAAGAAAGCAAATGGCATGTTGGCCTTCATAGCGAGGGGATTTGAGTACAAGGGCAGGGAGGTGTTGCTACAATTGTACAGGGCCTTGGTGAGGCCACACCTGGAGTATTGTGTACAGTTTTGGTCTCCTAACCTGAGGAAGGACATTCTTGCTATTGAGGGAGTGCAGCGAAGATTCACCAGACTGATTCCCGGGATGGTGGGACTGACCTATCAAGAAAGACTGGATCAACTGGGCTTGTATTCACTGGAGTTCAGAAGAATGAGAGGGGACCTCATAGAAACGTTTAAAATTCTGACGGGGTTAGACAGGTTAGATGCAGGAAGAATGTTCCCAATGTTGGGGAAGTCCAGAACCAGGGGACACAGTCTAAGGATAAGGGGGAAGCCATTTAGGACCGGGCTGAGGAGGAATTTCTTCACCCAGAGAGTGGTGAACCTGTGGAATTCTCTACCACAGAAAGTTGTTGAGGCCAATTCACTAAATATATTCAAAAAGGAGTTAGATGAAGTCCTTACTACTAAGGGAATCAAGGGGTATGGTGAGAAAGCAGGAATGGGGTACTGAAGTTGCATGTTCAGCCATGAACTCATTGAATGGCGGTGCAGGCTAGAAGGGCCGAATGGCCTACTCCTGCACCTATTTTCTATGTTTCTATGTTTCTAAAACATATCAAATCAAATTAAAATTTGATTGCTGGGGGTAACGATGCACACCAGTCCCTCCGGCACCCACCTCTCGCGGAAGGCTGCGAGCGTACCGGTGGACACCGCGTGCTCCATCTCCAATGACACCCTGGCGTGGATGTACACGCGGAAGAGAGGCAGGCAGTCGGGCTGAACAACCCCCTTGACCGCCCGCTGCCTGGACCGGCTGATGGCACCCTTGGCCGTGCCGCAACAGCTCTACAACTCTTTTGGTGTAAACAAAATCAACATTAAATCAAGTGCCCCCCGATCTGGGGGACACTCCAAACACTTTTCACGTGCCCTTTTTTTTTGTTTGTTTTTTTGTTTTTTTTGGTGATTTTTGTGTTTTTTTGTTGTTTTTTTTTTGGGCATTAAAATCATTGTTTTTTTTTTCCAAGTGCCCCCTATAAAAGGGGAGGGGGACACTAAAACCGGCATTTAAAACAAATTAAACTTTAAAACATATCAAATCAAATTAAGATTTGGTTGCCGGGGGTAATAATGCACTCCGGTGCCCACCTCTCGCGGAAGGCCGCGAGCGTACCGGTGGACACCGCGTGCTCCATCTCTCGGGACACCCTGGCCCGGATGTAGGCGCGAAAGAGAGGCAGGCAGTCGGGCTGAACGACCCCTTCGACCGCCCGCTGCCTGGACCGGCTGATGGCACCCTTGGCCGTGCCGCAACAGCTCTACAACTCTTTTTGGGGAGTACAAATAAACAATAGATCGAGTGCCCCCCGATCTGGGGGACACTCCAGACACTTATAACAGCCCTCTTTTTTGTTTTTTTTTTGTTGTTTTTTTTGTATTTTAGTAGGTTTTTTTTTTGTGTTTTTTTTTAGGGCATTAAAATTCAATATTTTACAAGTGCCCCCTATAAAAGTGGAGGGGGACACTAAAACCCCGGCAATTAAAACAAATTGAACTTTAAATCATAAAATCAAATTAAAATTTGTTTGCCGGGGGTGATGATGCCCACCTCTCGCGGAAGGCCGCGAGCCTACCGGTGGACACCGCGTGCTGCCAGGACCGGCTGATGGCACCCTTGGCCATGCCGCAACAGCTCTACAAACACAGGTGCATAAATTACAGTTTAAAGAGAGAATTTCAGAGCCTAGGGCCTAGATGGGTGAAGGGTGTACAGAACTTGATGTGTATCTACTCTTCTAAACCAATTTGGTCAATGTATCAATGCATCCAACTATGAAGTAATAGGAAAAAGGTTTAGCATTAGAAATAGATCAATGGAAAATCCAGATATTGGCAGAAAGACAGCAACTCCTGCTAATGCATTTAGTCTATGATTTTGCATTTCAAGCTTGCTTTTATAATTTCTCAGAGAAAGTATACAAGGGTTGTATATTTTTTCAGGGAAACCTAGCAGCAATTGAAGTTATTTTTTTCCAATGGGAACTCTTTTGTTCAGATTTTAGAAAAGTTCAGCCACTCACTGGGAAACTAAAGAGAGGCAGTGAAGCAAAGTGATGGAGATAGCAAGGCAAAATGTTTGAGGGAGTGAATTAAAGTGAGAGAGTATTGCAAAGTAAAAGAGAGAGAGAAAAATTAAGAGTGTTAAGTAAAATATGGAGTGCGAGATAAAGTGAGAGTTAATGGGTTGATATTAATTTGTTTTGCATGGCATTAACTGGATGGTAAAGGCCTCAAAATCAAGTTGGTAGCTTTACTAACCCAATAATGTGCCCGGCATGATTTTTAAAGGGGCCTAGCACTGGGCACATAAACTGCCTGCCCGTTTCAGGTATGAGGCCCATTTCAATATGCAAATCGAGTTCTAGGATCCCGATTGCCATTTAGGTTAGGAATGGTCGGAGTGTACGCCATGCACTCTCCCAAGATTTGCATGGGCAATGGAGCCAATAAGGTATAGCCATGCTGCTCTGGGCCCCACATATATAATCTGGGCCGCTGCAGCCCCTGGGCTCCCCTCCTCCCTGAAACCCCACCCCCCCTCCCTCCGCAGCCAGCACTTAACTTGATGGCGGCTGAAGCGGCCCGATATTAAGCAGCTTGAATGCGCGCTGCGTCAGATGCCCGTTTGCCGCTCTGCCAACCCGATGTAAATGAGGCTGGTGCCTCAAAATTGCGGCTGCCTCTTCGCCGCTAATATGGGCAACTGCTGGTTCGTCGTCCAGAAGTCAAAATCGACTCCAGTGTGTGAAAATACAGGATTTAATGTAAAACAGTAAAGCAAGGTAAGAGAAAGAGAGAATTAAACTGAGAGAGTGAAGCAAAAGTGATGGAGACAGTAAAGCTCCCTGAGAGAGCTAGTTTATTAAGATTAACACATGTGATGCTTAAACAATTTCTAACATTACATCACTAAAGCTGCTCGTATGTCAGGAGTCGCTTTGTACTGTAACTTTAGCTTTCATTTCTTTCCAACTCATAGAATCCTGAGAAAACCCTCTTAATTTTTTTATACTTAATGCTAAACTTAGATTTTCCTTAGCCTTCAAGATCCTATTATCCAACTGAAGGTAGGACTGGCACTGCTCAAAATTAGTTTCTGTTCAATAAAAATTAACTTGAAAGTTTCATTGTTTACAACCTATGTAGGAGAATGTTTGGACTTGTGTGTATACAGGAAATACATCAAAGAAATTCAAGAAAATGTAAGGATAAAAGAATTTGTACAAGAAAGTGTTTTGATGATTTGGGAATACAGTGGTTACACTCTATTCTTTGGGTCATAAGATTTGTGTCCCCTGCCAAGAGTTTAGGTTTATAATCTAAGTTAGCAATCCATTGTTGGAGGTGCTGTCCTTTGGATGAGACATTCCTACATTACAACAGAGAATACATTTTAAAAGTCCTTCATTGGCTGTGGAGTGCTTTGGGACATCGTGAGGTCGTGAAAGGCGTTATATAAATGCAAGTCTTTTTTAAATGAAAATTCCATCTGGTTTAGGTGGATGCTAAACATACAATGGCACTATTCAAAAGAGAGTTCTCCTGTTGCCCTTACCAATATTCCTCACAAACCAATACCAGCAAGACTAGGCTAAGTGATCATTCATCTGTTGATTATGTGATCTTGATATGTGTGTAAATCACTGCACATTTGCCTGAATAACTACATTAAAAAATAATTCATTGTATGCAAAGTGCTGTGAAACTTTTCTGAAAGATATGATTAGGTTCAATATACAGAGTATATGCAAATCCTCCCTTTTTTCAATGCATCCCAGCTGTCAGTTACGTAGATGATGATGATGAGGCAAGATCTGGAGGCAGCTCTTCTGCCCATTCTCTCACCTGTGGAATGGAAGTGCATGGCATGAGGGAAACTACATCAGGGGAAAATAAAACTAAATAAAAAAGACAAAGTAGGCCATTCCAGTACAATTAAAATGGCAGCTTACAAGCTGGCACAAGTAGGCCTGTGCTTGCACATTCATTAATGTGTGCTTGCCTCTGTGCCTTTTTTTGACAGTGACTTTCTGGATGTTACAATACTCTGTATGCAGGAATTTCTGCCAAACGACATGCCGCTGAATACTAATTACGGCCATTAGTTAATGGAAGTAGAATACTCCAGTTGTCAGTCAAAGTGTTATTTGCCTGAAATGAACAATGGACTGACTGTGGTTGCTTAGTACAGAGAGAAAAAGCTGTAAATGAGTATTCAAGCTGCATTATAACAAAGCCCTCCTTTAGAGTAATTTAAAGCTGCAATACTATACTTGGTAAAAACAACTTCTTGGTTTGAAATTTATATCAAAATAAAGAATAATGGATACAAGCCAGCAATCTAATTGAGGGGTTCAGGGGTGGAATTGTTCTATCTGCGGTAATGTTGCCAGCCATTTACTGCTTATAGCGGCACGGTTATTTTGGCGCTAACCCTACTTTTAGCATAATTACTGCAACGCCATATTTTCTGCAGTTAATTAAGCACAGCTGCAATGCATTATTGCACGACAACTAAAACACTAATTATACCAATTATTAAAGAGCGGACTAAAATAAAGCCAACCTGCAATTTTCCACATCGGATACCAATATGATCCACGTGTTCTAGAAGTCACAATTAAAATAGGGTTAAATACCGTTTGTGCATACTGACTCTTTTAGCCACGCTAATGAGTAGCAGGAATGTCTCATCTGAGTGAAGTATTTATTTTGGCAGCAGCTGCCTTACAGTAGAAAAGAGCAAAAAGGAATGAGGTAATATCCTTTCAGAAGAACATACTGGCAAAGAAGCAAATGTTTGGCTTTGACAAAACAGTGGCTTCTATGTGGGTTTTCTCTCCGTAGACACTGCGCTTATTGACTTGCACTGTCAGTTGCATTCAGAGCTGGAATCACCATCTTTGATTGTCACTATGTTACCTGGAGCTGTCAAGTCACTGCAGCCTTCAACTTCTATTTCATTAGTTCCTTTCTTTGACATTCTGAGGAGTGATTATACAGGAATCCCATCAGACACCATTATCAAACACATCCAGGAGTTCGCAAACACACTGCCAATAAATCTTTTCAATGTATCTGTACCAATTTGAGAAATTAAGAACATAAGAACATATAAGAACATAAAAAGGGTTAGGTAAGGCATTTGGGGAGGGCTAGTATTAGTATTAGGCAGTCCCTCCTATTGAGGATGACCTGCTTCCACACCAAAATGGGATGAGTTCATAGGTGTTTCAATGAGGGACCTGACATTCTAGGTCCAGAACTACATACTGAAGGATGGAAGATGCCTGTGCATGGATTCTTTTAACGTGGGGTGGCCGTTGCACACCAGCCACCACACGGGCTTGACAGAGCTAGGTCTTGGTCCAGTAGCAAGACGACTGGAAACCAAGCTCTGCTGCACAGACCTAGTGCGCACACAGGCTCCTACTATCCATAGATCGCAGTGTGGGCTGGCCCATGCTGCCCCGGGCCCTCGCCTCTTCTGGGCCCCAGGCCCTTGCCTCTCCTGGGCCCCGATCACAATGCTCCTGGGCCCCGATCTCTCACTGCTCCTCCACCCCGATCAAAAATGGAGCAGTCAGAAACAAAACATCAATTAGTCTCCTCTTATCTTGGAGATATCAAATATCCACACTGTTATTTGAAATATCAAAATATTAAACTCAAGCCTAGTTGAAGGGTTATTATCAGCAGAAACAAATGCCAACTAACGAGTTGGTACACCAGTGAGTTCACACCGGGGAGAGACCATTCACCTGCTCTGAGTGTGGGAAGGGATTCACTCAGTCATCCAACCTGCTGGCACACGAATGAGTTCACAAGTGATTGCAGGGGTTGGATTCTGCTGTTATTGCTGCTCTTATTCACATCCTACTGAACTGTTCATTCTGGGGAGGGCTAACAAGGCAAGGGAATACACAATCAGGATACTGAGAAGTGTAGAGGAACAGAGGGACCTTGGAGTGCATGTCCACAGATTCCTGAAGGTAGCAGGACAGGTAGATAAGGTGGTTAAGAAGGCACAAGGCATACTTTCCTTTATTAGCTGAGGTATAGAATGTAAAAGCAGGGAGGTTATGCCAGAATTGTATAAAACACTAGTGAGGTCACAGCTAGAGTACTGCATACAGTTCTGGTCACCCCATTACAGGAAAGATGTGATTGCACGAGAGAGGGTCCAGAGGAGACTTACGAGGATGTTGTCACATCTGGAGAATTTTAACTACGAGGAAAGATTGGATAGGCTGGGATTGTTTTCTTTGGAACACAGGAGGTTGTGAGGAGATATAATTGAGATGTATAAAATAATGAGGGGCCTAGATAGAGTGGAAAAGAAAATCCAATTTCCCTTAGCAGAGAGGACAATAACCAGGGGGCATGGATTTAAAGTAGTTGGTAGAAGGTTTAAGAGGGGAGTTGAGGAGAAAATTTTTCACCCAGAGGATGGTAGGAGTCTGGAACTCACTGCCTGAAAGGATGGTAGAGGTAGAAACCCTCATCACATTTAAACAGTACTTGGAAATGCACTTGAAGTGCTGTATCCTACAGGGTTATGGACCAAGAGCTGGAAAGTGGAATTAGGCTGGATAGCTCTTTTTTGGCTGGAACAGATATGATGGGCCAAAAATTTCTTTGCCATAAATTTCGATGATTTTTCTATGATTCTAAGAAATAGAGGCAGGAGTAGGCCATACAGCCCCTCGAGCTGCTCTGCCATTCAATAAAATCGTGGCTGAACTTTTACATCAACTCCACTTTCCCACCCGATCTCCATATCACTTGATTCCCTTAGTGTCCAAAAATTTATCAATCTCAGTCTTGAATATACTCAATGATTGAGCATCCACAGCCCTCTGAGATAGAGAATTCCAAAGATTCACAATCCTCTGGATGAAAAAAATTCTCCTCATCTCAGTCCTAAATGGCTGACCAACTTATCCAGAGACTATGATCCCTAGTTCTAAACTTTCTAGCCTGGGGAAACAGCCTCTCGGTATCTACTCTATCAAGCCCTCTAAGAATTTTATATGTTTCAATGAGACCACCTCTCATTCTTCTAAACTTGGGAGAATATAGGCCCGTTTCATACAGTCACTTCTCATTAAACAGCCCTCTCATCCATGAATCTAGTGAACCTTTGTTGCACCCCCTCTAAGTGAAGTATATCCTTCCTTAGGTAAGGAGACCAAAACTGTATGCAGTACTCTAGATGTGGTCTCATCAAAGCCCTGTGTAATTGCAAGACCTCCTTACTCTTATACTCCAACCCCGTTGCAATAAAGGCTATGGGACCATTTGTCTTCCTAATTGCTTGCTGAACCTGAACGCTAACTTTTTATGATTCGTGTACAAGGACACCTAAAATCCTTGGAATGCCAACATTTACTAATCTCTCGCCTTTTAAAAAATATTCTGCTTTTCCATTCTTCCTACCAAAATGGATAATTTCACACATCCCCACATTACACTCCATCTTTTTTGTATTTTTCTGCATCTTTTAATGACTTTTGAGAAGGAAAATATGTGTTAAAAATTTGATGCAGCTAGCAATATCACAAAGAGAAACACATTAGCCTGGATATGAATTCTAGGCGGGAGTTGCATGGGCGGGGCTGAGGCAGTCGGTAAAGTGTTTGTTTCCTGGCAGTGTGAGGCCCAGGAGATTTTGACATCCGAGCCTCATTTCCACCTTGGAAGTTGGAATGCTGCTTGAACCTGCCAGGAATCACTATCTGGCTTATGGGAGGGAGCGAGACTTCTAGTATCAGGAGGCCATCGCCGGGGACCCAAGGGAGCAGTCCATGGCACAAAGTGAGTGGGGGTCTGGCGGGGATCGAGATCAGTGGAGGGGGCAGGGAAGCCCTGGGCAGGGAAGGACTAAGGTTTCCTTGCGCTCCTGCTCCTCCCAGCCCACAAATTAATTTTGCTAAATGTTCTGGGATTCTTCCGGCCCTGCTCCTGCTTGCTGTCAGGTTTCACTGCTGGGTCTGGCAATGCGCTACTGCCTCGGTTGGCAGTTAAAATCATGTTGGGGTGCTAATTGCATCATAGAATCCCAACATTTATTTACCAATAAGGCCTCCCGTTTGCCTGCAGCAGGCATCCCCACAATGCTGATAGCCTTGCTGTTAAAATGGCAGCAGCCGTGAGCGTGTCAAGAACGGAGCGGGAGGCCCGCGAACCCTATTTCAACCACCTGTCTACTCTATTCCCGCTGGGCAGGCAGGATTAAAATTGGCCCTATTGTACTTGGAGCAAAAGTACAGATAAGACTCAGCTGAAAACCACAAAGAATTTGAACTTAAATCAAATCATTGACACTTTGAAGGACAATGTGAATATTGTATGTCAAACCCAGTTCATACCTTGTGACTCTAAGACCCCAATTTTCCCTAAGAAAAAATAAAGGCGTACACTGACCTGTATGTACGTTTCGTTGTGGTCCTTCAGCGCTGAAAGAAAAAAAAAATTGCAATTTTTCTGCAAACCGACACATCCTGTCGCGCCGGCGATACCCAACTCGATCTCGGGGGGGTGGAGATTAGAGTGTGCGCCTAAAATGCACAGCGCATGCATGTAAAAAAGAAAAGAAAAACGACCAACTCATGCGCAGAGGAAAAAAATGAAAAAAGCTGCACATGCACAGTAAAGCACTGTAAAATTCAGCACGTGTGGGGACTGTGTGGATCACCATTGAGAATCCATTGGTGGCACAGGTGGATTTGCAGGTAGGAAATACATCTTCATTAACGATATGGCTGCAATGGAAGGGCGCAGGGAAGGCGAAAGGGGCAGAGACGGAGACGGAGAAGGGGAAGCTGTAAGGGCCAAGGGATTTCTCGCAGAAGAAATTGAGTCCCTGGTAGACTTAATTGTGAGTTGATGGGAAGTTCTTGAAAACAAGGGGAGCTTCGGTAAAAAGAAACTTAAACCCTCTGTACTCGCAAAAGTTTTGAACCAGGCCGCAGTCGAGTTTACTGGAATGTCCATCACCCAGAGAACCGGTGCGCAGCTGAAAAAGAAATGGCAGGACCTTGGACAAGTAGTAACTGTAAGTAATATTTTATATTTAGATTTATTTAGGTTTGTAAATATATTTATATTTATGTACTGTAATAACATCTGTAAATGTGATCCATGTGTGTGTATGTGTGTGTTCGGAAGGACCCTCTCTTAAAAGGTTCCATTTTCATCTTTGCAGAAGATGGTGTCACAGATCAACCAAGAACAGTCACAAACTGGAGGAGGTCCGCCAAGTAGACTGCAACTAACAGCCATAGAGCAGAGGATAGCGTCAATGATTAAATGTTACAGGAGAAGACCAACCATCAACGGGGAAGGTGGTCCCAGTTTTCCAAGAGAGGGTAAGCCCTGCAAATGGCACAGTCTGGGTTGGCTAAAAGTTACATACTGCGTGTGCTGCCTACTCTTCTCCTTCCTCAATGCTGCTAACCAAGCATCTATCTTTTGTTTTGCAGATGTTGCGCATCAGGAAGAGACAGAGGGTGCACCTGAGGTTGAAGAAGTGCATGTTCAGGAAAATGCCACTCCAGATACCCATCATTCTCCTGATTTGGAATATCATCATCATCATTGGCAGTCCCTCGGAATCGAGGAAAACTTGCTTCCACTTTTGAAATGAGTCCTTAGGTGGCTGAACAGTTCAATATGAGAGCCACAGTCCCTGTTACAGGTGGGACAGTCATTGAGGGTAAGGGAGGGTGGGACAGATTTTTTGCACGCTCTTTCCGCTGCCTGCACTTGATTTCTGCATGCTCTCGGTGATGAGACTTGAAGTGCTCAGTGCCCTCCCGGATGCACTTCCTCCACTTAGGGCGATCTTTGGCCAGGAACTCCCAGGTGTCAGTGGGGATGTTGCACTTTATCAGGGAGGCTTTGAGGGTGTCCTTGTAACGTTTCCTCTGCCCACTTTTGGCTCGTTTGCCGTGAAGGAGTTCTGAGTAGAGCGCTTGCTTTGGGAGTCTCGTGTCTGGCATGCGGACAATGTTGCCTGCCTAGCGTGCCTCTTATCAACAAGAGCAGACATTGATGACGAGATTCAACACCGCTTCCAGTGCGCCAGTGCAGCCTTCGGCTGCCTGAGGAAAAGAGTATTCGAAGACCAGGCCCTCAAATCTGCCACCAAGCTCATGGCCTACAGGGCTGTAATAATACCCACCTTCCTGTATGGCTCAGAGGCATGGACCATGTACAGTAGACACCTCAAGTTGCTGGAGAAATACCATGAACGATGTCTCCGCAAGATCCTACAAATCCCCTGGGAGGACAGACGCACCAACATTAGCATCCTCAACCAGGCCAACTCCCCCAGCATTGAAGCACTGACCACACTTGATCAGAATTATGGGCAGTAAGAAGACGTCGACGACGAGATGGTTACCCTGGATTTGGAGATGCTAAACCTCGCGAGGATTCCAAGCCCTTTCACGATTGAATCAACCGACGTGACATTTCTAGGTGTGCCGTCTGAGGCTGCGGGTCCCAGTGTGTTACAGAAAGCCACACCTGTGAGACTTCAAAGGAGGGTTGAAAAGAGAGCTGATGCCGAAACACAGGATTCAGAGAACATAGGACATCTTGTGGGAATGAGCGGGGAGAACATCCAACAATTGCGATTGCTCCTGGAAGCCTTCGGTGGGGTGAGGGTAGAGTTAGGGGGACTAAGAGATGAAGTAGCTACACTGGCTGGAGGAGTGGGCGAGGTGAGGGGAGAAATTGCGGGATTGTCATTACAGGTGGAAAGACAATAGTGGGGCTGACCCAGGCTGTCACTGATGCGTGGAACGATTTCTACTCCGCACCAAAATCAGGGGTTGATCCAGAGGCTGAGGATGATTACGAAGAGGAACCCGGGCCTTCCACAATGACACATATTGGCTCTGTCCCTGATGTGACCCAACAACAAGAAACGCTGTGGCGGAAAAAATACCAATTAAACCTTGGGTTAATGGGGGCAAGGAAGCAGAAATCTGCAACAACAGGCACGCGCATGGGTAGTGGCATCTACTGGGGCAGGAGTGGCGCACAGTGCTAAGGAGAAGGATAGATGGCTTGTTTGTTTGTTGGTTCGTTTGGTTGACTGTTCTTTTCAAAGTTTGCCACGTAATGCATTACAGTTTTTAAAGTTATGAAAGTTTAAAGATAAATATTATGCTGAGTACAACTGTTTTATACAAATGTTTAATAAACATATTTATTTTGGACTTTTAACCTGACACCTTTACTTCATTTTTTAATGTAGAACTACAAAATATTTTTGGATAAAGGAACGGACTCAAAATGTCAAATGGCCTCATTCCTTGTAACCTATAAGTTTAAATGATACAGGGGCAGATTCCAGTACAACGGTGTTCTTGGATCCTGACTTGTTCTGGGTCACTAATACACGCAACACAGGGCCATGGTGCATGTATCGTTGACCCTGACCCAGTCTAGATCCATGAACACCTTAGTGCAGGACCATGCCCTTGTTTCATTAAAATGTATAGGTCACAATGAATGAGGCCATTTTTACACTAATTTAACATCCCTTAAAATATATTATTGTTCATTAATGTCCACCTAAGCATTCCAACACAGTCTTACAACATAAAAAATTTTATGGGGATTGTTAAAAAAAAAATTTAATGTTCAGTCTTTATTAAAAATCACTGATGGTTTCCTATGTGCCTGGAGTGTCTTGCACTGTTGTGTGTGGAGGACCTTCGGCCTGGGATAGCAGCGGGCTGTGTGCGTGGAGGACATTCGGCCGGGGCTAGCAGCGGATCGAGTCAGCTGCATGGAGGATTGCGAGAAAGCTGCCCTTGATGTTTTTCGGTTGGAGAAGATTATTTATCTGATGATTGTGCCTGCAATTTCAATTGCAGATTGACAGATACCTGTCAGGTATCAAAAGCAACTGAATTACCAGATGACAGCATAGGCCCAACCAACTCACCTGCACCTGTGTTTGTACCGAGACAATCGACTAGGGAGCGGAAAGCCCAGATCGTCTCACCCAGTAAATAAGTGTACTAATGACTTTGCGGGAGGAGTGATGTTATGTATGCAACACCATGTAGCCAGCATGCTACCACCACTAAGGGATCCCAGCATCCTTTGGGAGCACTGTATATAAGCAGGCCTCCCATGCTGTACCAGTACTCTGGAGTGAGAATAAAGAGCCTAAGGTCACACTTACTCAAGTCTACAGTACTCAGTCACATTGCTTTATTCGAGACATAACAACTGACGACGAAATGACAACCCATCACGCGAAAATGCAGAGAACTGTTGGTATCCTGGAGAAATTCTCAGAAGGGGATGATTGGGAAGCCTTCGTGGAACGACTCGACCAATACTTCATGGCCAATGAGCTGGAAGGGACTGTGAACGCTGCCAAATGAAGAGCAATCCTCCTCACTGTCTATGGGGCAACAATCTTCATGAAGAACCTTCTTGCTCTGGTAAAATCAACAACCAAATCATATGAAGAACTGTGTATGCTGGTCCGGGAGCACCTAAATCCAAAGGAGAGCGTTCAGATGGCAAGGTATCAATTTTACACATGTCAACGGTCTGAAGGTCAGGAAGTGGTGAGCTACGTCGCCAAACTAAGGCGCCTTGTAGGACATTGCGAATTGGATGGATTCCTGGAGCAAATGCTAAGAGACTTTTTTGTGCTTGGCATTGGTCATGACTGTTGAAACACCGAACCTGAGCAAAGCCATAATGATAGCCCAGGCATTTATGTCCATCAGCGATAACACCAAACAAATTTCGCAGCATAAAGATGCTTCGGCAAGTACTGTACACAAGGTAACGTCATTTTTAGGCAGGAATGTACATGGCAGAATGTACACACCTGCAGCTGCATGACCTCAGATGACTCAGAGTCCGCCATCAAGCGTGAATGCGAGGCAATTGACACCTTGTTGGCGCTGAGGAAGTGATCATCGAGCCCATCAATGCCGCTTCAAACACTATGCGTGCAAGGCTGTGGAACAATGGGACACCTCCAGCGAGTGTGCAGATGAGCTGCAAACCCTGCAAACCACCACATTGCAGAGGAAGACCGATCCATGGTGGATCAAACTGGTCTAGAGACTCGAACCGAGGAGGCAGAAGTGTATGGGGTACACACCTTCACCACGAAATGTCCACCGATCATGTTAAAAGTTGAACTGAACGGAATTCCAGTATCCATGGAATTGGACACGGGTGCGAGTCAGTCCATCATGAGCAAAAAAGCCTTCGACAGGCTGTGCTGCAACAAGGCACACAGGCCCAAGCTGAGCCCTATTTATACCAAGCTGAGAACTTACACTAAAGAATTGATCCCTGTAATTGGCAGTGCAGCAGTAAAAGTCTCCTATGATGGAGCAATGCACGAACTACCACAATGGATTGTACCAGGAGATGGCCCCACACTGTTTGGCAGAAGCTGGCTGGAAAAAATCCGCGGAACTGGGACGACATCCGAGCGCTTTCATCCGTCGATGACACCTCATGTGCCCAGGTTCTGAGCAAGTTTCCATCATTGTTTGAGCCAGGCATCGGAAATTTTTCTCGGGCGAAGGTGCAGATCCTCTTGATTCCCGGTACATGGCCCATCCACTACAAGGCACAGGCGGTGCCATACATGATGCAGGAGAAAGTGGAGATCGAGCGGACAGGCTGCAATGAGAGGGCATCATCGCGCCGGTGGAGTTCAACGAGTGGGCCAGTCCGATTGTTCCAGTTCTCAAGGGCGATGGCACAGTCAGAATTTGTAGGGACTAAAAAGTAACGATTAACCGTTTTCGCTGCAGGACCAGTACCCACTACTCAAGGCAGACGACCTATTTGCAACGCTGGCAGGAGGGAAGATGTTCACCAAGTTGGACCTGACCTCGGCCTACATGGCGCAGGAGCTGGCGGAATCTTTGAAAATCCTCACCTGCATCAACACGCACAAAGATCTGTTCATCTACAACAGATACCCATTTGGGATTCGATCGGCCGCGGCTATTTTTCAAAGGAACATGGAGAGTCTGCTAAAGTCGGTTCCGCACACCGTGGTTTTCCAGGACCGACATATTGATCACAGGTCGGAACACCATCGAACACTTGCAGAACCTGAAAGAGGTTCTAAGTCGGCT
Source organism: Pristiophorus japonicus (assembly GCF_044704955.1). NCBI lineage: Eukaryota > Metazoa > Chordata > Chondrichthyes > Pristiophoridae > Pristiophorus > Pristiophorus japonicus. The sequence goes on along the minus strand of NC_091985.1, from coordinate 50,282,438 downwards.
AGATCATGTGGGACTCAGGTTGAAATGCTCGAAGTGTGTTTTCCTGGCGCCAGAGGTCGCATTCTTAGGGAGAAGATTTGTGGCAAACGTGGGACTCCTCAATTATTTTGGTAATTTCCTACCCGGGTTAAGCACCTTGCTAGAACCTCTACACATGTTGCTACGCAAGGGAAATGACTGGTTATTTGGGAAATCACAAGAGACTGCTTTTGAGAAAGCCAGAAATCTGTTATGTTCCAACAAACTGCTTGTTCTGTATGACCCATGTAAACATTTAGTGCTAGCTTGCGATGCATCTTCGTATGGGGTCAGGTGTGTGTTACAACAAGCAAACGAATCGGGAACATTGCAACCGGTCGCTTATGTGTCCAGGAGCTTATCCAAGGCCGAAAGGGCCTACAGCATGATTGAAAAAGAAGCTCTGGCATGTGTTTACGGGGTAAAAAGAATGCACCAGTATCTGTTTGGGCTTAAGTTCAAGTTAGAAACTTACCATAAGCTGCTCATATCGCTATTCTCAGAGAGCAAATGTATCAATACCAATGCCTCTGCTCACATCCAAAGATGGGCGCTCACGCTGTCTGCATATAACTATGTAATTCGCCACAGGCTATGCACAGAGAACTGCGCTGAAGCCCTCAGTCGGCTACCATTGCCCACCACCGGGGTGGAAATGGCACAGCCTGCAGACTTGCTCTTGGTGATGGATGCATTTGAAAATGAAAAGTCACCTGTTACGGCCCGCCAGATCAGGACCTGGACTAGCCAGGATCCTTTACTGTCCCTTGTAAGTAACTGTGTCCTCCATAAGAGCTGGTCCAGCATCCCAGCAGAGATGCATGAAGAGATTAAGCCATTCCAGTGGCGTAAAGACAAAATGTCCATTCAGACGGACTGTCTTTTGTGGGGTTTTTTAAAATGGTAATATCATACTGATGCAGAAAGCTACTCTTCAGAGCTTTAGGTTAGAGTTCATTGTTGGGGTGCAGTAGAGGGATATTTACTTCACAGCTCAGCTATACCTGTCCTGCTTGGTGCTGATATTAGGTGAATTGTTTTGCCAGTACACAAAATTTTCTCTCGCCTCCTCCCAAAAAAACCCTAGGAAAATAAATAAATGAATACAATTGAAAGGCTCTGTTGAATCATAGTTGTCCTTGATGGTGGGTGGATCTTAAGTACACCACAGAGGTTGATAATGGGCGCACAGACTGTGTGCTTAACCTCTGCTGATAGCAAGGGGAGCCATGGTAACAAGGATGAGGACTCACGAGACTTGCACTAGTCAGATTTTTTTCATATTAGTGTTATCTTAAACATTAATATAACCAAAACCAAATGTAGCTTTGGTTTTTCGTAAAAATAATTTGTACAGCCTTTATAATTTAACCCTCTTGCTAACACAGCAAATCCAAACAATATTAATTAACAGTGCATTTGGAATTTGCTGTGTCATCAGATTCAAGAGCTCAAATATAGTCACAAAAATAACATTCCTGCTTTTATGTGAATTGTGTACTACTAATGTGCCGACTCTGGCCTTTTGTACACCTCCCACCACTCCCTCTGCCCCACCATTGGTGGCTGTGCCTTCAGCCATCTAGGTCTCATGCTCTGGAATTCCCACCCTAAAACACTCTGGGTAGAAATCTGGGCTTGTGGGGGGAGCAGGTTGCAATCCCTGTGGCTGAACGATGAGGCCCAAGACACCCCCATTTTGGGCCTCGGGCCTTACTTCCATCAAACCAGTGTGGCACGAAGAGCCAGCAGGCGAAGAGTCAACGAAGATTGAGCCGCTGATAGTGACACAGCAGTCTTTAGGTAAGCGAAGGTGGGGATAAATGGAGGCTGGGGAGGGAAATCGGAGGCCGGGTCGGGATAAGTGGCAGTGAATCCGTGGGGGTGGGGCGCTGTGGTCCGCGTTCTTTAAATGTGAGTCTGAGAGGAGCACTCCTGCTCTCCTTGGTTCCACATTCAGGAAAGTATATTTCAAAAACTTACCTTGTTGGCAACAGGTTTGTGCCGGCGGCCTCAGCGTAAACTAATCTTGCAGTGGAGGCCTCAAACAGGCCCCTTATTTGCTTATGCAAAGGGCCTAACGCTTATTTCAAGTGTGGACACGGCTCGGCGATTTTTTAATTCCTTTTCCAATATGGCAGCCTGTCACTTCTGGCCATAAATGCGTGCACTCTCTGGCTCGCTATATTGGGGCTTAGTCGGCCCATTACCTCCCCAAAAAATGAGAACTGCACCGCTGAATTTATAGGTTCTGTCGCTGCACCTCCCTCTCCTCCTTTAAGACACTCATTAAAATGCATGTCTTTGACCAAACATTTAGTTACCCCTCCTAATATCCATTTTTGTTGGATCACGTCTCTGTGAAGCACCTTGGGGTGTTTTTCTACATTGAAGGTGCTAGACAAATGTAAGTTGTTGTTATCATTGACATATCGAAATGGCTCTATTTGTTTTGCAATGAAGTGAAAATAAGGTAAGATTCATTCTCCAATTGTTTGCTTTTCTTACTTCTCAACTTTCTATCATGGGATGAGTCAGTGGCTAGACTCCAATTACATGATAGACAGGAAATAATTTTTCCCAACACCCACCCAAAACAAATTCTCTTTTAGACAAATTAGACAACATCTGCTTTACATACAGTCTATACTTCGCCTCTGTCCTAATACTGAGTATGATGTTCAATTCATAGGAGAAAATTTGGATGCAATTTTCCGCACTTGATAAACTGGGAATTTGTGTTCTCTGAGTGTACTAATGTGTTACAGGAGGGTTGCCAGGTCTAATGCTGGAAAATTTCGGGTGGAGTTGCTCCAATTGGAGCAACTAGTTTAGTTTGGAGTATCGTAGAAAGCGCAATTCTCGGCATTTAGTTTGCTCCAGTTCTAGTGAGTTAGTTTAGTTTAGTTTTAGTTCAGTTTTTTTCCCAAAAGTGGGTGTGTCCAGCCACTTACGCCTGTTTTGCAAATTTAGGCAGCGAAAACTTACTCCAAACTAACTTAGAATGGAGTAAGTGTCCACTTTTGTAAGTTCTGAAAAACCTTACAGCCAGAGACGGCGGGGGAGGGGGGGGGGGGGCGGGGGGGGCGCGAGGTGGGAAGCACTAAGCATTAAAAACAGTACATTTAAAGCACCAAGCACTAAACGAAGCACAAAAAGTAATAAGCAATTAATTAATAAAAAAATAAAAGGAACCCTGCACTAAAGCACCAAGACCAAAGTAATAAGCAACCAATCAATAACAAATAAAAGATATGTGAAGGGAAGGTGTTTCTGTCAGCCTCTCTCTGTGTTTCTGTCCATGTCTTTCCTAGTGTCTCGGTCAGTGTCTCTCTGTGTTTCTGACAGTGAGGGGTGGGGGGAGAGGGGGTGGAGGGGAAGGAGGAGGAAGGAGGTGGGGTGGGGAGGGAGGGAGGAGGGGGGGCTGATCGGGAGAGATGGGGGACTGAACGCGGGGGGGGGGGGGCGCTGAATGGGAGGCTGAACGCGGTGGGGGGGTGGAGGAGGCTGAACGCGGGTGGGGCGGGGTACGGCTGAATGGGAGGCTGAACGCGGGGGGGGGGGTTGAATGGAGGCTGAACGAAGGAAGAGGGGGGGTGAAGCAAAGTAATTTGGACTTGATACTGATGCAAAATCACCTCAACAATTGTTTTCAGTTAAAGATCTGAATCTTTCTGCAAAGTCTCAAAAACAGTTGGACCTACACATTTTCAAACCTGCATCATTCAAAGTGAGCCTTCACCAGATGTGTGAATTTTTTTAATGAATCTTGGCAGCCTCTTCAGGTAACACTCCTACTGAAACCTCGACATGAGGTGACAAGAATATTTGACGTCAGCTTTTAGTAAAGATATTCAGTGTTCATTAGGGCCCCTCCCACACAGCCTGCAGAGCGTCGGGCTGCGAGGAGCTACTGAACATGCGCGCACACTCTAGCACGCATGTACTGTTTTCAGCGCCAGGACCTGGCTCTATCCCCCACCCCTTGTTCTGTGCTACGCTGAGGCCGAAGACGTCCTGAGGAGCTCGGAGAATTAGAAGGTAAGTTATCGGCGCCCTATTTATTCTAGAAAGTCGCTGCAACTAATGGAGGTGCTCCGTCTTTACAGGGGGCGGAAACTTGGTCGAAATGTGTGGTTGAGATGGAGCTAGAAGGTTTGGCTTCGGAAAATGGAATTAAGGCACATAATTTCTGTTGTTACAGAATCACAGAATTTATAGCATCGAAAGAGGCCAACTGGAATTTACCAAACAGGGGATTACCTTTATTTTAATGCCATCTCTCTCTTTTTCTGTTTTGCTGCACAATTTCCTGACTCAAGCCTGTTTTACAGCTATGTATATAGGTCACAAGATCATTACGGATGAGGGAGGCCATTCGGCCCATCTCAGTTTATCCTTCTTAAAGTACCTTTTTTCGTGCATCCAGATGGTTCTTAAATGTTTCCAGAGTTTTCGCCTCTACTTGGAAGTTGCAAGTGTTGCTCACTCTGAAAGGCTTGAATATCTCTCTTGGGTCTTGGTGACCAGAACAGAACATGGTACTTTAGGTATCATCTGACCAGAGCACTGTACAGTTTGATCATGACTTCCTCCAACTTGTATTTTATAATTTTGGCTATACAGTTCAACATTCTACTGGTTTTGGTGATTGTTCACTGTATTGGTTGGACATTTTGAGCCCCAAGTCTTCTAAGATTGCACAATCTTTGCTGTAGATTTAGATACAGTGCTATTAACTAACAGGACTGGAACTTGATTTGAAGGCCCCAGTTGTTTAGAAACCATAAGCAGTTCAACTTGGTCTAATTTTGCTAATTTACCGTAAACTGGATGTAAGAAATCTGTCACGGACTAGACAAAAAAACAGACCAAAGTGACCAGAGAACTGGACATTTACTACTCAGTTTACCTCGAAAATACAGCCAGGCCAAAAAAAAACTCATGTTATCTCTATATTAAACACAAGCACAATGACAAGAATTAAGGTACAAGTGAGCACACAGTAGATGTGTGAAAAAGAACATTTTTTAAAATCTTTAAACTGTTGTGCCCACTAAGGGTGGGGAGGGGGGAGAATTTGTTTCTATTGTGTCGCAGCAACTAACATTTCAAAATACACAGATTAGTGTAGATGGCACAGATTAGATGCAGAGCTCAATTCCGTCTATTCCTTTCCAATTAATGTGCCTTAATTCAAGCAATAAATGAGTGCTGGTCACTGTGCCAATTTGTAATTTCCATTATCCACACCAAATAACCTTGAGCGCTTCTCTAAGAAATGCCATCAGCTTAGTCCCAATTGCTGCCAAATTTGGGTAGTTCTTTTACTGTGTACTCACTAAGAAGTGGATAGAGACAGCCCAGTTTCATTCCACTTTAATCCTATTAGTATGGTCTGAATTCAACCCCGGGTCCCAAAAGCAAAAGGGCAGTGCGCAAACCCACTGCATCAATCAGTCACTCGCAATGATCATTTCAACATGCCCCTGATAAAGGTTATATTTAGCAACTTTCGCTATTTACTTGAAAACATGTGGACATAAAAATGTTTTTTGAAATCCTGGATTAAGAACACACCAAATAAGTCAAACTGACAAATGTTTACACTTATCTCAGAGCAGCAGTGAGCAAGGAGATGCATACCAGAGAAGTTGTGTAGCCAGAAATAATGCACTTAAAAAATAACTCACAAGAGTCCAGCACCAGTCATGCGATGCTGTATCACATTACTTGCTCTGTGACAATGCCTGTAACATGTACTTGTTTGCGTTATGGTACCACATTCTCGCTATGAGGCCTTGTTCTTGTTGATATTCATTTTTGAGTAAGCGCAAGCTTAGAAATTTTTAAAAAAGATCAAATTTGAAATAGTGTACAAAACAACAGCTAGCTGGTGGCAGCATAAGTGCTGGCACAGTTACAGACAGATGATGTTTATAACTGGCTTTAGCTTCATTCTCACTTTTTATGATGTTATCTGACCCTGCCAGCTCTATTATACCCTTTTAACTTCTTCCCAATATCCTACATGAAATGTGACTATTTTTCTCCGTTGCATTTATAAGAAAGGTTCTACAAAGTCAACAGTCTGTAGTCTGGTCTCTCACCAACTAAATTTGTCACTCTCTAATGTCAATCTTATATTGGCCAACCAGTTTAACCACTTTGCATCTTTTCAAAATCAAACTGATCAACAGACTTTGTGACTAACTGACTGACCAGTTAGAAAATATTATAGTACGTCGTCACTATGCCATTGAGTAATATTCTGTTATTTAGGATAATGACTCAGGGTTAAAACAAAATCAATATACACCTGCCACCATTATCAAATGGAGGTTAATTTTAACCCATGTGGGTTTCGGGTAGGTGGAGGGGTGGGGTGCAAGCAACTCACACTTGCTGGCTGAGATATTTTAACTCCGGGCCTCAATAAAACTTGACTGGTGGGTTTCTCACCCAATGTCGTCAGGAACAGGAAGCCTGCCCACTTTCTGTTTGTAATTTCTGGCTGACCTCCATAGGCTAATTTAAAGCAGGAATGCACTTCTAAAGCAAGGTTGTATTCACTTTACTGATATGGCTGTCTTTTAGTGCTGCAAACTGCAAGATGAGTTGGAAGCAAGCCCCCAGGTTCTCTGAAACCTCCCTGGAGGTACTGGTGGAAGAGGTGAGGACAATGAGGGAAGTCCTATTTCCCACCAATGAAAGGAAGAAACCCAAAATGGACGTTCACCAGGCCTGCAGAGAGGTGGCTGAGAATGTCATCTACAGGAGCATTTCTCCTAGGACCTGGATTCAATGCATAAATTTTTCAAGGATCTGACAAGAGCTGCAAGGGGACTACAACACTTCATTCCTCCCTCAGTAATACTTGGCAACTGTGCTTCCCCGCCCCCACTTGCCCCTCTTCCCCCGCCCCCTCCAGCACTCAGTGTTATGTAAGTAAACATTACCAATGTGTAAGACTTTCCACCGGGGGCACACCTGTGGGAGACTCAAGGGTCACCTGAACACCCTGGGCAAGCAGGTATAAAAGGCAGTCCACCATGCTGCTTCCTCACTCTGGAGTTACATTAAAGAGACCAAGATCACAACAGTTTGAATTTACAATATACAATCTTGTGGAGTTATTATGAACATAACAATTGGCGACGAGTAACAGATCACAAACTTTCATGCGGTTATGGCTGCAATTGGTATTCTTGAGAGATTTGTTGAGGGTGATGATTGGGAAGCTTTCATTGAGCGTCTTGACCAGTACTTCGTGGCCAACGAGCTGGAAAAGGAAGAAACCACGATCAAGCGCAGGGCTTACCGTTTGCGGGTCCACGATATATGGCCTCATCAAAAATCCGCTAGCACCGACGAAACCAATGGAGAAGACATATGAAGAGTTGTGCATGCTAGTTTGGGAACACCTCAAGCCAAAGGATGGCCAGGTATCGCTTTTATACGTACCATCGCTCCAAGGGCCAGGACGTGGCGAGCTATGTCGCCGACCTAAGACACCTTGCGGGATTGTGCGTATTTGCTGGATTTTTGGGGGAAGTGGGGGACTTTTTCATGCTTGGAATTGGCCACGAGGTCATTCTTCGCAAATTGCTGTCTGCCGAATCTCTTGATCTAAGCAAGGTCATCACGATAGCCCAGGCTTTCATGTCCACGAGCGATAACACTAAACAGATATCATTGCAGCATCAAAGCTCACAGGCAAGTACTGTGCATAAAATAATGCCTTCAGCAGGCAGAACTGTACATGGTAGGGCCTACACGCCTGCAGAGGCCAGATCTAGGATGACTCAGAGTCCGTCGTGGGGTGTGAATGCGAATCCATTAGCACCATGTTGGCGCTGCAGGGGTAATCATCGAGCACATCAATTTAAGCACTACATGTGCAAGGGCTGTGGAACAATAGGGCAACCCCAGCGAATGTGCAGATGTGCTCAACTCACCACGTGGCAGAGCCGGCAGAAGATGACCAATCCAGCGCAGATCACACTGAACGAGTGAGAGAGGCAACTCAACCCGAGGCTGAAGAGGAATAGTATGGGGTACACACCTTCACCACCAAAAGCCCTCCAATAATGTTAAAAGTCAAATTAAATGGCATTCCAGTTTCCATGGAATTGGACACGGGGGCATGTCAGTCGATTATGAGCCAGAAGGCTTTTGAGAAACTGTAGGGCAACAAGGCACAAAGGCCAAAACTAAGCCCGATCCACACCAAGCTGTGCACTTACACCAAAGAGCTCATTCCAATCATTGGCAGTGCGGCAGTGAAGGTATCATACGATGGAGCTGTGCATGATTTACTACTATGGATTGTACCAGGCGATGGCCCAACGCTGTTCGGCAGAAGCTGGCTAGGAAAGATCTGATGGAACTGGGACGACATCAAAGCACTGTCTTCGGTGGATGATGCCTCATGCGCCCAAGTGCTAAACAAATTCCCGTCATTATTCGAGCCAGGCATCGGCAAGTTCACAGGCGCCAAAGTGCAGATCCATCTAGTCCCTGATACACGACCTGTTCATCACAAGGCCCGAGCGGTTCCATACATGATGCGAGAAATTGAGCTGGACAGACTTCAACGAGAGGGGATCATATCGCCAGTCGAGTTCAACGAGTGAGTCAGTCCAATTGTTCCAGTGTTGAAAAGCGATGGGACGATCAGAAACTGCGGGGACTACAAGGTAACGATCAACCGAGTCTCGTTACAGGACCAGTACCCACTACCCAAAGTGGATGACCTGTTCGTAACGCTAGCAGGGGGGAAGTCGTTCACCAAGCTGTATCTAACCTCTGCTTACATGACACAGGAGCTGGCTGAACCTTCGAAAAAATTGACGTGCATCAACACGCACAGAGGACTGTTCATATGCCACAGATGCCCCTTTGGGATTCGCTCGGCTGTGGCCATCTTCCAGAGGAACATGGACAGTCTGCTGAAATCGGTTCCGCCCACCGTAGTGTTTCAAGACGACATCTTGATCAGTGGCCACAACACCATCGAACACTTGCATAAGCTGGAAGAGGTTCTCAAGCAACTGGACAGAGTGGACTCAGGCTGAAACGCTCCAAGTGTGTTTTCCTGGTGCCAGAGGTCGAATTTCTGGGGAGAAAGATTACGGCGGATGGCATCAGACCCATGGACTCCAAGATGGAGGCCATCAAAAATGCACCCAGACCACAGAATGTGACGGAGCTGCGTTCGTTCCTGGGGCTCCTCAACTATTTTGGTAACTTTCTACCGGGATTGAGCACTTTGCTGGAACCATTGCATTTATTGCTACGCAAGGATGATGACTGGGTTTGGGGTAAAGCTCAAGAGATAGCCTTTAACAAGGCCAGAAACCTGCTATGTTCTAACAAGTTACTTGTATTGTATGACCCGTGTAAACGTTTAGTACTAGCTTGTGATGCATCTTCGTACTGGGTCGGGTGTGTGTTACAGCAAGCCAACATGTCAGGCAAACTGCAACCGGTTGCATATGCGTCCAGAAGCTTATCTAAGGTTGAAAGAGCCTACAGTATGGTTGAGAAAGAAGCATTAGCATGCATATATGGGGTTAGAAAAATGCACCAATACCTATTTGGACTCCAGTTCGAGCTCGAAACCGACCACAAGCCGCTCATTTTGCTGTTCTCCAAAGCTTCATCCCGCATCCAAAGATGGGCACTAATGTTATCTGCATATGACTATGTAATCTGCCACAGACCAGGCACTGAGAACTGTGCTGATGCCCGCAGTCGGCTACCATTGCCCACCACGGGAGTGGAAATGGCGCAACCCGCAGGCTTGCTTCTTGTAATGGATGCTTTTGAGAGCGAGAGGTCACCGTCACGGCTCACCAGATGAGGACCTGGACTAGCCAGGACCCTGTGCTATCACTAGTAAAAAGCTGCACCCCTCAATGGGAGCTGGTCGGTGGTTCCCGGGGAAATGCAAGATGAAATTAAGCCGTTCCACTGACGCAAGGATGAAATGTCCATCCAGTCGGACTGCCTCCTATGGGAGAATCATGTCGTTTTGCCAAAAAAAGGCAGGGAAATGTTTATACGCGACCTACACAGTACCCACCCAGGCATAGTCATGATAAAGTCTATCGCCAGGTCGCATGTTTGGTGGCCCTGCATTGACTTGGAATTGGAGTCATGCGTACACCAATGTATCACTTGCTCACAGTTGAACAATGCACCAAGGGAGGCCCCACTGAATCTGTGGTCATGGCCCTCCAGGGTCCACGTCGATTTTGCTGGCCCCTTTCTAGGAAAGATGTTCCTCGTAGCAGTGGACGCTTACTCTAAATGGATTGAATGTATAATAATATCATGTACATCCACTGCCACCATTGAAAGTCTCTGAGTCATGCTCGCCACCCATGGTTTGCCCGACATTCTGGTTAGTGACAATGGAGCATGTTTCACCAGCTCGGAATTCGATGAGTTCATGACCCGCAATGGCATCAAGCATGTCAGGTCTGCGCCGTTTAAGCCCACATCCAATGGTCAAGCGGAACGGGCAGTCCAAACCATCAAGCAGAGCTTGAAACACGTGATGGACAGTTCCCTGCAGACCCCGTTATCTTGGATTCTACTCAGCTTCCGCACGTGACTCCACTCGCTTACCGGGGTATCCCGTGCAGAATTGTTAATGAAGAGAGCACTCAAAACCAGGCTCTCCTTAGTCCACCCGGATCTCAATGATCACATAGAAACCCGGCATCACCGGCATAACATGTACCACGATCACGCGGCTGTATCGTGTGACATTGAGGTTAATGACCCTGTGTTTGTTCTTAATTACGGTCACGGTCCCAAATGGGTTGCTGGCACCGTGTTAGCCAAGGAGGGGAATTGAGTGTTTGTTGTCAAACTTTTGAATGGATAAAATGTGCAGAAAGCACTTGGATCAGACCAAACTGCGATTCACTGACAACCAATAACAGTGTGAAGAGGACATTACCATCAATGATCCATCCATACACACCCAACCAGCAATCGATCTTGCGGTCAACCACGAGGATGAACCCACCATGCCCGACAGTCTGATCAGACCAGCCACATCGCAATGCAGCAATGATTCGACCGACTTACCCATGCCAGGACTTCAACTCAGGTGATCAACCCAGGAACGCAGAGCCCCAGATCGCCTCAACTTGTAAATAACTTGTATCTAAGACTTTGGGGGGGAATGATGTTATGTATGTAAACATTACCAATGTGTAAGACTTGCCACCAGGGGCGTACCTGTGGGAGACCCAAGGGTCACCTGCACACCCTGGGCAAGCAGGTATAAAAGGCAGTCCACCATACTGCTTCCTCACTCTGGAGTTACATTAAAGAGACCAAGGTCACAACAGTTTGAGCTTATAACATACAGTATTGTGGAGTTATTCTGAACGTAACTCTGAGCATTTCGCACCATTGTATCATATCCTTCACCACCCATCACATTGGCACACTGTACCAGCTCTCATTTTCAGTCCAAACACACTCACCTCTTGTTTGTTGTCTTTACAGCAGCTACTAATGTATTTTGTTCTCACATGGTAGCTATTGCAGAACAAGGAACTCCTCTGATGATTCCTTCCTCACACCAGCCACTTCCTTTCCATTTAACACCTCTCCACCCTGATTGCATCTTGCTTCTTGTCCCTCTCAGCCCCACACATGTGCCTCCTCCTTTTCAGTAGACATGTACTAACTCTCACAATCTCTTTCTGCAGGTGAAAACAGTCCACAGCACAAGGGAGAGTGGGGAGGAACACCCAGCATCATGACTCTCTCCAAGCTTGAGGAAGGACATTCTTGCTATTGAGGGAGTGCAGCGAAGGTTCACCAGACTGATTCCCGGGATGGCGGGACTGACCTATCAAGAAAGACTGGATCAACTGGGCTTGTATTCACTGGAGTTCAGAAGAATGAGAGGGGACCTCATAGAAACATATAAAATTCTGACGGGGTTAGACAGGTTAGATGCAGGAAGAATGTTCCCAATGTTGGGGAAGTCCAGAACCAGGGGTCACAGTCTAAGGATAAGGGGTAAGCCATTTAGGACCGAGATGCGGAGGAACTTCTTCACCCAGAGAGTGGTGAACCTGTGGAATTCTCTACCACAGAAAGTTGTTGAGGCCAATTCACTAAATATATTCAAAAAGGAGTTAGATGAGGTCCTTACTGCTAGGGGGATCAAGGGGTATGGCGAGAAAGCAGGAATGGGGTACTGAAGTTGAATGTTCAGCCATGAACTCATTGAATGGCGGTGCAGGCTAGAAGGGCCGAATGGCCTACTCCTGCACCTATTTTCTATGTTTCTATGTTTGTGCTGCAGCTTTTACATACATAGTCTTTAAAGCGGCACTGGTGAGCCCTGTGATTCCCTCCACAACCCCAGCATGGTGCTACTCGATTAGCCCCTCTTGACGGACTCTGAGTTAAGGGACTTGGGGGCCTGTTCTCTCTTCCCTGAGAGGGTTCGTGCTCTACAGTCCAGCCTCTAAACGGAGCCACTCTGTGCACAGAACCTGCCGGGTTTGAGTCCTGAGGGCGAGTCATCTTGCTAGAACCGCAGTCACGAATGACTAGCTCACAGAGATGGGCTTCTGCAGTGTGACTGCGGTATCTGCCAACAGTAGCTTATGAAGAAGGCCCTCATGGCCAATTCCAATGGCGAAAATGTCCCACAGCACTTTGTTGAGATGGTCGGCGAACTCGCATAGTGCCGCAAGCCTCCTGAGGTCTGCGGCGTACTTCGCAACTTCCTGGCCTTCGGTGGGTGTAGAACCGGTGTCTGGCTGTTAGGATGCTCTCCTTGGGCTTGAGTTTCTCATGGATCAGGGTTCCGAGTTCCTTGTACGACTTGGTCGTTGTCTTCGCTGGTGCCAGCAAGTCCTTGACGAGGCCATAGACGGTGGGCCCACAACTGGTTAGCAAGATAGCTCGGTGCTTATCAGCCAGTGAGGCCGGGTGTTCTCCTGCCAGGTCATTTGCTGTGAAGAAATGTTCTAGCCTCTCCACAAAGATGTCCCAATCGTCACCATCGGCGAACTGCTGCAACATACCAAAGGTAGCCATTTCCGCATGAAAGTTCATAATCTCATCGCCAATTGTTGTGTCCTTAGCTGCTCTAGCAATGACTCCATGAGGCAATGTGTTGTACTTGAACTGTAGTGACCTTAGTTCTTTATTCGTTAACTCCAGAGTGAGGATCACACCTGGTGGCCTGCCTTTTATACTGGGCCAGGCACACCTGTACAGGTAACCTACGGGTCTCCCACTGCTGTGCCCTCTGGTGGCACACCTTGTGATAGTACAAACAGTAGTCATGTAGGATACGTGACAATGTACCTCATTAAAAAGGCACATTCAACCAGTTTGACAACATCAAGCTGCATTGTGAAGTGTGTCACCTGCTACTGTGCAGTTTGTCAATGCCAGGCCAGATCTTGTCTGTTGCCTCTTGGTCTGTCTCAGCAGCAAGAAACAGCAGAATAAGATACCTCAGAGAAGGACAATCATTAGAATCAGAGAATGGTTACAGCATGGAAGAAGGTCATTTGACTCGTCGAACCCGTGCTGACTCTCAGCTAGTCCCACTCACCTGCCTTTTTCCTGTAGCCCTGCAATCTTTTTTCCTTCAGATACTTATCCAACTTCCTTTTGAAAGATAAAATTGAGTCTGTCTCCACCACCCTTTCAGGCAGTGCATTCCAGATCTTAAACACTCGCTGTATAAAAAGGATTTAACTTATGTCGCCTTTGGTTCTTTTGCCAATCACCTTAAATCTGTGTCCTCTGATTCTTGACTCTTCCGCCAATGGGAACAGTTTCTCTCTATCTATTCTGTCCAGACCTCTCACGATTTTATACAACTCTATCAAATCTCCTCTCAATCTTTGCTGCTTGAAGGAGAACAACCCCAATCTATCAATGTAACTGAAGTCACTCATTCTTGGAATCATTCTCATCAATCTTTTCGTAACCTTCTCTAAGGCCTTCACATCAGTCCTTAAGTGTGATGCCCAGAATTGGACACGGTACACCAGTTGGGGCAGAAACAGTATTTTATACAGGTTCATAATAATTTCCACACTTTTGTACTTTATGGGCTAGGCTTTCCACTTTTTTTTCATCGACACCACCCACTTAACGTCCATTTTAACACTGAGATGAGGTATAACGCCCAGATATCGCCCATTTAGCAACAAAATGGAAATTAACGCCCTTGTATCGCTCACTTATCACCCAGCGTTACTTTCGGCATGTACTTATCGCCGAGAAATAATAATACCGTCCGCCCACTTTTTTTTGCCATAAAAATCAAAATGGGCGAAATTAACAGCCATAATATCGCTGAGCGTTACTTTCGGCACCTCGCCCACACATCGCCGAAAATATTGCCGCCGAAAAATCTGCTGAGAAAAAGTCGCTCTCACCTGAACTAAACCCAGCGGTATGGACGCTATTTTGTAAATCGGAGGTCGGTTCATATAAAAGGCTGCTTCAACTTCTGGGGAGTTTAGATGTACTCTGGAGTTCTTTTAAGGTGATTTGAACATCTGAACAAACATCTTATCATTCTGTGGACGATTTGAATTTATTTTAGGTGTTTTAGTAGGTAAATTTATTGTTTATGAACAAGAGGTATAATACTGATTGTGATTGTAATGGGGCCTGTAATTTCTCAGCCTGTCTTGATGACTACGCACATGCTGCAGACTAGAGATGGCAGAAGGTCTATTCAAGAGCATTATGTGCCCATTCAAAGAGGTGGCAGACTGAGGAGGAGGAGAACTTACACCCCATGCACTTACAGGGAGAAGTGGTCTTATCTGAACTTGTCCGATAACACATGCCTGAGAAGACTGTGCTTCCGGAAAGAGGTTATCAATGAGATATGCCAGCTCATCAGGGGAGATGTGCAGACTGCCAGCACCATCAGAACTGCACTGTCCGTTGAGGTCAAGGTCACTGCGGCACTTGCCTTCTACGCATCGGGTTCCTTTCAGCCCTCAGCTGGCAACATTTTTGTTATATCTCAGCATGCCACACATTGCTG
Organism: Pristiophorus japonicus; assembly: GCF_044704955.1. Taxonomy (NCBI): domain Eukaryota; kingdom Metazoa; phylum Chordata; class Chondrichthyes; family Pristiophoridae; genus Pristiophorus; species Pristiophorus japonicus. The sequence continues at coordinate 50,267,353 of NC_091985.1, read as the reverse complement.
CATTTCACAGGTCACTGAAGCCCTTTACGCATGCAGGATGGACATTATCGGCTTCCCTATGACCAGGGAGGCACAGACTGAGAGGACTCTAGAATTCTCCAGAATTGCAAACTTCCCCAAGGTGCAGGGAGCAATAGACTGTACGCACATCTGCATGCGGAACCGAAAGGGATTCCACTCCCTGAATGTGCAACTCATTGTCGACCACCAGCAAATTATAATGACAGTAAATGCAAAATTTCCGGGCAGCATCCTTGATGCTCACATCCTGCATGAGAGCACTGTATTGGACATGTTTACCAGTCAGCCACAAGGTCAATGCTGGATACTTGGTGACAAAGGATATGGCCTCGCCACCTGGCTGATGACCCCTCTGCGTAACACCCAGACAGAAGCCGAGAAGTGATTCAACGAGAGCCAAAGAGCCACACGCAATATCGTCGAGACTACCATTGGAGCGGTTTAGATGCCTGGACCACTCAGGAGGCGAGCTACAATACTACCCTGAGCAGGTAGCTCAATTTGTGGTGCACAACTTGGCTATCAGGAGGGGACAAGAATTGCCAGAAGGGATTGCCGGTCCACTTCAGGAGAGAGAGGAAGAGGAGGATGAGGAGGTGGATGCTGACCTTGGACCAATCAGACGATGAAACCATGCCCCTGTCCCCCTCTTGACAGCAGGAAAGGGCTCGTGGTGGCTATACAGCTGCAAGACTCTTACGCCAGCAGCTCATAAATGAGCGCTTTGCTTGAAATAACGTTGGTGGTATTTACAAAACTGCAAAACTGCTGTGTCTGCAGCTCATACATGAATGCTGTGCTTTATCTTTATGACAGTTAAAGTTTAAGTTGATTCAAGTGACATTGAATTATCCCCTTTCATGTTAAGGAATCACCAGTGTGTAACGGTGCAGCCATCTGAGACAATGTGAAATATGTGAAATAAAAATTTAATGAGAACATTTGTTTAATATCATAATTGTAACTGTAAAAAACACCCCACTCCACAACAAATTTATAACATTTATATCATTCATTAAATGTTTAACATTTCCAACAACACTTCATAAACATTGAACACAAATGCAAAAAAACAAGATGCCCCGCCTCCCCCCTTTTCCCAAACCTCGCAACAAAATAGCAACAACATAAAAATACTGTGACCAAGACAACACCTGCGGCCATGCACCTCACTTTCCTTTCTCCCCCCGCTTCTCCTTCCCACCTCTACCCCTTCCCCTCCTGACTCCAAGCCACCTGGCCGAGGAGCTCCTCAGGCGCTGCTTCATTGAGACGGGTGGGGGGGGGGGGGGGCGGTGGAGGGATGACGACAGAACTGCTAGTTGGATGGATACGGGAGAGGACAGTCCCAAGGTGGGAACGTGCTCTGAGCCAGAAGCAAGATCTTCCTCCTGGCTCTCATGTGTTGTTGGCAATGGGGGTGCAGTACCTCTGCCACCAGTGCTCCTGGCTATCACCTTCAGAGCCTCCGCCATCTGTGGTACGTACTCGCTCATGGTGGCGGACATGCTGGTCAGCTGGTGGGATATGCCCCCCATTGTCTGTAGGAGCTGCTGACCTACATCAACACTCCTTCTGGACAAGTCTACCATGTCCACGCTTAGATCTGCCGCTCGTGGAGCAGACCTGCTCCGTCGAACCAACCTCCGCGTGATCGGCGCCGTCCTGGAGACATCTCGGGTGCCCTGCGGCAAGGTGCTTGGGCCCGGTACCTCCATGGTGGAAGAGAGAATGGCCGCAGGAGCACCAGATGTCATGGGTGTCGACTGCATTATGTAGCTTGGCGATGCAGGTTCCTCGAAGTCTGCACTGTCATCCGTGGAGAAGGTACCCTGCAACTCCACGGGCGAGAATCGGGGCTCCTCAGCACCAGATGCACAATCGTCCGGCGAGTCCGGCCCCAGACCCCCAGCTTCTGGGCTCGGTGGTGTTGCATGCAGCTGCACTACTGGCTGAGCTACAAAACATAAATGGGGTTATTAGAGGAGAAGGGGGTGCTCGGGTCACAAGGTGATTCCAACGCTACACAGAGTATATGCACGACAAAAGCACCACCGCTATCAAAATCATCACAGACATTACATTTCATGACCATCACCAAATTCTGCATTGCAATGATACTCATGAGGCCATCATTATTTAGAGAACACTTCTTTCAATTAATATATCCTTATATTATTGGTCGGATATGAGTTGGTGTGACATCTGTTGACTTTACATCACGCAATGGTGTATACTTTACTCACGTGGCATCACATCAGGTTCCGCAGCTGCATGCATGGCCGACCGGGGGTGGCTCCCCACTAGTGTCAGCACCCACTCCTCGATGTCGGTGAGCTCGATGATGACTGGTGACCCGCCACCCGTTTGCCTCTGCTCGGCCCTATTCTTCCAAAGTTTCTTCTGTAAAAGGTAACATTAGCATGACATGGCATGAGATCATTGTGTGAGATCATTGCTAGGTACTGTCACAGAGACTGATGCAACACATAACTGACAGATGTAATCATGATTATTATGATCATTATCATTCTTTACCAAAAGACGTACATCGTAAACGCAGGCATCACATCTGATTTTAATCAATCATTACACTTACAAATAAAATTATATAAATATATAAGTACATGTAAATAAATGTAATATTTACTCTGGCAGATCCGACAAGGTCATTCCAGTGCTTGTGACACTGGTTGCCCTCACGCACCTCGTTGGTCGCCAACGAGACCACCTCGGCTATGTCGGCCTATATCTTCTGGTAGACCTTTGAGGTGGGCTTTCCACACACACCCTGGGTCAACTGACCCCAGCATGACTCCACCTGCTGCAGAAGGGAGGCAATTACCTCGTCGGAGATTCTCCTCGCTCGTTTGCATCCTCCCAGTTGTTCCTCTCCGACCTCACTGCTTTCACCAGCATCCTCAGTCTCCACAGCATGCTGTGTCACCTCCTCCATCCCTTCCATTTTAAATATATTTTTTCCGCCAAAATCTCCGTGGGAACAACGTTCTTTGTGCTCACAAGTCTTTTTGCTACTGGTAAATCTCTCTCCTACCTCCCACAACAGCCAAACAAGCACACAACACACCCACACACGCTTTCAGTTCCTCTCTGCTCCCTCTCTCCCTCTCTCTCTCTTCTGCGCATGTATGGATGAGCCCTGACCTCCTGAAACGCGGGAAACGACCGTTGCCAGAGCGTTGCTATGGACGGCAACACTTTATGGCAGAAGGTCAAAAAATTTAATGCTAATGCCCATTTCAGATCGCTCGCGGTAACGCCCATTTTATAAAATGGAAAGTTGTGGTTTTGAAAATGGCCGATAATCCGGCGATCTCAAAACCCATATTTACCACCAACGCTGGAAATAACGCCCATTTTTGGGCGATCTGCATAAAAGTGGAAAGTCTCGCCCTATACCACTATTTATGAAGCTCAGGATCCCATAAGCCTTTTTAACCACTTTCTGAACCTGCCCTGCCACACTTACCCCAGATCTCTGGTCATGCACCCCCTTTAGGATTGTACCATTTAGTTTATATGTCCTTTCCTCATTCTTTCTATCAAAATGCATCACTTCACATTTTTCTGCATTAAATTTCATCTGCCACGTGTCCGCCCATTCCACCAAACTATCTATGTCTTCTTGAAATCTATCATCTCCTCTCACTGTTCACTCTGCTACCAAGTTTTGTGTCATCTGCAAATTTTGAAATTGTGCTCTGTACACCCATGTCCAAGTCATTAATATATATCAAGAAAAACAGTGTTCTTCGAACCGACCCCTGGGGAACACCACTGTGTACATTCCTCCAGTCCAAAAAACCGTTCACCACTACTCTGTTTCCTGTCACTTAGCCAATTTCGTATCCCTGCTGCCACTGTCCCTTTTATTCCACGGGCTTCAACTTTGCTGGCAAGCCTAGTATGTGGCACTTTGTCAAATACCTTTTGGAAATCCATGTACACAACGTCAACCGCATTGCCCTCATCAACACTCTCTGATACCTCATCAAAAAATTCAATCAAGTTGGTTAAACACGATTTTCCTTTAACAAATCCATGCTGGCTTTCCTTAATTAATCCACACTTGTCCAAGTGACTGTTAATTTTGTGCTTGATTATTGTTTCTCAAAGCTTCCCCAGTACTGAGGTTAAACTGACCATCCTATAATTGCTAGGTTTATCCTTGCACCCTTTTTTGAACAAGGGTATAACATTTGCAATTCTCCAGTCTTCTGGCACCACCTCTGTTTCCAAGAAGGATTGGAAGATTTCTTCCTTCACTTCCCTCAGCATCCTAGGATACATCCAGTCCTGGTGACTTATCTACTTTAAATACTGCCAGCTTTCTAGTACCTCGTCTTTATCAATTCTTATCCCATCAAATATCTCCTCTAACTCCTCCTTTATTTACTATGTCAATGGCAACATCTTCTTCCTTGGTGAAGACAAATGCAAAGTACTCATTTAGTATCTCAGCCATACCCTCTGCCTCCATACATAGGTCTCCTTTTTGGTCCCTAATCTATTTATATGCCTATAGAAGACTTTTGGATTACCTTTTATGTTGGCTGCTATTCTATTCACATACCCTCTCTTTGCCCCACTTATTTTCTTTTTCACTTCTCCTCTGAAATTTCTATATTTAGCCTGATTACTGCAGTAGATTACAACACTGTGTTTTCATTTCTGGGACCAGATTGACAGGTGAAATTCTCCACTCTGTCCACCAACCACAGGAATCAAAATGAGTTTGGTCAATCCTCAACTCAAGTCCTAGTGGGCATGAATCACAGAAAAAAAACCTCTTCATATTTATGTACTAATTGATGTTAAATTAGCAGTCTCACTCAATGGCCCAACAGATGGCAGTTGAAAGGGGGAAAATAATTACTGGTATTGTAAGTAGGAAGTACACATCGGAGATTTGGACAAAGGAACTATTGGATAGAAAATCTGATGCACACCTCCTGATATAACCAGGAACACATTGCAAAATTGTGCACTCCGGAACAGTAGCATAGTGGTAATGCCACTGGACGAATAATCCAGAGGCCTGGACGAATGATCCAGAAACATGAGTTCAAATCCCACCACGGCAGCTGGGGAATTTAAATTCAGTTAATTAAATAAATTTGGAATAAAAAACTAGTATCAGTAATGGTGAGCATGAAACTACCGGATTGTCGTAAAAACCCATCCGGTTCACTAATGTCCTTTAGGGAAGGAAATCTGCTGTCCTTACCTGGTCTGGCATATAAGTGATTCCAGACCAACTGCAATGCAGTTGACTTTCAACAGCCCTCTGAAATGGCATAGCTATGAAAAATAGTAAGAATAAAACCGGCTGCGGATACGACAACGGTACACCCAGCCGAGATGACTCTGCAAAGACCTTCTCACCAACATCTGCCGACTTGTGCCAAAATTGGAAGATCTGTCCCACAGACTAGTCAAGCAATAGCCTGACAGTCATGCTCGCAGAATCATATCTTTCAGCCAACATCAGAGATTCCTCCATCATCATCCCTGGGTATGTCCTGTCCACCGGCAGGATAGGCACACCAGGGGTGACAGGACAGTGGCATATAGTTGGGAGGGAGTGGCCTTGGGAGTCCTCAACATTGACTCTGGACCCCATGAAGTTTCATAGTTTCATGTCAAGCATGGGCAAGGTAACCCTGCTGATTACCACCCACCGCCCTACCTCAGCTGATGAATCAGTACTCCTCCATGTTGAACACCATCTGGAAGAAGCACTGAGAATAGCAAGGGCACAGAATGGATCATAGAATCATAGAAATTTACAGCACAGAAGGAGGCCATTTCGGGCCATCATGTATGCGCCGGTACAAGAGCTATCCAGCCTAATCGCACTTTCCAGCTCTTGGTCCGTAGTCCTGTAGGTTACGGCACTTTAAGTGCACATCCAAGTACCTTTGAAATGTGGTGAGGCTTTCTGCCTCTACCACCCTTTCAGGCAGTGAGTTCCAGACCCACACAACCCTCTGGATGAAGAAATTTCCCCTCATATCCCCTCTAAACCTCCCCCAAATTATTTTAAATCTATGCCCCCTGGTTGTTGACCCCTCTGCCATGAGAAACAGGTCCTTCCTATCCACACTATCCAGGCTCCTCAAAATTTTATACACCTCAATAAGGTCGCCCCTCAGCCTCCTCTGTTCCAAAGAAAACAGACCCAGCATCTCCAATCTTTCCACATAGCCAATATTCTCCAGTCCAGGCAACATTCTTGTAAATCTCCTCTGCACCCTTTCCAGTGCAGTCACATCATTCCTGTAATGTGGTGACCAGAACTGCACACAGTACTCCAGCTGTGGCCTAACCAGTGTTTTATACAATTCACATCCTTGCTCTTGTAGTCCATGTGTTAACTAATAAAGGCAAGTATTCTATATGCCTTCTTAACCACTTTATCTACCTGGCCTGCTACCTTCAGGGATCTGTGGACCTGCACGCCAAGGTCTCTTTGTTCCTCTACACTTTTCAGTGTTGTACCATTTAATGTGTATTCTCTTTCCTTCTTTGCAGATGGCACTAAACTGGGTGGCGGTGTGAGCTGTGAGGGGGACGCTAAGAGGCTTCAGGGTGACTTGGACAGGTTAGGTGAGTGGGCAAATGCATGGCAGATGCAGTATCATGTGGATAAATGTGAGGTTATCCATTTTGGGGGCAAAAAAACAAAGGCAGAATATTATCTCAATGGCAGCAGACTAGGAAAAGGGGAGGTGCAACGAGACCTGGGTGTCATGGTTCATCAGTCATTGAAGGTTGGCATGCAGGTACAGCAGGCGGTGAAGGCAGCAAATGATATGTTGGCCTTCATAGCTAGGGGACTTGAGTATAGGTGCAGGGAGGTCTTACTGCAGTTGTACAGGGCGTTGGTGAGGCCTCACTTGGAATATTGTGCTTAGTTTTAGTCTCCTAATCTGAAGAAGGATGTTCTTGCTATTGAAGGAGTGCAGCGAAGGTTCACCAGACTAGTTCCAGGGATGGCTGGACTGTCATATAAAGGAGAGACTGGATCAACTGTGTCTTTATTCACTGGAGTTCAGAAGAATGAGAGGGGATCTCATAGAAACGTAAAAGATTCTGACGGGACTGGACAGGTTAGATGCGGGAAGAATGTTCCCAATGTTGGGGAAGTCCAGAACCAGGGGACATAGTCTTAGGATAAGGGGGAGGCCATTTAGGACTGAGATAAGGAGAAACTTCTTCACTCAGAGAGTTGTTAACCTGTGGAATTCCCTGCTGCAGAGAGTTGTTGATGCCAGTTCATTGGATTATATTCAAGAGGGAGTTAAATATGGCCCTTATGGTGAAGGGGATCAAGGGGTATGGAGAGAAAGCAGGAAAGGGGTACTGAGGGAATGATCAGCCATGATCTTATTGAATGGCGGTGCAGGCTCGAAGGGCTGAATGGCCTACTCCTGTACCTATTTTCTATGTTTCTCCCAGCGGGGAGTGAGGAGGCAGAGCGGGACGTTGCTGAGGCCTACAAGAGGCCCAACAGGAGCATTGGCAGTTCGGGAGGCCAGCGGGGAGTCAGCTGGTGCAGCTGCAGCAGGGTGAGAAGGCAAAAAAGTAGAAAGAAATCAAAAGGTGACGTCACAGCCAAGGGGTAAGTGATTGGTAAGTAGTTTTTCTTTTTCTTTTCGACATCAGTAAGCAACCTTAAGCATTGTTGTTGCCAATTTAAGTTTATCTAAGGGTTAAGACATGGCAGGACAGCTCGGACATGTGTTATGCTCCTCCTGTACTATGTGGGAAGTCACGGACGCTTCCGGTGTCCCTGACGACTACGTGTGCGGGAAGTGTATCTGCCTGCAGCTCCTGACGGACCGCATTGCGGTACTGGAGCTGCGAGTGGATTCACTCTGGAGCATCCACGATGCTGAGAATGACATGAATAGCACGTTTGGTGAGTTGGTCTTACCGCAGGAAAAGGGTACACAACCAGATAGGGGATGGGTGACCAACAGGAAGAGCAGTGCAAGGAAGGTAATGCAGGGGTCCCCTGCGGTCACCCCGTTACAAATCAGATACAGCGGTTTGGGTACTGTTGAGGGGGATGACTCATCAGGGGAGGGAAGCAGCAGCCAAGTTCATGGCACCGTGGCTGGCTCTGTTGCACAGGAGGGCAGGAAAAAGAGTGGGAGAGCGATAGTGATAGGGGATTCAATTGTAAGGGGAATAGATAGACGTTTCTGCAGACGCAACCGAGACTCCAGGATGGTATGTTGTCTCCCTGGTGCAAGGGTCAAGGATGTCTCGGAGCGGGTGCAGGGCATTCTGAAAAGGAAGGGTGAACAGCCAGTTGTCGTGGTGCATATGGGTACCAACGATATAGGTAAAAAAAGGGATGAGGTCCTACAAGATGAATTTATGGAGCTAGGAGCTAAATTAAAAAGTAGGACCTCAAAAGTAGTAATCTCAGGATTGCTACCAATGCCACGTGCTAGTCAGAGTAGGAATCGCAGGATAGCTCAGATGAATACGTGGCTTGAGGAGTGGTGCAGCAGCGAGGGATTCCTGGGACATTGGAACCTGTTCTGGGGAGGTGGGACCAGTACAAACCGGATGGTCTGTACCTGGGCAGGACCGGAACCAATGTCCTAAGCGGAATATTTGCGAGTGCTGTTCGGGAGGAGTTAAACTAATATGGCAAGGGGATGGGAACCTATGCAGGGGGTCAGAGGAAAGTAGAATGGGGGCAGAAGCAAAAGATAGAAAGAAGAAAAGTAAACGTGGAGAGCAGAAAAACCGAAGGCAAAAAGCAAAAAGGGTCACATTACAGCAAAATTCTAAAGGGGCAAAGTGTGTTAGAAAGACAAGCCTGAAGGCTCTGTGCCTCAATGCGAGGAGTATTCGGAATAAGTTGGACAAATTCACTGCGCAGATAGCAGTTAACGATTATGATGTAATTGGCATCATGGAGACATGGCTCCAGGGTGACCATGGCTGGGAACTCAAAATCCAGGGGTATTCAACATTTAGGAAGGATAGACAGAAACGAAAAGGAGGCGGGGTGGCATTGCTGGTTAAAGAGGAAATTAATGCAATAATAAGAAAGGACATTAGCTTGGATGATGTGGAATCGGTATAGGTGGAGCTGTGGAATACCAAGGGGCAGAAAGCGCGAGTGGGAGTTGTGTACAGACCATCAAACAGTAGTGGTAAGGTTGGGGACAGCATCAAACAAGAAATTAGGGATGCAGGCAATAAAGGTACAGCAGTTATCATGGGTGACTTCAATCTACATATTGATTGGGCTCACCAAACTGGTAGCAATGCGGTGGATTAGGATTTCCTGGAGTTTATTAGGGATGGTTTTCTAGACCAATATGTCGAGGAACCAACCAGGGAACTGGCCATCCTAGACTGGGTGATGTGTAATGAGAAAGGACTAATTAGCAATCTTGTTGGTTGTGTGAGACCCCTTGGGGAAGAGTGACCATAATATGGTCGAATTCTTTATTAGGATGGAGAGTGACACAGTTAATTCAGAAACTAGGGTCCTGAACTTAAGGAAAGGTAACTTCGATGGCTTGAGGCGTGAATTGGCTAGAATAGACTGGCAAATGATACTTAAAGGGTTGACGGTGGATAGGCAATGGCAAACATTTAAAGATCACATGGATGAACTTCAGCAATTGTACATCCCTGTCTGGAATAAAAATAAAACGGGGAAGGTTGCTCAACCATGGCTAACAAGGGAAATTAAGGATAGTGTTAAATCAAAGGAAGAGGCATATAAATTGGCCAGAAAAAGCAGCAAACCTGAGGACTGGGAGAAATTTAGAATTCAGCAGAGGAGGACAAAGAGTTTAATTAAGAGGGGGAAAATAGAATATAAGAAGCTTGCCGGGAACATAAAAACTGACTGTAAAAGCTTCTACAGATATGTGAAGAGAAAAAGATGAGTGAAGACAAACGTAGGTCCCTTGCAGTCAGATTCAGGTGAATTTATAATGGGAATCAAAGAAATGGTAGACCAATTGAACAAATACTTTGGTTCTGTCTTCACGAAGGAAAATACAAATAACCTTGCGGAAGTACTAGGGAACTGAGGGTCCAGTGAGAAGGAGGAACTGAAGGATATCCTTATTAGGCAGGAAATTGTGTTGGGGAAATTGATGGGGTTGAAGGCCGATAAATCCCCGGGGCCTGATAGTCTGCATCACAGAGTACTTAAGGAAGTGGCCCTAGTAATAGTGGATGCATTGGTGATCATTTTCCAACAGTCTATCGACTCGGGATCAGTTCCTATGGACTGGAGGGTAGCTAATGTAACACCACTTTTTTTAAAAGGGAGGAAAAGAGAAAGTGGGTAATTATAGACCGGTTAGCCTGACATAAGTGGTGGGGAAAATTTTGTAATCAATTATTAAGGATGAAATAGCAGCGCATTTGGAAAGCAGTGAAAAGATCGGTCCAAGTCAGCATGGATTTATGAAGGGGAAATCATGGAATTTTTTGAGGATGTAACCAGTAGAGTGGACAAGGAAGAACCAGTGAATGTGGTGTATTTGGACTTTCAAAAGGCTTTTGACAAGGTCCCACACAAGAGATTGGTGTGCAAAATCAAAGCACATGGTATTGGGGGTAATATACTGACATGGATAGAGAACTGGTTGGCAGACAGTAAGCAGAGAGTCAGGATAAACGGGTCCTTTACAGGCAGGCAGTGACTAGTGGTGTGCTGCAGGGCTCAGTGCTGGGACCCCAGCTCTTTACAATATACATTAATGATTTAGATGAAGGAATTGAGTGTAATATCTCCAAGTTTGCAGATGACACTAAACTGGGTAGCGGTGTAAGCTGTGAGGGAGACGCTAAGAGGCTGCAGGGTGACTTAGACAGGTTAGGTGAGTGGGCAAATGCATGGTAGATGCAGTATAATGTGGATAAATGTGAGGTTATCCACTTTGGGGGCAAAAACGCGAAGACAGAATATTATCTGAATGGTGGCAGATTAGGAAAAGGGGAGGTGCAACGAGACCTGGGTGTCATAGTTCATCAGTCATTGAAGGTTGGCATACAGGTACAGCAAGCGGTGAAGAAGGCAAATGGTATGTTGGCCTTCATAGCTAGGGGATTTGAGTACAGGAGCAGGGAAGTCTTACTGCAGTTGTACAGGGCCTTGGTGAGGCCTCACCTGGAATATTGTGTCAGTTTTGGTCTCCTGATCTGAGGAAGGACATTTTTGCTATTGAGGGAGTGCAGCGAAGGTTCACCAGACTGATTCCCGGGATGGTTGGACTGACATATGAGGAGAGACTGGATCAACTGGGCCTTTATACATTGGAGTTTAGAAGGATGAGAGGGGATCTCACAGAAACATACGATTCTGATGAGACAGGACAGGTTAGATGCAGGTAGATTGTTCCCGACGTTGGGGAAGTCCAGAAACAGGAGACACGTCTTAGGATAAGGTGTCGGCCAATTAGGACTGAGATGAGGAGAAACTTCTTCACTCAGAGAGTTGTTAACCTGTGGAATTCCCTGCCGCAGATAGTTGTTGATGCCAGTTAATTGGATATATTCACGAGGGAGTTAGATATGGCCCTTATGGCTAAAGGGATCAAGGGGTATGGAGAGAAAGCCAGGAAAGGGGTACTGAGGAAATGATCAGCCATGATCTTATCGAATGGTGGTGCAGGCTCGAAGGGCCGAATGGCCGACTCTTGCACCATTTTCTATGTTTCTATGTTGCTTCCCAAATGCATTACAGGTAAAGCGTCTGAAATCCGGAAACCTCGGGACCGAGGCCATTCCGGATTTGGGGTATTTCTGGATTTTGAAACGTCTCCGACGTCCCGAATCCAGAAACGCCCGGGCTGAGGTTTGGGTATTTCTGGATTTCGGAAAGTCTTTCCATCGTCCTGAATCTGGAAACGCCTGGGCTGAGGTAAGGTGGGGCGGTGGAGTGGTGGAGGGTCTTGGGTGCCGGAAGGTCGGTAGAAGGTCCGGGACGGTGGCAGTGGACGGTTCGGGGCGGTGAAGAGGGGGCAGCAGTGGGTTGCTGGAGGGTCCGGGCAATGGAGGGTCGGTCAGCAGCGGTGGCGGCGGTTCTGTGGGTCCGGGTTTGCCAGCGTCAGCGGCCAAGAAAAACCTGCGTGGAAGACCTGCAAAAAGGGTAAGTTATTATTTTTTAATTCTTTTTCAGCGATTTAGTAGCTAAGGGTTTTGTGAATTTTTATTTGTTGAAATTTTTTTTTAATGTTATCTTTCCTCCCTAGGGTCAACTCGCAGCGGTAATTAGTTTAAAAAAATGTCCGGATTTCAGAATATTTTCCGGATTCCGGACGACCCCTCCACGGATCAGCGCGATGTCCACATTTCGGAACATTCCGAATTTTGGAACTCCAGATTTCGGACGCTCAACCTGTACCTCACACTGAACCGGATTGAATTCCATTTGCCATTGTTATGCCCACCTGACCAGTACATTGATATCTTCCTGCAGTCCGCAGCTTTCTTCTTCATTACCAACCACACAGCCTATTTTAGTTTCATCTGCAAACTTCTTAATCATACCCCCAATATTCAAGCCCAAGTCATTGATATATATACCACAAAAAGCAAGGGACCCAGCACCAAGCCCTTGGAACCCCACTGGATACAGCCTTCCAGTCACAAAAACACTCATCAACCATTACCCTTTGCTTGTTGCCGCTGAGCCAATTTTGGATCCAACTTGCCATTTTGCCCTGGATCCCATGGGCTTTTACTTTCGTGGGGGAGTCCTGAAGATCATAGCTGCCAGACTGGGCCTGCAGCAGGTGGGGAGAGAACCAACACGAGGGAAAACCCAACTTGACCTTGTCCTCACCAATGTACCTGTTGCAGATGCATCTGTCCATGACACTATCGGTAGCAGTGATCACGTAAGAACAAAAAAATTAGGAACAGGAGTAGGCCATCTAGCCCCTCGAGCCTGCTCTGCCATTCAACAATATCATGGCTGATCTGGCAGTGCACTCAGCTCCACTTACCCGCCTGCTTCCCGTAACCCTTAATTCCCTTATTGCTTAAAAATCTATCTATCTGTGATTTGAATACATTCAATGAGCTAGCCTCAACTGCTTCCTTGGGCAGAGAATTCCACAGATTCACAACCCTCTGGGAGAAGAAATTCCTTCTCAACTCGGTTTTAAATTGGCTCCCCCATATTTTGAGGCTGTGCCCCCTAGTTCTAGTCTCCCCGACCAGTGGAAACAACCTCTCTGCCTCTATCTTGTCTATCCCTTTCATTATTTTAAATGTTTCTGTAAGGTCACCCCTCATCCTTCTGAACTCCAACGAGTAAAGACCCAGTCTACTCAATCTATCATCATAAGGTAACCCCCTCATCTCCGGAATCAGCCTAGTGAATCGTCTCTGTACCTCCTCCAAAGCTAGTATATCCTTCCTTAAGAAAGGTGACCAAAACTGCATGCAGTACTCCAGGTGCGGCCTCACCAATACCCTGTACAGTTGCAGCAGGACCTCCCTGCTTTTGTACTCCATCCCTTTCGCAATGAAGGCCAACATTCCATTCGCCTTCCTGATTACCTGCTGCACCTGCAAACTAACTTTTTGGGTTAAAAAGGGCCTTGTAAATGTTGGTGTTTCCCCCAGATCGGGGGGCACGGTTTAATGTTTTTTGTTGACTCCTAAAAGAGTTTCATGCACAAGGGCCAATGGTGGAGCAGTGGAGGCGTGGCCTATTCAGTTGGAGCTGAGCTGCAGAGAGAGAAGGAGCTACCTGCTTTGCTCCTGTCTGGAAGGCCGGGAGTGAGCCCTGAGACCAGCCCAGGAATAGGAGGAAAAGGGCTGGCTTGCTACCCAATCAACATCCGGAGGGAGAGGAGGAGCGCAGAAAAAATACCAACTTTATTACTGCTACAGAGAGTTGGAGAGAGTGGAAAGAGCAACAACCTGTGTGGAAGGAGGGAGATTCTGCAATATTCTACAGGTGGGTGTTGGTGCATTCCCCGAAAGACATTGTTTTATTGGTGGGGGGAGGAAAGAAGACCTTTCGAGGGCCGGAACATCGCGGGGGTGTGTGTGTGTGGAAGTGTGTGTGGGGGTCTTGCTTACAACTAGGCCCCACACACCACTAAAGCACCCCTCCCCCATTGCCTAGCCTGGGATAGCTGGAGCTACCAGGCTGATAACTATTGATTACCCTGGTTAACATCGTTGGGAATGTGTGCCTGTGTGGCTCCAGCTGCCCCAGGTGAAGACATCTTCTCCCCCCACCCGACGACCACCCCAAAGACTGTGTTTTGTTTTGCCATCTGGGGAGTGCACCCACCCATCGCTGTGAGGGGAGACCTGTCCTCGCAGCTTCCCTCTTTCCCGCCCCACCTCACTCTATCTCTCTCTCTCTGTCTCTCCCCTCTCTCTCTGAGAGCCCTTCCTCCTAATTTTTTAATAAAAAAACAATTAAAACAACTGAGCAGAGGGAGCAAGGCCCCTCCCCAATTGCCAACTAGGGGAGAGGTGTGCCTCTTTCAGAGCTCCTCTGCTCATACATTGAAACGAGGCCAATTAAGACCATTAAGGCCTGTGACTTTGGGGTGGGTGTAGCCCTTAAAGGGACCCCGTGATGGTGACCCCATCCACGCCGGTGGCAGGGCCAGCAAGGACATATGCGCAGGCGGCGTCCACATCTACGGCACCTCCTGCGCCACCTGCTGCCCTGCCACCTTTCAGACTCATTACAAAGAAAAACGGGGTCAAGAGCTACACTCACCCCACAATGAGCATTGAGGAGTGCGTGCGGGCGATGGCTGGGGTAGTCGGCCCCTCGGCCATTGTCGCAGCCTCCAAGATGTCTGGGAAGGCTGTGTTCTTCCTGGGGTCGGAGCGGGCGGTGTCCCTGGCCATTGAAAAGGGGCTCACGGTGGGCGGGGCGTTCCTGCCGGTGGACCCTCTCGAGGCCACCGCGCAGAAGGTCATTCTATCGAACGTCCCGCCCTTTGTTCCCGCTGAGCTCCTCCTCCCTCACCTACACCAACTGGGGGAGGTAAGGTCGGAGATCAACCCCATACCGCTCGGCCTCAGGGAGAACAGCCTGCGTCATGTGTTCTCCTTCCGCCGCCAGCTCTTTGTCCGGCTGGCGCGGGAGGAGACGACGGAGGGCAATTTTAATGTGGTGCACGAGGGGACTGCCTACCGCGTCTTCTGGGCGTCGGACGGCGTGCGGTGCCATGCCTGTAGGGAGGTGGGGCACGTTCGCAAGAACTGACCCGCCTCCAAGGCCGCCAAACCACCGAGGGCGGCCAAGGCTGGCGCCGCCGCCATCCCTCCCCCTAGTAGCGTCCGCGTGCCGGGAGCCGTAGGTGCGCGGGCATCGTCGGGGGCCTTTGTTTTCACGGCCTCTGGCGGGGGGGAGGGAGAGCGTCCGATCGGAAAGAAGGTGCGGAAGAAGACGAAACATCTAGAGGCGGGTCCCCTCAGTGCGCCAGATAATCTGTTTACCGCGCTCGGCCCAACCCCGTCACCGGCGAGCGTGGGGTGCCCTGAGCCCGTGCACTTGACCAGTATCACAGAGGGGCTCGGGCGCGGGCAAGACAAGAAAAAGGGGGGGGTGGAGCGGGAGGCCTCGGCAGACATGGAGGTCTCCCTGCCTCCGCGCCCCCCCAGGAACAAAAGGAGGCACCACTCCAATGAGGCGGGGGGGGAACAACATCCCTCCGCGGAGGAGTCGGTGCCCGCCGCGTGTCCCGCGTCCCCCACCGGCGCCCCCAAACCATGCCATAGGCGTGAGAAATCTGTCCCCGGGGAGGGTGAGGCAGTCGAGGCTGCCCAGCCGCTGCCTCCTGGGGATGGTGTGAAAGATCTGCCTGTCGTGGGGGGCGTGGGGCCAGCGGAGGAATGCTTTGCCGCCGGGTCGAGCGTCCCGGGGACTGAGGCGGGCGGGGCCAAAAAGGCCGAACCCGAGCCCGCCCAGCCAATATCCAACTTCCCCCGGGACTTGCTCGACCCGGCAGAAATACAAAGTATTAGCAATTTTAATGAATCTGTACACGCTGGGCCGGGGGGTGGCGGCAGGGAGGGGGGAAGAACAACAACCCTCGCCCCCTACTTTGGAGCTGGGGGACTTGGAGGACCTGGTACATTTCTTTGATCAGGTCTCTCCGTGTTCCCCGGTTCCTGGGGCAGAGGGGGAACCCCCTCCGCTGTCGCTTCCCGACCCAGCACCAATTCTAAAAGAGCCCAGTAGGGACTCCTCTGCCGACGATCCTGGGGGTGGGATCGGGGCAGAGCCAGGGCCGGATGGAGCGGCCGGGCCGTTTGCCGTACCCCGTGCGGTCGACGGGCCGGCTGCTAGCAGCGACCTCCCGGAGGAGGACGGGGACTTGGTGGAGGACGCGGGTGAAGATCTCGAGTCCATCGCCAGTGAGGCGGTGGATCTCCTCGTGCCCGCCGCTGAGTCCCCCCTCATTCCCGTAGAGGATCTCCGGGACTTTTTGGTCGAGAGCCAGGGTCGCCGCAACCGAGCCCATCTGGCCCGGGAAAGATGGTCCGAGCCGGGGCTGCTCATCGCTTCCGTCCGCGCCGCCGCTAAAACCATGGCCGCGGGCGGGCCCTTATCAAAGCCGCAAGGCCTTGAGCTGCGCCGGCCCAAAAAGTTCCTCGCTGGGCTGCTGAAGGAGTGGAGGTCAGCAAACGACTCCACTCCCCCCCCCCACAATAGGTTAGGTACAGGTTGCACTATGCTTTTGTCATGAAGATAACCATAGCCAGCCTCAACATCAACGGCGGCAGAGAGGCACGCCGTAGATTTAACAATTTTTCGCTCCTGCGGGAGGGGAAATATGCGGTGTGCTTCCTGCAAGAAACCCACACCGTTCCGGGAGACGAAGCCACGTGGCTCCTGGAATGGCAAGGAGAGGTCCGCATGAGCCACCTCACCGCCACTTCTAGTGGGGTGGCCATCTTGCTGGCCCCGCATTTTCAGCCGGAGATCTTAGGGGTCGAGGAGCCCGTGCCAGGCCGCTTGCTGCACGTAACGGTTCGCCTGGGGGACGTGCCGCTCCACCTCGTGAACGTGTACGCCCCTCAGCCCGGCCCGCAGCAAACGCGCTTCTTCGAAGAGGTGTCCGCTCTTCTTGGCTCCGTCGATGTCAGCGACTGCATTGTCCTCGGGGGGGATTTTAACTGCACCCTCGAGGCGAGGGACCGCTCCGGTGCCCCGCAGAGCATGACGGCGATGGGGAAGTTGAGGGACCTTCGACTTGGTGGACGTCTGGCGAAATCTCCATCCCGACTCCAGCGCCTTTACTTGGGTGAGGCCTGGAGTAGGATGGTCCAGAGTCGACCGCCTTTACGTGTCTCGGGCGTACGTTTCCTGTGTCCCGGCGGCCTCCATGCGGCCGGTGCTGTGTTCGGACCACCACCTGGTGTGGGCGGAAGCTCGCTTCGCTCCGCGCGAGGACGGGGTCCGCGTACTGGCATTTTAACAACCGGCTGCTGGAGGACGTGCGGTTCCAGGACTCGTTCCGTCGTTTCTGGGCCGACTGGAGAAGAAAGCAGGGGGGCTTCCCCTCCTTGAGGTTATGGTGGGACGTGGGCAAGGCTGGTGAGGTGACCAGGGTCAGGGACCTGCTCGATGGCGGAGGAGCGGGCTGTATGGTGCCCGACACGCTGGCGCGGCGCCTAAATTCTGCCAACGTCCGCCACGCGGCCGATGCCATCGAGTCGCTAAAAAGAGCTCTGGGCCCCGACTCTGTTAGGTGCATCGAGCAGGCTCAAGCACATGGGGAGATCCCGTCCGAACTGACCCCCGTCCGGACGGAATTCCTCATCGGCGCCAAACCTCCCTCGGGGGCCGGCGCCTCACAACTTGAGCCGCCTCGGGGAAATCCCCTCCGTGCCTTTCAGTTCCGCGCGGAGGGGTTTCCTGTATGGGCTGCTCCTGCACACTCTCAACTTTGCCATCCTCGCCTGCCGTCCGGAGACGCCATGGCGTACCATCTTGCCGTCCGGAGGAGGCGGGGGTCCCCGATGGAGGGCACTCTACGCGGGAGTCCTCCCAGTATTTATCGGGGACTTGGCCTGGAGGGTGGTGCACGGAGCAGTCCCATGCAATAAAATTTTAAGCCTGGAAGAGTCCGTGTTCCATGTTTTTATGGAATGCACGAGGTTGCAGCCCCTGTTTTATTATTTAAAGGGGCTGCTCCTGAAATTCTGGCTGCAGTTCAGTCCCACACTCCTGATCTTTGGACACCCTGTGCGGAGGGGAGCGGGTAGGTCCGAAGGCCTCCTCGTAGGACTGCTCCTGGGCACGGCCAAGGGTGCCATCAGCCGGTCCAGGCAGCGGGCGGTCGAGGGGGTCGTTCAACCTGACTGCCTGCCTCTCTTCCGCGTGTACATCCGCGCCAGGGTGTCCTTGGAGATGGAGCACGCGGTGTCCACCGGTACGCTTGCGGCCTTTCGCGAGAGGTGGGCACCGGAGGGACTGGAGTGCATCGTCACGCCCGGCAACCAAATTTTAATTTGATTTTATGTTTTAAAGTTTAATTTGTTTTAATTGCTGGTGCTTTTAGTGTCCCCCTCCCCTTTTATAGGGGGCACTTGGAAAAAGAAAATTCGATTCTGTGCCAAAAAAAAAAGGCATTGTAAATGTTGGTGTTTCCCCCAGATCGGGGGGCACGGTTTAATGTTTTTCTGTTAACTCCTAAAAGAGTTTCATGCACAAGGACGCCCAGGTCCCTCTGCACTGCAGCATGTTGTAATTTCTCCCCATTCAAATAATATTCCCTTTTACTGTTTTTTTTTCCCCAAGGTGGATGACCTCACATTTTCCAACATTGTATTCCATCTGCCAAACCTTAGCCCATTCGCTTAACCTATCTAAATCTCTTTGCAGCCTCTGTGTCCTCTACACAACCCGCTTTCCCACTAATCTTTGTGTCATCTGCAAATTTTGTTGCACTACAATCTGTCCTCTCTTCCAGGTCATCTATGTATATTGTAAACAGTTGTGGTCCCAGCACCGATCCCTGTGGCACACCACTAACCACCGATTTCCAACCCGAAAAGGACCCATTTATCATGACTCTCTGCTTTCTGTTCGCCAGCCAATTCTCTATCCATGCTAATACATTTCCTCTGACACCGCGTACCTTTATCTTCTGCAGTAACCTTTTGTGTGGCACCTTATCGAATGCCTTTTGGAAATCTAAATACACCACATCCATCGGTACACCTCTATCCACCATGCTCGTGATATCCTCAAAGAATTCCAGTAAATTTGTTAAACATGATTTTCCCTTCATGAATCCATGTTGCGTCAGCTTGATTGCATTATTCCTATCTAGATGTCCCGCTATTTCTTCCTTAATGATAGCTTCAAGCATTTTCCCCACTACAGATGTTAAACTAACCGGCCTATAGTTACCTGCCTTTTGCCTGCCCCCTTTTTTAAACAGAGGCGTTACATTAGCTGCTTTCCAATCCGCTGGTACCTCCCCAGAGTCCAGAGAATTTTGGTAGATTATAACGAATACATCTGCTATAACTTCCGCCATCTCTTTTAATACCCTGGGATGCATTTCATCAGGACCAGGGGACTTGTCTACCTTCAGTCCCATTAGCCTGTCCAGCACTACCCCCCTGGTGATAGTGATTGTCTCAAGGTCCTCCCTTCCCACATTCCCATGACCAGCAATTTTTGGCATGGTTTTTGTGTCTTCCACTGTGAAGACGGAAGCAAAATAATTGTTTAAGGTCTCAGCCATTTCCACATTTCCCATTATTAAATCCCCCTTCTCATCTTCTAAGGGACCAACATTTACTTTAGTCACTCTTTTCCGTTTTATATATCAGTAAAAGCTTTTACTATCTGTTTTTATGTTTTGCGCAAGTTTACTTTCGTCATCTATCTTTCCTTTCTTAGTCATTCTTTGCTGTCGTTTAAAATTTTTCCAATCTGCTAGTTTCCCACTAACCTTGGCCACCTTATACGCATTGGTTTTTAATTTGATACTCTCCTTTATTTCCTTGGTTATCCACGGCTGTTATCCCTTCTCTTACCGCCCTTCTTTTTCACTGGAATATATTTTTGTTGAGCACTATGAAAGAGCTCCTTAAAAGTCCTCCACTTTTCTTCAATTGTGCCACTGTTTAGTCTGTGTTTCCAGTATACTTTAGCCAACTCTGCCCTCATCCCAGTGTAGTCCCCTTTGTTTAAGCATAGTACGCTCGTTTGAGACACTACTTCCTCACCCTCAATCTGTATTACAAATTCAACCATACTGTGATCACTCATTCCGAGAGGATCTTTTACTCGGAGATCGTTTATTATTCCTGTCTCATTACACAGGACCAGATCTGAGATCACTTGCTCCCTTGTAGGTTCTGTAACATACTGTTCTAAGAAACAATTCCGCATGCATTCTATGAATTCCTCCTCAAGGCTACCCTGTGCGATTTGATTTGACCAATCGATGTGTAGGTTAAAATCCCCCATGATTACTGCCGTTCCTTTTTCACATGCCTCCATTATTCCCTTGATTATTGCCCGCCCCACCGTGAAGTTATTATTTGAGGGCCTATAAACTACGCCCACCAGTGACTTTTTCCCCTTACTATCTCTAATCTCCACCCACAATGATTCAACATTTTGTTCATTAGAGCTAATATCGTCTCTCACAACTGCACTGATATCATCCTTTATTAACAGAGCTACCCCACCTCCTTTCCCTTCTTGTCTATCTTTCCAAATTGTCAGATACCCCTGTATATTTAATTCCCAGTCTTGGCCACCCTGCAACCACGTTTCTGTAATGGCCACCAAATCATACCCATTTGTAATGATTTGTGCCGTCAACTCATTTACTTTATTTCGAATGCTGCGTGCCTTTAGGTAGAGTGTTTTAATGCTAGTTTTTAAACCATGATTTTTAGTTTTGACCCCTGCAGCCCCTTTATATTCATACATATTGTCCCTTCCGATCACCTTGTGGTTTACAGTTACCCCAGTGCTATTCTGCTCTGTTGCCTCCTGCCTTTTGCATTCTTTCTTGGGTTCCTGTTCATCTGAGCTCTCACCCACTCTGGGTTCCGAATACTCCTCGCATTGAGGCACAGAGCTTTCAGGCTTGCCTTTTTATTCCACTTTGACCCTTTAGAATTTTGCTGTACAGTGGCCCTTTTTGTTTTTTGCCTTGGGTTTCTCTGCCCTCCACTTTTACTCATCTCCTTTCTGTCTTTTGCTAAGTCATTGTGGAGACGAAGTCCTGTCTGCACGAGGACGCAATCCATTGTGTTGTGTAGCACTACCACCGTGCTAAATAGATTCAGAGTAGATCTAGCAGCTCAAAATTGGGCATCCATGAGGCGCTGTGGGCCACCAGCAGCAGCAAAATTGTATTCCACCACAATCTGTAACCTCATGGCCCAGCATATCCCTCACTCTACCATTACCATTAAGCCAGAGGACCAACCCTGGTTCAATGAAGAGTGTAGAAGAGCATGCCAGGAGTGGCACCAGCCTTACCTAAAAATGAAGTGCCAAGCTGGGGAAGCTGTAACAC
The DNA here is from genome assembly GCF_044704955.1 of Pristiophorus japonicus. Lineage (NCBI taxonomy): Eukaryota > Metazoa > Chordata > Chondrichthyes > Pristiophoridae > Pristiophorus > Pristiophorus japonicus. The sequence continues at coordinate 50,245,775 of NC_091985.1, read as the reverse complement.
AGGACTACATGCATGCCAAAAAGCAGAAGCAGCTGCTATAGACAAGGCTAAGCGATCACACAACCAACAGATCAGATTAAAGCTCTGTAGTCCTGCCACATCCAGTTGTGAATGGTGGTGGACAATTGAACAAGTAATGGGAGGAGGAGGCTCCATGAATGTCCCCATCCTCAATGATGGCGGAGCCCATCATCATCACAGGCAGTCCCTCATAATCGAGGAAGACTTGCTTCCACTCTTAAAATGAGTCCTTAGGTGGCTGAACAGTCTAATACGGGAGCCACAGTGAGACAATCACTATCACTAGGTGGGTAGTGCTGGACAGGCTAATGGGACTGAAGGTAGACAAGTCCCCTGGTCCTGATGAAATGCATCCCAGGGTATTAAAAGAGATGGCGGAAGTTATAGCAGATGCATTCGTTATAATCTACCAAAATTCTCTGGACTCTGGGGAGGTACCAGCGGATTGGAAAGCAGCCTCTGTTTAAAAAAGGGGGCAGGCAAAAGGCAGGTAACTATAGGCCGGTTAGTTTAACATCTGTAGTGGGGAAAATGCTTGAAACTATCATTAAGGAAGAAATTGCGGGACATCTAGATAGGAATAGTGCAATCAAGCAGACGCAGCATGGATTCATGAAAGGGAAATCATGTTTAACTAACTCACTGGAATTCTTTGAGGCTATAACGAGCATGGTGGATAGAGGTGTACCGATGGATATGGTATTTAGATTTCCAAAAGGCATTCAATAAGGTGTCACACAAAAGGTTACTGCAGAAGATAAAGGTACGCGGAGTCAGAGGAAATGTATTAGCATGGATAGAGAATTGGCTGGCGAACAGAAAGCAGAGTCGGGATAAATGGGTCCTTTTCCGGTTGGAAATCAGTGGTTAGTGGTGTGCCACAGGGATCAGTGCTGGGACCACAACTGTTTACAATATACATAGATGACCTAGAAGAGGGGACAGAGTGTAGTGCAACAAAATTTGCAGATAACACTAAGATTAGTGGGAAAGCGGGTTGTGTAGAGGACTCAGAGAGGCTGCAAGGAGATTTGGATAGGTTAAGCGAATGGGCTAAGGTTTGGCAGATGGAATACAATGTCGGAAAGTGTGAGGTCATCCACCTTGGGAAAAAAAAAAACAGTAAAAGGGAATATTATTTGAATGGGGAGAAATTACAACATGCTGTGGTGCAGAGGGACCTGGGGGTGAATCCCAAAAGGTTAGTTTGCAGGTGCAGCAGGTAATCAGGAAGGCAAATGGAATGTTGGCCTTCATTGCGAGAGGAATGGAGTACAAAAGCAGGGAGGTCTTGCTGCAATTGTATAAGGTATTGGTAAGGCCGCACCTGGAGTACTGCGTGCAGTTTTGGTCACCTTACTTAAGGAAGGATATACTAGCTTTGGAAGGGGTACAGTGACGATTCACTAGGCTGATTCGAGAAATGAGGGGGTTACCTTATGATGACAGATTGAGTAGACTGGGTCTTTACTCCTTGGAGTTCAGAAGGATGAGGGGTGATCTTATAGAAACATTTAAAATCAAGAAAGGGATAGACAAGATAGAGGCAGAGAGGTTGTTTCCACTGGTTGGGGAGACTAGAACTAGGGGGCACAGCCTCAAAATACGGGGGAGCCAATTTAAAACCGAGTTGAGAAAGAATTTCTTCTCCCAGAGGGTTGTGAATCTGTGGAATTCTCTGCCCAAGGAAGCAGTTGAGGCTGGCTCATTGAATGTTTTCAAGTCAAAGATAGATAGATTTTTAAGCAATAAGGGAATTATGGGTTACGGGGAGAGGGCGGGTAAGTGGAGCTGAGTCCACGACCAGATCAGCCATGATCTTATTGAATGGCGGAGCAGGCTCGAGGGGCTAGATGGCCTACTCCTGTTCCTAATTCTTATGTTCTTATATTCACAGTCCCTGTCATAGGTGGGACAGATAGTCGTTGAGGGAAAGGGTGGGTGGGACAGATTTGCTGCACGCTCTTTCCGCTGCCTACGCTTGATTTCTGCATGATCTCAGCAGTGAGACTCAAAGTGCTCAGCGCCCTCCCGGATGCACTTCCTCCACTTAGGGCGGTCTTTGGCCAGGGACTCCCAGGTGTCGGTGGGGATATTGCACTTTATCAGGGAGGCTTTGAGGGTGTCCTTGTAACGTTTCCTCTGCCCATCTTTGGCTCATTTGCTGTGAAGGAGTTCCGAGTAGAGCGCTTGCTTTGGGAGTCTCGTGTCAGGCACGCGAACTATGTGGCCTGCCCAGCGGAGCTGATAAAGTGTGTTCAGTGCTTCAATGCTGAGGATGAGAGTACAAAAGGCAAGGCTGAAGCGTTTATAACCATCTTCAGCCAGAAGTGCCGAGAGAATGATCCATATTAGCCTCCTCCTAAGGTTCCCACAATCACAGAAGCCAGTCTTCAGTCAATTAGATTCACTCCATGTGATATCAAGAAAAGGCTGAGCGCATTGGATACAGCAAAAGCTATGAGACCCGACAACATCCCGGCTGTTGTGCTGAAGACTTGTGCTCCAGAACTAACCACGCCTCTTGCCAAGCTGTTCCACTGCAGCTACAACATTGGCATCTATCCGACAATGTGGAAAACTGACCAGGTATGTCCGGTCCACAAAAAGTAGGACAAATCCACTTCAACCAATTACCACCCCATCAGTCTACTCTCAATCATCAGCAAAGTGAAGGAAGGTGTTGTCGACAGTTTTTTTTTTAAACTCGTATTTTTTGTATGCCTCAGGGCAGACAGGAGAGGAGAATATGATCAGGAAGGTACCTGGAGTTCAGTAGATGTCAGCAGGAGTGTCTTGAAGGAAATATTTGAGAGGTGGAAAAGGAGGAGAAGACAACATGGGTAGAGGGATGAATTTTGAGATGACACATTGCAGCGGATGACACAGGACATGGTAAAACGTGAATCGAGGCAGTGCAACCTCGGTGAGCCATATTTCTGTTGGGCAATTGGAGTATTATGTGCAGTTCTGGGCATCTCATTACATGTAGAATATGAGAGACATGGAAAGTGTTGTGTCGCGAATAAAGCAATGTGACTGAGTACTGTAGATTTGAGTAAGTGTGACCTTAGGCTCTTTATTCTAACTCCAGAGTGCCAGCACAGCAGGGGAGGCCTGCTTATAAGACAGTGCTCCCAAGGGTAGCATACATAACATCACTCCCTCCCCAAAGTCAATAGTACACTTATTTACAGGGCGAGACGATCTGGGGCTTTCTTCTCCCTCGTTGATCGTCTCGGTACAAACACAGGTGCAAGTGAGTTGGCTGGGCCTTTGCTGGCCTTGCTGCGCTGCTGGGGATGATGAGTTCAGCTGCATAGTCAACCGTGATGTCGGTTGCCACTTGTGTGTGTGTCGGAGGGTCGAAGATGGTGGTGAACTCTTCAGGTTGCTCATGGCTGTCTGTGAATCGTAGTTTGGTTTGGTCCAAATGTTTTCTGCAAGTTAGTCCATTTGCGAGTTTGACCTCAAACACCCTACTCCCTTCTTTGGCGACGACAGTGCCAGCAAGCCAGTTGGGACCACGTCCATAGTGGAGTACATATACAGGGTCATTGGTTTCAATATTGCGTAACTATCTTGCGCGATCATGGTACATGCTGTTGATGCCGCCTGCTCTCAACATGATCATTTGGCGGGGGAGCCCCGGTGAGCGAGTGGGGTCTTGTGCGGTAGCTGAGCAAGACTCAGGACAGGCGGGTCTGCAGGGAGCCTTCCGATACGCGTTTCAAGCTTTGTTTGATGGTTTGGACTGCCCGTTGTGCCTGGCTGTTAAGATGCGGGCTTGAACGGGGCAGATGTGATGTGCTTGATCCCATTGCGGGTCATGAATTCCTTGAATTCAGCACTGGTGAAGCACGGCCCATTGTCGCTGACAAGGACATCAGGCAGGCCGTGCGTGGCAAACATGGCTCGCAGGTTTTCGATGGTGGCAGTGGACGTGCTTACAGACATTATTACACACTCAAGCCATTTTGAATAAGCATCCACAACAACCAAGAATATTTTGCCTAGAAACAGACCAGCGAAGTCAACGTGGATCCTAGACCACAGTTTGGAGGGCCATGACTACAAACTTAGCGGTGCCTCCCTGGGTGCATTGCTCAGTTGAGAGCAAATGTTGCATTGGCGCACGCAAGATTCCAAATCTGAGTCGATGCTGGGCCACCACACTTGGGAGCTGGCTATAGCTTTCATCATCACTATGCCTGGGTGGGTACTGTATAGGTTGCGCATAAGCATTTCCCTGCCTTTCTTAGGCAAAACCACACGATTACCCCACAAAAGACAGTCCGCATGTATGGACATTTCGTCTTTGCGCCGCTGGAACGGCTTGATCTCTTCATGCATCTTCGCTGGGACGTTGGACCAACTCCCATGGAAGACACAATTTTTTTTACAAGGGATAGTAAAGGATCCTGACTGGTCTAGGTCTTGTTCTGGCGGGCCGTAAAGGGTGACTTTTTGTTTTCGAATGCATCCATCTCCAAGAGCAAGTCTGCAGGCTGTGCCATTTCCACCCTGGTGGTGGGCAATGGTAGCCGACTGAGAGCATCAGCGCAGTTCTCTGTGCCTGGCCTGTGGCGAATTACATAGTTAAAAGCAGACAGCGTGAGCGCCCATCTTTGGATGTGAGCAGAGGCATTGGTATTAATCCCTTTGCTCTCTGAGAATACCGATGTGAGCGGCTTATGGTCAGTTTCTAACTATAAATAAGCCCAAACAGATACTGGTGCATTTTTTTCACCCCGCCAGAGCTTCTTTTTCAATCATGCTGTAGGCCCTTTCGACCTTGGACAAACTCCTGGATGCATAAGCGACCAGTTGCAATGTTCCAGATTTGTTTGCTTGTTGTAACACACACCCGACCCCATACGAAGATGCATTGCAAGCTAGCACTAAACGTTTACATGGGTCATACAGAACAAGCAGTTTGTTGGAACCTAACAGATTGCTGACTTTCTCAACAGCAGTCTCTTGTGATTTCCCCCATACCCAGTCATCTCCCTTGCGTAGCAACGTGTAGAGGTTCTAGCAAGGTGCTTAACTCGGGTAGGAAATTACCAAAATAATTGAGGAGTCCCAGGAACGACCGCAGCTCCGTCACGTTCTGTGGTCTCGGCGCATTCTTGATGGCCTCCGTCTTGGCGTCGGTGGGTCTGATGCCGCCTGCCGTGATTCTTCTCCCTAAGAACTTGACCTCTGGCACCAGGAAAACACACTTTGAGCGTTTCAACCTGAGCCCCACACGATCTAGCCGACTTAGAACCTCTTCCAGGTTCTGCAAGTGTTCGATGATGTCTCGACCTGTGATCGTTCTGGAAAATCACGGGGCGCGGAACCGACTTTAGCAGACTCCCCATGTTCCTTTGAAAGATATCCGTGGCCGATCGAATCCCAAACGGGCATCTATTGTAGATGAATAGACCTTTGTGTGAGGCTTTTTGAAGATTCCGCCAGCTCCTGCGTCATGTAGGCCGAGGTCAGGTCCAACTTGGTGAACATCTTCCCTCCTACCAGCGTCGCAAATAGGTCGCCTGCCTTGGGTAGCGGGTACTGGTCCTGCAGCGAAAAACGGTTAATTGTTACCTTATAGTCCCCACAAATTCTGACTGTGCCATCGTCCTCGAGAACCAGAACAATTAGACTGGCCCATTCGTTGAACTCAACCAGCTCGATGATGCCCTCTCATTGCAGCCTGTCTAGCTCAATCTCCACTTTCTCTCGCATCATGTATGTGCCTTGTGGTGGATGGGTCGTGTACCGGGAACCAAGTGGATCTGCACCTTCGCCCCAGAGAAATTTCCGATGCCTGGCTCAGACAATGACGGAAACTTGCTCAGAACCTGAGCACGAGGTGTCATCGATGGACGAAAGCGCTCGGATGTCATCTCAGTTCCGACGGATTTTTCCCAGCCAGCTTCTGCCAAACAGTGTGGGGCCATCTCCTAGTTCTCAGCTTGATATGAATAGGGCTCAGCTTGGGCCTGTGTGCCTTGATGCAGCACAGCTCTCTCGAAGACCTTTTTGCTCGCACCCGTGTCCAATTCCATGGATAGTGGAATTCCGTTCAGCTCAACTTTTAACATGATCGGTGGACATTTCGTGGTGAAGGTGTGTACCCCGTACACTTCTGCCTCCTCGGTTCGAGTCTCTCGTCCAGTTTGATCCACCATGGATTGGTCTTCCTTTGCAACGTGGTGGTTTGCAGGGTTTGCAGCTCGTCTGCACATTCGCTGGAGGTGTCCCATTGTTCCACAGCATTTGCACGCATAGTGTTTGAAGCAGCATTGATGGGCTCGATGATCACCTCCGCAGCGCCAACAAGGTGTCAATTGCCTCACATTCACGCTTCATGGAGGACTCAGTCAACTGAGGTCATGCAGCTGCAGGTGTGTACATTCTGACATATGCATTCCTGCCTGAAAACGACGTTACTTTGTGTACAGTACTTGCCGAAGCATCTTTATGCGGCAAAATTTGTTTTGTTGTTATCGCTGGTGGACATAAATGCCTGGGCTATCATTATGGCTTTGCTCAGGTTCGGTATTTCAACAGTCAATCGTTTGCACAGGATAACCTTATGGCCAATACCAAACACAAAAAAGTCTCTGAGCATTTGCTCCAAGAATCCATCGAATTCGCAATGTTCTGCAAGGTGCCTTAGTTCGGCGACATAGCTCGCCACTTCCTGACCTTCAGACCGCTGACAGGTGTAGAATCGATACCTTGCCATCAGAACGCTCTCCTTCGGATTTCGGTGCTCCCGGACCAGCATACACAGTTCTTCATACGATTTGGTTGTTGATTTCACCGGAGCTAGAAGATTCTTCATGAGGCCATAGGTTGTTGCCCTGCAGACAGTGAGGAGGATCGCTCTTCTTTTGGCAGCGTTCACACTCCCTTCCAGCTCATTGACCACGAAGTATTGGTCGAGTTGCTCCACGAAGGCTTCTCAATCATTACCTGCTGAGAATTTCTCCAGGATAACAACAGTTCTCTGCATTTTCGCGTGATGGTTCGGTATCTCGTCGGCAGTTGTTACGTCTCGAATAAAGCAATGTGACTGAGTACTGTAACTTAAGTAAGTGTGACCTTAGTCTCTTTATTCTGACTCCAGAGTGTCAGCACAGCATGGGAGGCCTGCTTATATACAGTACTTCCAAGGGATGCTGGGATCCCTTGGGACTCCAGCAGATTCGCCCTCTGGTGGCGGTAGAAATATGGTTACAAGGTGTAGCATAAGGTTACAGCAAAGATTTATGAGAATGAACTCCCGCTGTCCTGACACCTCTGGGCTCTAAGGGGCACAATGGACATGATCGTCACCGCACGGCAGATACAAGAGAAATGCAGGGTACAGCACCAATCCCTGTACATGGCATTCTTCGACCTCACAAAAGCCTTCGACACCGTCAACCATGAGCGTCCTCCTCAGATTCGGCTGCCCTCAAAAGTTTGTCACCATCCTTCGCCTGCTCCACGATGACATGCAAGCCGTGATCCTGGCCAACAGATCCACCACAGACCCATTCCACGTTCGGACCGGAGTCAAGCAAGACTGTGTCATCACACCAACGCTCTTCTCGATCTTCCTTGCTGCAATGCTCCATCTCACCCTCAGCAAGCTCCCTGCTGGAGTGGAGCTAAATTACAGGACATCTGTTCAACCTCCGCCGCCTCCAGGCCAGATCCAAGGTCGTCCCATCCTCCATCATCGAACTACACTACGCAGACGACGCCTGCGTCTGCGCACACTTGGAGGCCGAATTCCAAGCCATTGGCAACACCTTCACCGAGGCATACAAGAGCATGGGCCTTACATTAAACATCGTAAGACAAAAGTCCTCTACCAACCTGCCCCCGCCACACAGCAGTCTCCCCGGTTATCAAAATCCATGACGAGACCTTGGACAACGTGGACAATTTTCCATACCTCGGGAACCTACTGTCAACAAGGGCAGACATTAACGGCGAGGTCCAACACCGCCTTCAGTGTGTCAGTGCAGCCTTCGGTCGCCTGAGGAAGAGAGGTTTTGAAGACCAAACTCATGGTCTACAGAGCAGTGGTGATACCTGCCCTCCTATATGGCTCAGAGATGTGGACTATGTACAGCAGACACCGCAAAACACTGGAGAAGTACCACCAACGCGGCTTCCGCAAGATCCTGCAAATCCATTGGCAGGATAGGCGCACCAACGTCAATGTCCTCGCTCAGGCCAATATCCCCAGCATCAAAGCACTGACCACGCTCGATCAGCTCCGCTGGACGGGCCACATCGCCCGCATGCCTGACATGAGACTCCCAAAACAAGCGCTCTACTCAGAGCTCCGACACGACAAGCGAGCCCCAGGTGGGCAATGGAAACGCTTCAAGGACACCCTCAAAGCCTCCTTGAAAAAATGTAACACCCCCACCGACACCTGGGAATCCCTGGCCCAAGACTGCCCAACGTGGAGGAGAAGCAAACGGGAAGGCGCTGAGCACCTCAAGTCTTATCGCCGAGAGCAAACTGAAGCCAAGCATCGACAGCGGAAGGAGCACGTGACAACCCAGGCTCCTCACCCACCTGTTCCTTCAACCACTGTTTGCCCCACTTGTGACAGAGATCATAGGCCCCGCATTGGACTCTTCAGTTACCTAAGAACTAATTTCTAGTGTGGAAGCAAGTCATCCTCGGCTCTGAGGGACTGCCTATGATGATGACTAGAATGAACCCATGAATGACAGATTATAGTTGCAAGAAAAATTGGACATCTTTCCATTAGAACAGTGAAGTTTAAGGGAGGAACTTAATCGAGGTTTTCAAAATTATGAATGGTTTTGAGAAGGTAAATAATGAAAGATTGTTTCAATGCTCATAGATGAAGAATTGTTATTAGAAGAGCAAATCAGGAATTTAGTAGATTCTTTTCCATTGGAACAGTCTCTTACCACAAGTAACAACTGAAGGAGAGATTTATAAGATCAGTTAAAAAAGGAATTGGATAAGTATTTGGAAAATATAGAAGAATACAGGGACATTGTGTTAGCTGTTACTCACTTGGTAGCACTCTCACCTCTGAGTCAAATCTAAGAGCTATTACTTGTATAGGCGCGATGGCCCAAATGGCTTTTCTCTGTGCTGTAATTTCTATGATTCATCCTATTTCTGCCCCCACGCTGACTTTGGCCATTTGCAAACGTTGTCCGATCTCCAAAACAAAACCGTTGGGCCTCACACTGCTGTTAAGATCTTTCACTCCCTACAAGGTGGAAAGCCTGCAATCCCATGTCCATACATAACCCAAGATATCAAGGGGTATGGGCCACAGACGGGGATATGGAGTTAGGTCGCAGATCAGCCTCATTGAATGACGAAATGGCCTTCTCCTGTTCCTGCGCAAGTCCTTATTTAACAGAGCAAGAACGCTTTGCAATGTGGTAGCTCGGGAGTACAAACAGATGGCGAGAGACCCCCTGGGGATTCCTCTGAAGAGATCCCCAATGTGCAGGGTAACGATTTGCTTTCGGTCGGTTGTAGGACTGAGTCAGTGCGCGGCGCTCGAGCTGCCTTCAGTGGTGCGCAGCGTCATCTGGTGGGCAGTCGCCGCAGCGAAGGGCTGGGGAGACGTGCGGCCGGCCACACGCCAGCACTCGAGGGCTTGACTTTCTCCGCCAGGCGCCGGGCCCCAGGTTCACTGGGTGGGGCGGGGAAGCACCATCGCCTTCCTGTAAGGCCGGAGGTCAACTAAAGGTATTGTTTACAATAGGTGTCTTTGTGAATGGCCCGAACCTGCTGATCTAGTTGAGGACATTTGTTGAATTTAAATAGTGAAATGTAGAGACAATATAAGGCGCTCACCGAGGATGCTGCTACTCATGTGGCGAACAGTGGAATAAAACAACAGGTTTAGGAATTCAAAGCATTAAAATGACACTTAAATACTCGAAACCAAAGTTCAATTTCGCCAACAAACATACTCTTTCTTCTGAAGTTCAACTACTTGGTAAATCTTTTCATTTTTTTAAATCTGGTCCAAATAAAAATTAAAATATACACCTTTCAGGTGCTTGCCAACTGATTTAAATATGGTAGAAAATAACAATCCGATCAAAAAAAAAGGATTTTTGAGCAAGGAATCAAATGAATACCACAGATTGGTGCAGGTGGGGGTTACTGCGGCCCAGCTCCCCTGTGACCCTGGGTAGATCTGCCCCATGTGTCTCAGTTCAACTGTTGATGACTCTGGAATCCATCTACAGGAAAAGGGAAAACTCACCTGTTACTTAAAGGGGAAATCAAGCCTAGAGTAAGGGAGTACTTCTTTATCCAAAGAATTGTCCCATTTTATACTACCCTCACAATGATTCAGTTTGATACAGATACATTTTAAAATCAAATTTCTGAGCTGCCGTAAGCTAGTCTTTCATTGCCAGCTCACTCCATGATGTTACAGACCGTGAGCATCCTGTGCTGTCAGAAGTGACACCTTTGGAATCTGTGACTATGGACTGCACTGGCAGCTGCTCTGGAGCCACAGAATTCTGGGAAACCGCGCTACTGGCTCTGGTTACAGAGGACTCATGGTTGTGTGCATGTCCAGGGGTCCATCCTACCACGTCAACTCTTGAGCCAATCTGAAGTTCCAGGCCTTGTATCTAATACGACCATCCTGACAACACTTAACAGGTACAGGGGACCACAGGGAGAGAGGTGCAAGGAACACACAGAGGAGAGAAAAGTGTGTGGAACAGAGAGAGGCAGAAAGAAGTATAATGAAGACAGAGAGAGACAAAGGTCTGAAATTCAAATCCAAAAATGAAGATCACCTTTAAAAATATAGAACTAAAAGAGCTGAAATGCCACACATGATTTTTGAAGCCATAGGTTAAAAGATCTGGGGAGAGTTTCCACTTTGAGCAAAATTGGGAAATTGCTCTCAAAACGCACATGAAATTGTGTTGGTTAGGTTACGTTTCAAGTTTCCGCTAAAATGAATTTGTATAATCACAAACTTAAAATCTTCTATGAACCAGCGCAATTGGGCAGCGTAATAGAACGTAATTGTCTCTTTTTTCGCCTTTCCATTAAAAAGTGTTACTTGATGTATTTAACCTGGTGCAGTTTTATTAATAAAATTGAAAATGTTTATTGGCAAAAATAATTTTTGATATTAAAAAATGTGCCTACTAATGCCTATGCGCCTAAGAAAATGAATGCAATTTGAAGAGCCTTTCTGAACCAGTGCAATTGATGGAATTTCAGCAATTTCGACCTGGAGGTTTGGCCAGTTATGTGGGCGGGATTTGCTTTGAGCAATTTGAATCTAGAACCAGCGCAAAAGAAAGCAGAAAACACATAGGCCCTGAAATCCCAGTTTCTTCTTCCCGCGGGTGTTCGACTAAAAATAGGACAAAAGATGCGCACTTACCTTTTGGTCAAACGCTCGACAAAGATCCCGGACTCCAGGCCTCCTCTTCTTGCACAACGGAGTGCGTTCACGTTGGGAAGTCCATAGGAGTCACGTGGGCCTGGACACCCAATCACGGTAAAGTATTTTCTCATTCAGAGTAATAGGAGTTTTGTAAGTCCAAAATTTCTATTACGATGAATGAGAAACACCTCCAAATACTCAAACACTATATAAAACATTTAAAAAAACACCTCACATAAATACATTATAGAAATTCAAGTTGATAAAAATGTTTTTGAAAAAAATATATATTTGCTGATTTTTTAAAAAAGTTTTAATTATGGTTTAAAATAAAATTACCTGAGTGGGCAGGATTTTTAACATAAATATGTATTTTTAAATTTTATTTGAATGTTTTTGATATGTTTTTAAACTCTTACGCTGGTAAAAATAGGCTATGCACCTGCTTTTACCAGGCGCAAGAGTTTTAAGGACATTCGCTGGGCAATTGGCCAATCTCTGTCGTGGGAATGTCTTTCTCCCCGAGATGCGGAGGATCCATCAAGCCAGAAACTTGACAGATCAGAAAAGCCGGTTTTTAGCGCATGTGCATTGTGCGCCGAAAACCGGTTTTTCCGATGCCTTCCTGGGTCCGTACACACTCCGTACGGACCCAGTGGGTGGAATTACAGGGCCAATGTAAGTGGTTTTGAGCATAACTCAACTATGTTTTAAATTACCCGATCTTTAGCTCTGGTTTGTCTGATTCTGTAATCTGGGTGCAAAACAAGCGGAAACTGAATAGTATTATCAAATTCAATTTATACGTCTTGCTTTTTATTCTCTCTTTAATCTTTTGCCTGTAGCACAGTGTCTTTGAAAATAATGTATTGGGTGCTTCCTCCACCCACTTTTGTTTCTGTGTAGATTCCAGCTCCCCAGCTTTTATTGTAGTGTTTAGTGCTATTTGTACTAAGGAATGAGTTGAATGGGTTCATCAGTCCATATGGACAATATGACCAACAAGACATCTGATTGCCATTATCATTGGATTTTGTTTTCGACATAGCGAGTGAGTCTCTGGGGTTAGTAGCTTTGTAGTAGTGTTGTAAAAAGAAACAAAGCAAGCTGACAAATTAGTCAATTAGTGAGCCCCCTGTCTCCATCATTATTTCCCTCAGTCTCACTTTTTATATGTATTTGGCACCTTATTTATAACTCTCTTCCTGCATGTATACTTTTTTCTGTACATGCATCTCTCTTTCTGTATTTAAGTGTATATGTGTATGATTCTGCTTGTAGGTATCATTTTATATGTGCCTTTCTGTGTATCACTCTCTTTCTTTGTCTCTTTCTCTGTTTATCTCTTTCTGAATGTGACTGTGACTCTATAGAATAAAGATTGATATGCGTTATGCCCATTTTTTGGGCGCAAAGGATGCCAATCTTGCAGTGGGATGGCCTGGGCCTTTGCACAGGAATTGGTCCCACTGCTAAATTCATGGGGCCCGGTTTTTAAGTGTCCCAGATGGATGCTCCTTGAGTACGCTAATGAGCAGCTTTTCAAATTTAGTCAGCGCTGAGCGGGCCCACTTCGGATTCTACAGCAGCCCCTGTGGCCTCCAATGACAAGCGAGAGTCCCGCACGGCAGCAACCCAAATTATTTTTGTGGAGCCTGGAGAAGCACTCTCCATGGGGAAACACGACAAAAATAATATCAAACTTACCACGGCTGGATCACTTTGGCTCTATCTCTTAGCTCTGGAACTCCCTCCCTAAACCTCTCCGCCACTCTACCTCTCTTTCCTCTTTTTAGACACTCTTTAAAATCTACCTCTTTAAACAAGCTTTTTGGAATCTACCTTAATTTCTTCTTTTGTAGCTCGGTGTCAAATTTATCTGTTTTGTCTTGTTACACTGTTGAGAAGTGCCTTGGGACATTTTACAATGTTAAAGGCGCTTTATTATTATTGTTCGTGGAAATCATCAGAGCATGCATCGGGCACATTCCAACCAATCCTAACCTAAAATAGCAATTGTGTTCAGGAGCCTGATTTGCATATTGAAATAGTCCGACTGCCGGAACCTGGTCGGCTCTTTGGGCGCCCAGTGTTAGGCCCCTTTCAGAAGATCTGTACGCGTGTGTCTGTCTGTATGTGTATACTATATTCTCTGTCCGTATGTATCTTTTAGTATGTGTCTCGTGCATCTGTGTGTGACTGTCTCCTTTGTGCTTTTGTGTATGTTTACCTCTCTGTGTGATTCCCTCTCCTTCCTGTGTGTGTCTCTTTGTGTAGCCCTCTTTGTGTGAGTGACTCTCTTTCTCTCTGTGTGTGCTTCTCTTTCTGCATGTATCTTTCGGTGATCGTCTCCCTCTCTGTTTATTTGTCTGCATGTCTTTTTTGTTCTTTGCCTCCCTCCTCCATCCCGAGTTTCAATCAATTCAATAAAAAAGTGGTCGCCAGCTATGAAAAGGAATAATAACTTGAATGGACCCAATTCATTAATAGTCCCTCATAGTAAACACAAGATATGTAAGAGTATAAAGCTCCTGATCCTCGAGATGCATACAGAATGCAGTACATGGAATCCTGTGATAACAGCCATATGACCTGCTCATGTAGTGAAATCTCTCATTCCTCAGTACAAGTTATATTAGCGTAAGAGCAAGTATGAAAGTGACGTACACTTGCCGAAAGGGATACAGGCTTGGTACTTCAACCAAGTAGTAATTTTTCTTGTGTGAATCTGGAAAATTAATGTTGATAGATTATTAGATTATTTGACCCTGGATCAGGGAGGGTGGGGGCGTGGGGTTGGTGGGGTGGGAGTAGGAGTGGGGGGGTTGGGGTGGGAGTGGGGGGGCGTGGGGTGGGGTGGGGTGGGAGTGGGGGGGTGTGGAGTGGGCGGTGCTGGGTGGGAGTAGGAGTGGGGGGGTGGGGTGGAGTGGAGGGGGTGTTGGGTTGAATGGGGGTGGTGGGGTGGGGTGGAGGGGGGGGTGGAGTGCAGTGGAGTGGGGGGTGGGTGGGGTGGAGTGGGGGATGGGTGGTCGGGTGGGAGTGGGAAGTGGGGGGTGGGTGGTCAGGTGGGAGTGGGGGGGGTGGAGTGGAGGGGGTGTTGGGTTGAATGGGGGTGGTGGGGTGGGGTGGAGTCTGGGGGAGGGGGGGTGGTCGGGTGGGAGTGGGACGTGGGTGGTCAGGTGGGAGTGGGGGGTTGTTGGGGTGGGAGTGGGGGGTGGGTGGTCAGGTGGGAGTGGGAAGTGGGTGGTCGGGTGGGAGTGGGGGGTTGTTGGGGTGGGAGTGGGGGGGGGGGGGGGGGTGCGGTTTGGGGATGCATCACAGCCGAGCCAGATCCATCCACACATTTATACTTCTGGCGCGGGACACTAGTTCGCCATCAGGAACGGGAATCCTGGCTGATTTTTCCTGTCGTAGTCCAAGGGGCACAGAATCCAATTGTATTGCCCATGCTGCTGAGGCAGCTCGGCATCGATCAAGGATTAAATCATGAATGATTATTTTTCTAAAAAAAACAATACATACTTAGCAAAACATTACCACAATTTCACATGATTTGCAACATGTTTTTATATACACACACACACACACACACACACACACACACAAAACGATCTCCTGTGGCATTGTACACGGGGAATCATGACCAAGTGGGGTCCTCAGTTAAGTGGAGTTAGACTGAGTGTGGGGAGTAGTTGTACCAGGATGTGCAGATGTGTCGTATCTTCGGAGAGCACACAACCTGTAAGATGGCTGCAGGTTCCGGAATCTTCTGACCTGCTGGTCAGGTGACCTGCTCTTTGTTAACAGCACTAGCTGCAGTAACACAGGCATCCACAGTGTGGTGCTACAGATATCACACTTCTCCCTCCTTAATGAAGAAGTTATTATACCAAACAATTATCATACATAACTTGCATGGTTATACATAACAAAGAATATGGACTTATTTTGCCATATTTACAAATCAAGCTTAACCACGTGTTTTCTGTTTCGAAGAGGATACCTTCGCTCTCGAACAGAATCTTCCAAACATGATGTCGAATTTAAACTCATTCGAGGCTGATCCTGAGGGAAGTTTTCCTCCAAGGGACGCCGTTGATTTCCATTTGAACTCTCTCTAACTTCAGACTGTTTGTTTTCCTGACTCGGACTCAGACTTAAATTCTGACTTTCTCTTAGATTTGTTTCCAGTACATTGGATGTAGGATATGCTACTGGTGTATCAAAACTATCTGATGAGTCAGAAATAATTGAATCACTCCCACTCTCAACTACTTCCATGTCTGTGGGTAAAATATGATCAATGTGAACAAACCTAACCTGTCCATTATCAAACATCTTGACCAAATTTGTGCGAGGACCACATATCTTCACCACTCTTACTGGTAACCGCTTTACCCATTTATGGTGATGGTTCTTCACTCTCACCTTCTGATTTAATTTCACACTTCTCTCTTTTACTCTGCCTCTATCATGATTATCTTTCTATCTTAATTGTGTCTCTTCTATGGACTGTGCCAAGTTTGGTTTTAACAACGAGAATCTGGTTCGTGGTTGTCGTTTGAGAAACAACTCTGCTGGTGTTCTACCAGTAGTTGTGTGAGGAGTATTACGATACATTATTAGAAAATTAGCCAATTTGTGGTCCAATGACAACTGTCGTTTCTTTGGATTTGGATCCAACATTTGTTTGATGAGGGCACATTTTACAATTGTACAAAGCGCTCTGCTGCACCATTCGAAGCAGGGTGATACAGTGGAATCTTGGTATGTTTCATACCATTTTTGCTCGTGAACTGTGCAAATTCTTCTGAAATTGTGGTCCATTATCCAAAACAATTTCTTCTGGGAGGCCAAATGAAGAAAATAATCTTCACAAAATATCTAATGTTTTACTTCTTGTTATTTTCCACATTGGAAATTCCTCGACCCATTTCGAATGGCTATGAATCACAATGAACAATTGTTGTCCTTCTAGCTCAGCAAAATCAATATGTAGCCTTTGCCACCCTGGGAGGCCATTTCCATTGGTGTAATGGTACTGATGGTGGTTGCTTGCTTACCGATTGACATGTCGTACACTGACTTACGATGTACTCTATACCTTTATCAAGACCTGGTCACCATAAGTAACTGCGTGCAAAACTCTTGGTCAAGCACATTCCCAGGTGCTGGTCATGGAGGTCTCCTAATAATTTGGACCTGAATTTATTTGGTATAACCACTCTTGCACCCACCATAATACAATCTTTATTGACTGATAATTCATTCCTACGAATGAAGAATGGATGAATATCTTTGTCTGTTATCTGGTTTGGCCATTCATTTGCTATATAATCATACACCTTTGACATAACTGGGTCACGTTTGGTTGCTCTACCAATCTCTTCAACTGTGACTGGCAGTTCATCAATGTATGAAAAATAGAACACCTCCCCTATCAGGTGTAACTTGTGATGGGGAAGGCAATCTAGACATAGCATCAGCATTACTGTGATCAGCTGATCATCTGTATTCAATATCATATGTATATGCTGACAAAATCAACGCCCATCTCTGCATTCGGGCTGCAGCTAATGTTGGAACTGGGGACTTTGGATGGAGGATTGCTGTCAGGGGCTTATGGTCCGTAACGAGAGTAAACTTATGACCATACAAGTATTTATGGAAGGAACTTCTTGACCCCAAAAATTAATGCCAAAGCTTCCCTTTCGATTTGCGGATAATTACGCTCACAGGCACTGAGAGTGCGTGAAGCAAAAGCAATTGATCTCTCCTCCCCACTACTTAATACATGAGAGATTACTATCCCAACTCCTTACGGAGAGGCATCAAATGCTAGCTTGATCTCCTGAGATACGTCATAGTGAAATAACATGGTGCTCTCTATCAAGTTACTTTTACACTCCTTGAATGCTGTATCGCATTCTTTGACCACTTCCAATGGACCTGTTTTTTCAAAAGTTCATTCAGTGGATGTAATACTGTAGCCAAATTTGGTAGGAACTTCCCGTAATAGTTCAAAAGACCCAAAAATAATCAAAGTTAAATGACATTCTTGGGAGTGTGTGCATTTCTGATTGCATCCAGTTTTTCCTTGGTTGGATGTAAACCATCTTTGTCTACTCTGTACCCTAAGTACTCCACTGAGTTTTGAAATAACTTACGCTTGCGAGCAGAAACTTTTACCCTGTGCTTCTCTAGCCGTTTGAGGACTTCATTCAATATGTTATTATGGATTTGCCTATTTGGTGCTGAAATTAGTATGGCATCTAAATAGCATACTACCCCTTCAATACCTTGCAAAATCTGGTTCATTACCCCTTGGAATATGGCAGGGACAGAAAACACTCCAAATGGTAGCCTGGTAAATTGATATAGGCCTTGATAGATATTTATAGTCAAGCATGACTTGGACACCTCATCTAGTTCAAGCTGTAAGTAGGCATTCGTAAGATCCAACTTTGAGAAAATCTGACCCCCTGTCAGTGTTGTGAACAATTCTTCTATATTTGGCAATGCATTGGGGATGTTAGCCTCTAGAACCTGGTTTACGGTTACTTTATAATCACCACACAATCTTACCTTACCATCGGACTTAGGTACAACAATGGGTATAGCCCAATTACATCGATCTATCTTAGAAATAATGTTCTCAGTCTCTAGTCTATTGAGTTCTTGCTCAACTTTCTCCTCCAATGAATATGGTACGGAACGTGGCTTGCAGTAAACCGATCTAGCATCCTTCTGTACTCTGACACTCACCTTGAAGCCTTGAATTGGACTGCCCGTTTCACAGAACACCTTCGGATAATTCTTGATGACATCATCCTTTGACGCAAATCTCGTTTCAACACGAAAAATCTCACTCCAATCCAGCTTCAGTGTTCTCAATCAATTTCTTCCTAGTAAGGCAGGCTTGTCTCCTGCCATTTCTATTGGAGGCAAGCTCTGAACTTGATCCTTGTATTTCACTGGTACGGTGATACGACCTACCACCGGAATGTTCTCTCCCGAATAGCCTCGCAGCTGTATCTTGGCTTTCTCCAATGGAAATCCCGCAATTTGTCGAGGTATAGCGACTCCGGTACTACATTCACGGATGCACCAGTGTCAATTTCCATGGGTATCTTCAATCCTGCAACACCTATGTGGATTATAATAGTTTTTGAATCGTCGTCCGTTAACCTCGTGTTCCTGATGACGTTTTACTCTAACATCTCCTCGTCCTGTTGTTGTTCTTCCATGCTATATAGTCTCTGGGGATTTCTACTCATAGCTTTGAAAGCTGGTTTACCCTTCAGTCCGCATGCCTTTGCAAGATGCTCACTTTTCCTGCAGAAGAAACACTCTGCCTTCACACATGGACAACTTTGAGCAATATGTTGTCCCAGGCACCGATAGCAGGACGTCAATGCTCTGAGACTTTGGGGCCCACCGCCTTTTACTTTGAACCTGCAGGCGATTCACCTCAGTTGTCTGATGACTAAAATTCTTGGGAATATTGGTCGGCCATGCTCATCGACCTAGCTGTCTGACAAGCTAAATCAAAAGTCAAGTTAGGCGCTGTCAATAACTTTCTTCTGATCGCATCATTTTTCACAAATAAAGCGGTCTCGCAATGCTCTGTTCCGACAGTCTCCGAAATTACAATGAATAGATAGCTTTTTTTAATGCTACAATGTACTCACTGATATTTTCTTCGGCCTTCTGATTTCGTATTCCGAAACAATAACTTTCAGCAATTTCTAACCGAACGGGGCTGTAATGTTGTTCTAACTTAGTTAGAATCTGTTTCAGCGTTGTATCCTTTGGCTTGACAGGCACAAGCGCAAATTTATCAGCATTTAATACAACTCGGGCCCGGCCTCAGTTAAGAATATAGCTCTTTTTTGTTCCAACACTGCCCGGTTATTATCTTCATTACCGGGAGTTTCGATTATATTATTTGCAGTGAAAAACATTTCTAGCCGATCCACATACGCTCTGAAACTTTCACGGTCGCGTTGAAATGTCCCCAAATGCCCTATAACTCTCATAGGGGCAGCCAGTTTGACTCTGACAGTTTAACCAAGTGTGCTCGTAATTTACCTCGGATTTGTAACTGTTTCCAAAAACAGAGAAGCTCTCAAAATCTCTCTGTCGGCTGGCTGAATCCTTCACCAACAAAAATTTCAGCTTTGTATTATCCGATTACATCCCATTGTCATCGCCAAATGTCATATCTTCGGAGAGCACACAACCTGTAAGATGGCTGCAGATTCCGGAATCTTCTGACCTGCTGGTCAGGTGACCTGCTCTTTATTAACTGTACTAGCTGCAGTAACATAGGTGTCCACAGTGTGGAGCTACAGACATTACAAGATGTAATTTAGTCCCCATTTTAAAGTCATGTATTCTGTCCTTATTTTTATACAATACTTTGATTTAATATTATGTATAGTTAAGTAGCAAAGCTTACAGCAACTTGGAAAGCCGAGATGTAAAATATTGCGTGGACCAGAGCATCTGGAAGATGCAAAGCTAAGGCATTATAGTGGCACCACTGGTGAATGGGTGTAATTATCGCACAAGTTTTATCGACACCCTGCATGATAAATGTGCTCTTAGAAACTAAGAATGGAACTTGCTGACAGAAAATGTGCACAGAAGTATGGTTTGTAACTCTTGTGTGCGCGCGCGCGCACACACACACACACATGCACACACACACTCATATATATACATTTACAAATTGAGATGAATTGTGCTGATACATTTTAGGTCACATTGTATTCACAGATCAATACATAGAGGTATATACACAGTTCAGTAGTCTTAGCACTTTACAAAAATGGGATGGTGCTGATTTTTGGGATGCAGTTACAGATCATTTGGGATCAGGGCACAAGCAGTGTCATCTGGAGTGTTGGCCCGCTTGGATGAGAGTGGGTCGGAAAACCTGGAAGAGGGAATGGAGAGGCGAGATAATTTGCAGCTCTACAGGTCCTGTTCTGACTAATGGACGCCTATTCAGATATTTTGCCCACATGTTGATAATGATGATGCTGAATCCACAGTGCATGTGCATATTTTTAGTGATTTTATTCAACTTAATAAATAAGTGGTATCTCAGTGTACAATAATTTGAGATAATCATACTTGGCTAAATAAGTTACTTTTCATATCTGGACAACTACAATTGTTGTCGATACCGTGCTGAATAAAATGATGCCTAACTTTTTGTACTTTATTTAAAATTAAGCTCAGAAAATGTGAAGTGTTTAGAAGCAACATAAAAAATTCTCACTATAGTGTGGCAGTGATATCATCAAATGAATGCTGCACATTTGGATCAAAGTTATTTCTAATGTGTTTTCCTACCAGCCCTCTTGCTCTGTCTGAATCCAATACTTTAACCACAGCCTAGAAAATTAGATGACATAAATTATGCAGGATTATTCTGCGAACGTAAATTATATTTTCAGTGCCCAGTGAAGTGATAATTCACACAAGTGACAAAAAATGATCACACGAGTGAACTGTTACTTGACAGTTGTCAGCGATGCACACAACATCCTCAAATTCATTTAGAGGCTTCACTGAGATTATCCGCAGAACAAACAGAGAATCTGACTGGAGGTAGTCTGTTTGGGATGTTTCTTTTCCTCAATCAGAAGACCATTGTATAATTCATTCATGCCTGGAGCACTTACACTGGGGAGCAAACACTAACAATTCAGCCATTTGGGAAGTGTTCTTTGTGCTGTACGGAATGTTTCTGAGTTAAAGATATAAAAAGAAAAAATGTGATTATTGGAAATCCATAACAAAAAAAATCTATTTGTACCAACCTGTTCTGATGAAGGTTTCATAATCAACTTTATTTTCTCTTTCAGAAGCTGACAAATCGGCTATGTACTTCCAGAATTTTCTGATTTTATTCCATATTTTGGAATAAAGCTGAATAGGAAATTCCATTCAGGACAATGTACTAAAATCTCTTGAGGTTGGATATTTGTAATTGTTTTCTTGGATTTAGTGGAGGAGACTTTCCTAGGTCTGAGCCCCGGCACAATGGAACACTCAAGTGTGGTGGATATCGAGTGGGTTTTAGTGCACGCCTGTAAAGGAGTCTGCCTGATTTTCTTTCATTAAATTTAGTGGAAGGAACATTGGGTGGGTTCCTTAATAAGCATGCACCCTGACCCACCTGTTTTTCTGATGTTCGCTGCACCTAGGACATCCAGTGCACCTGCAGACTCAGGAAAAGCTTTTCTATTGTCTTGAAATCTTAAATAATGACCTTTGATTTAGTCCCATTACTTTAGTTAGATCAAGCCTTATAATCTCTGCTTTAGAAAATATGTTCCTTGCCCAGGAACAGAAACTCAGGTTTCCATTGCCTGAAAACAAGATCTTGATACTGATAAAGAATAGCATCCTAGAGGTTGTGAGTTCAAATCTCACCATGCTAGTTATGAAATTAAATCCAATAAAAATCTGGTAATTTGTGGGCTGGTACGAGATTGAAAACCAGACTGGCTTTCAGAGAAAGGGCACTGCCTTGTTCTGGCCTTTGGGATGACTCTAGTCCCACATTATGTTGTTGAATCAATGCCCTCAGGGCAACTAAGGATAGGTAACCAATACTGCCTTGCCAGAGTCATCCACATAGCAAGAACAATACAAAAAATAGATCTTTATGATCTTAGATATCATGTATGTCACCATGTGTAAATGATAGCGAATCTCTGTAATCCATCATTTCGGACAGAATGTTGGTTAAGTTCAAAGAGTAATTTCCTCTCCCTTCTTCTGATGGCATCAACCATACCATTTATGAATAATGCTTAAGCTGATTATACCCCTCTTGAATTTACTAACTTATCAATTACAAAAAGATTGCAACTGCTCATTAAATATCCTTTTCTGAAATTTTGATCTCGGATTTTCCCCAGTCTGGCCCTAGTTTCCTGAGCTAGGGAGGGGAAAAAATTTACCAGGATTCCCACTTGTGATTACAATCTGAAGATCCCTGTTGGAAAATATATTTGTGCGAACATTGGATAAGGACAGGATGTGGTGCTCCACACAGACAAAAGTTTACATATGAACCCCACTTGGATTTCCGGCACCCATCGAATTCTGGAGGGGACCAGAAATGATTGAGAAAAAGTTACACATTTCTGGTCTTCATCTTGTTCACCTGAGTTAAAGAGGTATTTAAGGAAGTTTGATATCTGGGAAGCATTGCAATATGTTTTGGATATGCACCCAAGAAATTATTTTAAGAGTGGAAGCAAGTCTGCCTCAATTCCGAGGGACTGCCTATGATGATGATGATGAATTGTTATGGACCACCAGGACCAATTGTAAATGAGTTTGTTACACTGTTTTGATGACAACATGATTATTAATTATTTTGCCTGTTATGGTCGGGTTGCTATGGTGCAATAGAGCATAGTATCATCCGCACAATTCGCCATGTGGTGACTTCCTGATTTCAACATGCTAACACAGAGAGATGGAAAATATAAGCCTCTCTCAGAGCAAGAGGGAAAATTGAAGGCCCAGTCACCCAGAGCAGTTGCTAGGTTCCTCCTAGCAACCAACAATGCCATTGGCAGAGTTGTAGGAATAGTAATGCAGCAAGCAGCTTTCAAGAACAGAAAAGAGAAACGCATTTTTATGTGTGTGAAGGACCAAATACCATTGTCTTGGACATTAGCAAGGTTGGAAATAGTAAGGGAGAAGGAAAGGTAAATCAGTAGTTTGGGGTTTTTGAGGCAGTATTTTATAGGAGGAAGTGAAGACTGAAAAGGTAAGAACTTCCAAACTTTAACTTCTGGGAACGATTGAGCCAGCCTTTGCTCACTGAGCCACTGAGGAGCTACCTCTGCTCTTTCAATTCTGAGTTTATCAATTACACTTAGACAGTTTTGCATGTTGCAATTAGACATGTTTAGAGGCACTGAAAGGAACAGAAGAATGTTGTGTCATAAACACTAACAACAAGCGGATTATGATATTAAGTGTTATGATAATGTACATGTTATGTTGTAGTTATTTTTTAAACACACTTGTCAGCTAAATTACAGATTATCATTAAATGGCACAGGTGATGAAAGATAGTCATTATGAATTATGTATGAAAATATTTTAAAACTGCAGAAACATGTAATATAGTACAGCACCGAATAACCTTTGACTCAAGGTGATCTCACTAATGCATGACAAAATCTATCAATCCTTAGTCTATGTTTACAGCAACTCATTTGGAAAATCATTTAACAAATAAATGCTTTACTGACAGCTAAAAGAGAAAAGAGATGACCTTCAGTGAATTTGACATGTGTTCAGTATCTATTGATTGTATCGCCATAAAACTTCCACTTAAATTCCATTTGCTTAAGTGAGTGAAAAAGTGAAGCCTATCATTTTAGACATTAAGTATATAAAAATACCCTGTGGAAAATAATTCAATAATGACTCAATTAGTGGCAGCTCCCAAACTGCTCGCGGTTTTGAAATGTGTAAAGTTAATCATGCTGGAAGTAACTTTGAAATCAGGAATACATGAAGCTTTTTTTCTATAATAAAAAAAAGAATAAGTGAGATATAAAGTGGGTCCATCGCTGCTAGAGGTAAACAGTGCAATATGATGCCTACACGAATGCCGCAGAGAGAGAAAGAGAGGGAGGAAGTGGTGCAGTTTTTATCCTAAATGTAGAATACTACACAATCTGAAGTGTTACCAGGCAGTGTACCATCAAGTGGTTGAGTTGATGTCCTAAATTGCAAGAGTGAAGCTTGACAAGTTTCTCTGTCATCCAAACCTGAAGCATGTTTCTGCTTCAGCATAAACTCCAGAGTATATGATTTTATCGAATACTTACCAACGATTTACCTTTCCAAGACAAGCTACTATGCGTTTGTAGAAAGATTACAAACTGATAACAGGCTTCATCTAGAGTACTGTGCGACTAGAGAAGTAATATTGGGATTTGTTTCACTGGATGACGAAGGGGAATATCAAAGCCAGTGTATGAATATTACAGAGTCAATGGGCCCAAGTTTCGGGCCGCGCCTAGAACAGCGCAGCCCAAACCTGGACGCCCGTTTTTCGCGCTCGAAAGTGCGCCTAAAAAATACTTACAGATTCTCCGGCTCCCTGCAGGTCCTCTGGAGCTGGGTGCGGTGCAGCACGAGCTGTGGGGGGCGGAGCCAGGTCCCTGCGCTGAAAACAGTGCCGGGACCTCGGCACAGGCACGCTACAGTGGGCGCACATGTGCAGTAACTCCAGGCGCCCAAAACAATGTGGGAGGGGCCCGAAGCACGCAGCCCCTAGCCCTGACCGAATGGCCTCACTGGGGCGGCGTGGAAAAGGCTGCACCTCTCACGCCCAGCTCCTGCTTCCTCCCTTCAGCTGGCTCTCTCAAACCCCCCAGCTCTCGACCCGACCGCGCCCGCCCCCCCCCCCCGGACCTGACTCCCGCTGCCCCCTGGATGCTGGATGACCCCCGAACCCGACTCCCGCTCCGCCCCCCCCTCCCTCGGACCCGCTCCCCCCCCCCCCCCCCCCCGGACTCGACCCGACTCCCGCTTTGCTCCCGGACCCGACTCAACTCACCCCCCCCCCCCCACCCCACCCCACCCCCACCCCGACCCGACTCCCGCTCAACCTCCCGGACCCGACACCCGCCCCCGACCCGCTCCCCCACCCCGGACTCGACCTGACTCCCGCTCCGCTCCAGGACCCAACCCCCCCCCCCCAAACCCCCTCCCCAGGACCCGACCCGACCCCCCGCCCCCCGGACCCGACCCGACTCCCCCAGGACCCGACCCGCCACCTACCTTTAACTACGGTGCTGGGGGCGGGCCCCACCCGAAATCGGGCCCGTTCAGCCTCCCTCTCCTCTCCTCTCTCCTTTCCCCCTCCCTCTCCCTTCTCCTCTCTCCTTTCCCCCTCCCTCCCTCCCTCCCTTCTCCCCCTCCCTCCGCCCTCCCTCCCTCCCTCTTTCCTCCCTCCCCCTCCCTCTTTCCTTCCTCTCCCACCCTCCCTCTTTCCTCCCTGCCTTCTCCCTCGCCCCCTTCTCCCCTCCCTCCCGCTCCTCCTTCTCCCCTCCCTCCCGCTCCCCCTTCTCACCCTCCCTCTCTCTCCCCCTCCTTCTCTCTCCCCTTCCCTCCCCCTCCCCCTCCTCCCCCACCCCTCGCTGACAGAAACACAGACACTGACAGACAGAGAGTGAGAGAGACACACAGACAGACAGAGAGTGAGAGAGACACACAGACAGACAGAGAGATAGAGACACTGACAGAGACACACTGGTGGGGGTGGGGGGGGGGGGGGCATCCCAGCACGCTGTTGGAGGGCTCCCGGTGCTACAGTCGGTAAGTAGAAAATGTTTTATTTATTGATTTTTTCAATTTTTTTTATTTTTTATTAATTTTTTTATATTGATTTATTGGTTGATTTATTGATGTATTTATCATTTATTATTGATGACGGCTCTTTATTTGTAAAACTGAAGTGTTTAATGTTTGTAAACGCCCCCCCCACCCCATTCCCCACGCCTGATTTGTAACCTACGCCTGATTTTCTAAGTGTCGGCAAGGTTTTTCTGAGCGTACAAAAATCTACACTTACTCCATTCTAAGTTAGTTTGAAGCATGTTTTCACTGCCTAAACTTTCAAAATGGGCGTAAGTGGCCGGACACGCCCCCTTTTGAAAAAAAAATCTGTTCCAAACTGAAACTGTTCTAACTGACTAGGACTGGAGCAAACTAACTGCCGAGAATTGCAATTTCAAAGATGCTCCATTCTAAACCAGTTGCTCCAAAAAAAAGGAGCAACTCAGGCCGAAACTTGGCCCCATAGATGCTACATCACAGAGACAGATGATCAAGTCTGTGCCTGCAGTTTTCTGCACGGGCCGCCTGTTAGAATCTGCTTGCTTTTATTATTCCTCTTTTTCAAATAACCATAAAATATCCTTTTAAAATAATTAATGGACTCTATTGTAGAAGAATAAATCACACAACCTAAAGTCTAATGGAAATTGACACAGCAGCTAAATGATTGGAGTGAAACACTGATCCAACTGCTGTGCTGGCTGAGAACAAGTGTCTCGGCACTGACCACAGATTGAACCTGGGACCCTCTGGTTTCTATGGCTGACTTCTATACAGATAGAACATTTGCTTACTAAGCCATCAGGATAGCCCATTTAAAAAAAAATTACAGTAATAACCTTTTCAAAATCCCTGCCATCGATCTGTTACAACATACATTCATTAACTGATGTGAGCGAAGGTATGAGAAAAAGAGAGCTCCTTTTTAAACCAGGTGGCATTTTCATCATGGGTTAATCACCTGGATTTTATTTTTGATGGCTACTAATGGTTTACCGCCAACTTACTGCTTGGTCGATTTTCAATAACTGTCACGAGCTGAAAGACTGAAGTAGCCTTAGAGAGGGTGCAGAAAAGATTTATGAGAATGATTCCAGGAATGAGGGACTTCAGTTACATGGATAGACTGGAGAAGCTGGGGTTGTTCTCCTTAGAGCAGCGAAGGTTGAGAAGAGATTTGATAGAGGTGTTCAAAATCATGAGGGGTCTGGACAGTGTAGATAGAGAGAAACTTCCCATTGACGGAACCAGAGGACAGATATTTAAGGTGATTGGCAAAAGAACCAAAGGCGACATAAGAAAAACCTTTTTCACGCAGTGAGTGGTTAGGATCTGGAAGGCACTGCCTGAAAGGATGACGGAGGCAGACTCAATCACGGCTTTCAAAAGGGAATTGGATAAGTACCTGAAAGAAAATAATTTCCAGGACTCCGGGGAAAGGGCGGGGGTATGGGACTAGCTGAAGTGCTCTTGCAGAGAGCTGGCACAGGCTTGATGGGCCGAATGGGTAGAATGTTGTAACCATTCTATGATTTTAGTCGACTGACCACTCCATAAGTCAGAAATCCACCCACTGATAAAAGTCTGCCCAGGTGATGCAGGCAGCTCAGTACCACAGCTGAAAATGTATGGTGCCCTCCCCCCCCACCACCCCTCCGCGCCCCCATACTATTTGAATATGCATCCACCAAGCTGCCTGCCCACCATACTTTGACAATCTATTGCTATACGGGTCTGCTTGATGTGTGATCGTACAACTTGATCTTACTGAACTGTGCTCTCTAACTCAGTGACTTACCAAGGGAGACACTCTGAGTGTATTGTTGGGGTGGGGGTGAAGGGAATAACTTAAGGAATAAGCTGAATTGTTGCTTTTAAAACATGTAATATTAGATGCTTTTTGCTTGCATTAAGTTGATTTGCCATTAGGCATCTCTGCATTTAGTAAAAAATTAAAATCATAGCAATATTACTGCCATATAAAATCATGTTTCTTGATAGAAATCATTCATTTT
The DNA here is from genome assembly GCF_044704955.1 of Pristiophorus japonicus. Taxonomy (NCBI): domain Eukaryota; kingdom Metazoa; phylum Chordata; class Chondrichthyes; family Pristiophoridae; genus Pristiophorus; species Pristiophorus japonicus. The sequence continues at coordinate 50,217,923 of NC_091985.1, read as the reverse complement.
TTATATGACTTGATGGAAGCATATCATTTCTGGCACCCGTCTCAAGCACTCTAACAGCTTGTACATTGCTACAGTTTGAATCAAGATTTAAACATCAAGTCAGTTTGGTAACATTTACGAGAGATTCCAAGGCTACAGTTTACAGTTTAATAAGATAATATTTGCATGGGCTTAAAAGATTAAGACAAATGTTTTGCAAATTTGAAGTGAAATAAAAGCAGTTGTTCGCAGTAATTATACATTGAGAATGTCAAGGTTTTAATCAATTGGCTTTTTCAGGCAATACAAGGCTTTCATGGTTCAAACAAAAGTTGTTTTAAAATTTAAAATAAGTGATTCTTCATAAATGCAGCATATGCCTAAATTGAAATCATTTCATATAATGCCACCAATTAATGTTTAATTGATCCTTTCATAGTTGCAGCTCCTTTATAGTATTTAGTTACATGACATTGGTTTTGGAAATATGACAATTGTATGCATATTCCGCAGTACAGTTCCACCTTCGCACTCAACACTGGATAGCAATAAAGTGGTGCGACAACTCCCTGCAGGAACTTCTCCATTTGCTGAATACTGTATATGTGGCCAACTTTATAATACACTTGGTACATTTTAACTCAGTAAAAATTTCACTTGAATTTATTTAGAATAGGGAGAGAGAGGGAAGAAGGGGGAAAGAAGTAAAATATTTATTAGTGGGAGAAATTTGCAGACCCATATTCATTCTCATTTTTAGAAATATAAAATTGAACAATACTCTAGGAGAAGTACTTTCAATCTAAATTACTTCCCAAGAAACACTACAAAATGTTTGTTAAAACATCTCCCCAAGAAAAAATTCCACTTTCTGTTGGTAAATATAGTTTAATGGATTTTCTGGCTGGAACAGATCACCTAGTTGATGTATTTGGTTGATTTGGGCCCTGGATGATGATGATCAGCGATCTGCCTAAGGAAGATTCTGGCTCAATTCTGCCTTCTCCAAACATCTGTCTCTTGTGCTTTCCCCTTCAATTCTCCATTTATCTCCCATTCTTCAGGTGGTTCAGCAGCATCCTTCTATCCTTCTTTTCCTCCCTCCTTCTTGGTCTTTTTCCTTCCATCCGTTCTTCTAGCAGATTTTTCAACTGATGACAATGAACTATATATTTATGTTTCAGCTCCAGGATCAAAATCCAAGACTAGAAAGAGGAATGGTAGTCAGACAGAGAGAGGCCCATCATATATGTCTTCCAAGTCGGAGACCCAACAAGGAGAGTATCCAAGAGGATGTATTTTCCAAAATCAGAATACCAACCGTCTTCTCTTACACAGAAAAGCTTTGCAATATTTCTTTCCATATTTCAGGTGGGGAATACTTTAGATTGAGTGTGCAGTTACTTTACACAATGTCAATTGAGAGGTATAGCAAATACTGAACTGATATCATAGCACTTTGTGCAGTTGTGAGGCCTAGTGGGAAGAGCTCCAGTGTAGTTGAGCAAAGTTATTAATATTTATTGCACACTGGTATCTGGCTATGTAGAGATGGATTCTTGTTTGATTATATTTGGTTTTGTTGATGCTATTATGCCAAAAATACAATTCATGTTTAAGTTTATTTTGTGTTATAATAGATCATTGTGTAAAACTGGTAGATACTAATTACTTTTGTTCTACAAACAGATCAAACTGGGAACCTCTCTCAAGTGAGGTAAACTTTTGACAAGGTCCCACACAAGAGATTGGTGTGCAAAATTAAAGCACATGGTATTGGGGGTAATGTATTGACGTGGATAGAGAACTGGTTGGCAGACAGGAAGCAGAGAGTCGGGATAAACAGGTCCTTTTCAGAATGGCAGGCAGTGACCAGTAGGGTGCTGCAGGGCTCAGTGCTGGGACCCCAGCTATTTACAATATACATCAATGATTTAGATGAAGGAATTGAGTGTAATATCTCCAAATTTGCAGATGACACTAAGCTGGGTGGCGGTGTGAGCTGTGAGGAGGATGCTAAGAGGCTGCAGGGTGACTTCGACAGGTTAGATGAGTGGGCAAATGCATGGCAGATGCAGTATAATGTGGATAAATGTGAGGTTATCCACTTTGGTGGCAAAAACATGAAGACAGAATATTATCTGAATGGCGGCAGATTAGGAAAAGGGGAGGTGCAACGAGATTGGGTGTCATGGTACATCAATCATTGAAAGTTGGCATGCAGGTACAGCAGGTGGTGAAGAAGGCAAATGGCATGTTGGCCTTCATAACTAGGGGATTTGAGTACAGGAGCAGGGAGGTCTTACTGCAGTTGTACAGGGCCTTGGTGAGGCCTCACCTCGAATATTGTGTTCAGATTTGGTCTCCTAATGTGAGGAAGGAAGTTCTTGCTATTGAGGGCGTGCAGCGAAGGTTCACCAGACTGATTCCCGGGATGGCAGCACTGACTTATGAGGAGAGACTGGATCGACTGGGCCTGTATTCACTGGAGTTTAGAAGAATGAGAGGGGATCTCATAGAAACATATAAAATTCTGATGGGACTGGACAAGTTCAATGTGAAAAGAATGTTCCCAATGTTGGGGAAGTCCAGAACCAGGGGTCACAGTCTAAGGATAAGGGGTAAGCCATTTAGGACCGAGATGAGGAGAAATCTCTTCACTCAGAGAGTTGTTAACCTGTGGAATTCTCTACCGCAGACAGTTGTTGCCAATTCATTAGATATATTCAAGAGGGAGTTAGATATGACCCTTACGGCTAAAGGGGTATGGAGAGAAAGCAGGAAAGGGGTACTGATGTGAATGATCAGACATGATCTTATTGAATGTGGTGCAGGCTCGAAGGGCCGAATGGCCTACTCCTGCACCTATTTTCTATGTTTCTATGCAGAGAAACAATTTGAGAAAAAAACTGCAGCATTTGGTGGGAGGAGCTTAAACTTCAATTTATGTCATGACGTCATGACATCACAGATGTGAAATCCTAGTCTGACTGTAGGTATGATACATCAGGGCCACTGGCTCTGAATCCATCTGAGTGTAGGTATGAAACATCAGGAATGTAGATAGGGTTATAAGGATGCAATCTGTTGGTACTGTGTGTTGAAAATTGGCCATAGTCCAATAGTTCTCCCTTTTGCTTCAATTATAAAAGATGTGATACACTTTCCTACAGACATCTGTGTACTGCAGTAACTTTGAAGTTTTATCAACTTATGGTCTTTTTCCATGATGAATGATTACATTTTTGTAATGTACAGTGCTTTTTATTTACATCTCTCATTGTGGACATGGCAATAAACTTACAAGCCATTCTCTCAACAGGGTCAGAATGAAGTAGTAAAAATTTCTAACTGTGTAATCTCTGCAAGATTAATTTGAAACTTGCTCTGATCTTTTCAATCTGATAGGTTCAGCATTGCCACCTTTGCTATAATAAATGTTCAAGTCGACGCTGGAGCCATTCTGTATTTTCAAGATGTAGATAGGATGAGCTGGACCGCCAGCTAATTTGGGTTTTTGAATCCTGTAATTTTGTATTGCACATTGTTGCATTTAATCTACATTAAAAACAGCTTGAACAAAATTTTTTCAATGTAACCAGGCCATTGCGGAAGCTTATTTACTTCTGTTATCAACCCAGGTTTCTCAATAATTTTTAAAAATTCCATTCTTACTGATTCTTCATTAGTGGGACAAATCCTGGCTGAGCATGTTTCTATTCACATGTCCATCATAAATGCAGTAATTTCATTATCTTCCTATTTCTCAAAAACATTCTATATTATAATTTGTAATTTTGACCAATATAACTACATGAACAAATGTAGTTGTATAATTTTACTTGTATGACTTTATTTGGTAAAAATCGCAAAGTTGGTCAAAATTTTGTCAAACTACAAACTTTCCCATTCAGAAATCCATTGATGTATTAAATTAGCGCACATTAATTGTGATCAGAAGAATGAGAAGGCATTCAGATCCAGCTCTTAGCATATCATCCTTAATGGTCCTCCCAATTACAAGAGCAACTAGAAGCAGTTGACTTCATTCATTTTTCCTATTTTCTATTCCTTTTATTTTCTGTTCTATATTGAAACATAAATCAAAATGTGAAACAGTTTCATGCCCTGGACTCTGACATGTCAAAGCGATTTTCAGTGTAGAGCTCGTTCATTCTCTTGGCTAGGCCCATTATCCATTGTACTAAAGGGGTGTCTCATTTTCGGAAAGGTTGCTGAAGATCAAGGGGGATGTTTTCTGCTTTTTGAAACCATAGTATTAATTTAATAATTTTCTTCCTCCTTTAACAGCATTTTAATGTTAATTACTTCAATTTCCCATTGGGTGAGTCAGATCAATGGGCTTGCCATCAGAAAGCAGGCCAATTAGAGTCATCTGCAATAATGATCCTTTACCACCCCTCAAGTGGCTGAACAGTCACTTAACTGGTCAAGTAATGGTCCATGACATCAATTTAGCTCTAGAGGATGGGAAACGGTAGGAAATTAAGTACACCAGTTAATTTATACAGTCCATTTCACTGATGCACAGCTGTTTTTGGATTTTGAAAGATTATTTTATAGATATATGACATAAGAACCAAAGAACATTCCCTTATGTGTGTAAAGTTGTGAAATCAGAAACAATTCAACTTTTAAAATCGTCTGCATGATCTACCCGAGTTGTTGTACTGAAAATTAAAATTAATTTATTGGTTCTGATCTTTGTACATGTAATGATCTATTTAACAACCAAACCTGGAGATTTCCCATGAGGGAGATTGAAATATACAGCTGAGCAGTACATCATGGCTTTTAAACAGTTTACTGTTCATCTGTTTAAAGTGTCAGTGGATGTAGTGCTAATTGAATTGAGAGAAGTCCAGTACACCATTTAAGAGTCCTGATAGCAGTTGGTGGGATCTGTGGAAGTTGACATGTCTTTGACAGCAACTATTCCAAAAATATTTAATTACAAATTTTGCCCCTTTTCTTGTGGGAAAACAATAATCACACTAATGTGATGGATGGCGACCATTGCGCTGAAGTGCATCAGGCACCTGCTCTTCATGTTATCAGGTGCGGAGGCCGAGGTTTGCTGCACATTGCTCCCAATGCAGCTGGTCAGCACTTAGAGCGCTGGTAACCTGCACACAATATGCAGAAGGTTCATTGAAGTCCTATCATTTACTTCAACTTATCTCTCCATTATTTTGTCAGTTTTACAGCTAATCTCCATGGTTGTTACCTTTTTTTTTATTTTTAAAGTGGAAACCAGCTCTTAAAGTAGCGGAAGATGTACAACCTGAAAGTACTCAGATTGCACCATCCCCAGAGGTAGTTTCCTAGTCAGCCAGAATACAGTAGGGCTTTCTTCAGTATGCCAATGCATATGGATCTATAGGCCTTCTTGAAGCAGATGACAGAATTCTCTAATTGACCGCCCGCTAAACCCGAGCCTCCGGAGGCAGAACTCCTCTGCTATAGCCTTGGCCTGTAGGTGCATGGGCAGAATATTGGTGAATGTGGGCAGTACCATGATGGGCGGCAGCATATCTGGCGCCATTTCATATCTCTGCCAACTCTACTGATTGTTTCTGTTTACTCTGGCACCTTGAGGATCATTTTGCTAAATTCTGTTACCAGAGCAGAGCCTTGGTAGCTACAAATGCTGGTCAGAGATAGGGCTAAAACAGTACAGCCACGATTCTTTGATTCATGTTCACTGCAAAGGAGACTCTACCACAGCAGTGTAGCCTCTTCAATGGAAATAGAAATCGGGAGGTGTGAAACAAGCTGCCGATTCGCTATCACTCGCTTTGCATTATTGCCCAAAGTCAAAATCCTCTTCCCCCACCCCCGGTTCCTGAAAGTGGAACCAAGAACTGGCAGTAAACTGACAGCCAGAAACTAAAATGGTATCGTGGTCATCTCATTCTGATTACCATATTGAGGATCGTGCCGGTGGGAGCTACAACCACCAGGATCAAGGTCTGCCTCAAATCGAAACAAGTGCTCACTTTGTGTGGTAGTGCTTAGATTTCTGGTTAGTCAACAGAGGCCTATTAGCTTATAGTTCTGCTGACCACAGTTCTCCACATATTGCCCCATAACAAAAGGCCCAAGTATTCACTGTATAAAATTAAGCCAGTAAGTGAACTGAGGCTATATGTTCATTTAGGCCACTTTAAAGAAAGCTCCCTCTGAAACAAATGTTGGTCCTTCCCTAATGTGTAAGCAGGTGATCATGGCTGTGCTTAATTTCCTACATTTTCCCATCCTCTGGAGAAACATTTTTCCCTGAATGATTTCCCCTGACCCCAGCCCAGGGGCACAGAGGCCAGTTAGAATCATAGGGCCCAAGTTTCCACATGATTTGCGCCTGATTTTTAGGAGCAACTGGTGGAGAACGGACTATCTTAGAAATCGCAATTCTCCACATTTTTTTTTCTGCAGTTCTAGTCAGGTAGAACAGTTCCACTTTGGAACAGAATTTTTTTTTCAAAAGGGGGCGTGTCCGGCCACTGACGCCTGATTTGAAAGTTTCCACAGTGAAAACGTACTCCAAACTAACTTAGAATGGAGCAAGTGAAGATTTTTGTAGAACTGAAAAAACCTGTTCTACACATTAAAAAATCAGGCGCAGATTACAAATTAGGCGTCCAGAACGAGGTGGGGGGGGGGGGGGGGGAGGCGAAGGGAAGTTATTAAATTCTAAAATAAATCCTTATTTATACTTATACAAATATTATACAAATAAATCCAACCTGAATAAACATTTATAAGCAAAGAAAAGATTAAATAAACCATTTTCCTACCTGTGTGAAAGTGCTTCAGGCAGGCCTTTCAGGACCGAAGGCTGAACGGGCCGGCCCGAGACTTCGGGCAGGGCCCGTCCCCAGCACCAGATTTACAGGTAGGTGGCATTTGGTTGGGTCGGGGAGGTTCAGTTCGGTTCGGGTTGGGGGGAGGGGGGGAGGGAGGGAGAGAGAGGGGGGGAGGGAGGGAGAGAGAGGGGGAGGTCGGGGAGGGGGAGGTCAGGTCGGATCCAGTCCGGGGGCGGGGGGGGAGCGGGAGCGCGGGTCGGGACGGGTCCGGGCGGGGAGCGGGGGCCGGGTCCGGTCCGGGGGCGGGGGGGAAGCGGGGGTCGGGTCCGGTCCGGGGGTGGGGGGGGGGAGCGGGAATCGGGGCGGGTCCAGTCGGCGGGGGGGGGGAGCGGGAGCGGGAATCTTGTCGGGTCCGGAGGCGGGGGGGAGCGGGAGTCGGGTCGGGGGTCGAGAGCGGGAGTCGGGTCGGGTCCAGTCAGGGGAGGGGGGGAGCTGGAGCGGGAGTCGGGTCTGGTCCAGTCTGGGGGGGTCGGGTCCGGTCCGGAGGCGGGAAACGGGAGTCAAATCGGGAGGAAGCAGGAGCTGGCCGTGGGAGGAGCCTTATTCATGCAGCCCCAGTGAAGCCATTCAACCAGGGCTAGGGGCTGCGTGCTTTGGGCCCCTCCCACACAGTTTCGGGCGCCTGGAGCTACTGCACTTGCGTGCCCACTGTAGCACGCATGTGCAGAGGTCCCGGCATTGTTTTCAGCGCAGGGACCTGGGTCCGCCCCCCCACAGCTCGTGCTGCGCTGCGCCAAGGGCCAGAGGACCTGCAGGGAGGTGGAGAATACGGAGGATTTTTTTAGGGGCACTTTGTGGCGCAAAAAACGGGCGTCCAGGTCGGGACTGCGCCGTTCTAGGCGTGTGTGGAAACTTGGGCCCATAGAATGGTAACAGCACAGAAGGAGGCTATTTGGTCCATTGGGCCCGTGCCAGCTCTCTGCAAGAGCAGTTGCAGTTGTACAAACCCTAATACTACCTAGAGAACAGCTAACTTAGCATTGACCAGGGATTTAGCATTTAACCTTCTTAAATGTTTCAGGTAACACAGATTTTCAGTGTTGATGAGAAAAAATCTACTTGTTCCACCAGAACTCAAGTCTCTAGTACTCCAAATCTCCTACAACAATTTACTAACAATCCTTACAGTGCTTTGGACTTAATGGTAGTATCTGTATTAAATTTAATGTGTTTCATGAAAAACATTTTTTAGTAAATGAATATTGAGAAAATAAAACAGTAACACCAAATTTAGTTCTGTTTGCAGGTTTGTTTTATGTGTTGTCCTCCTTTTATTGATAAAGCAAGCTCCATACTACAGGACACCACCAAGGATAAAAAGAGTAAAATAAATGTTGTAAATTTGGAAGTAGTGATTAGATGAGTTTAAAAAAAAACAAGGATTGAGAGATGTGAAGAGTTTCACAGTTTTGAGTGCTGGAGAAAGAATGAATTAGAATTGAAGACTGCAATGAGAGTTGACGTCAGGATGTAGAAAGGAGGAAGTGCATGTAGTCTTTACAATTGCAGCTCAGGTAACAAGTGTGGAAACTAAAGAAACACTGACTATAATAGTTAGGATAAAATTATGGGAGAGACAATAAAAGTTGCAAGACAAAGCTAAGTTGGCGGCTGGAGATGGAAAATGGATCCCCTGTCTAACAGTGAGCTTTCTCTTCTTTCCTCACCAGGTCTATGAGAGGTATTAGACTCAAGTTGTGGATGGATTTGATCTTTATAAAGTGGTAAGAGTCGTTGAGGGGTGTTTGTCACAAAAGACAAAACCAACCTTCTTGGAAGAGATATGGAATTCCATTTGATGCCATGGAAATCATGAGAACTAGTCAATAGATGAATGACTGCAACTGAAATGAGCCAAGGTAAACAGGACCCTGGTATATAACTTTAAAGAGGCGAAATTGAATGAAATGACGGAACAACTAAATTAAATAAACTTGGGAAGATGTTCAACAATACTTCACGAGAAGAAAGTGGAATAACTTTACTACTGAGCATACAGGATAAACACATCCCCAACTCCAACAAGCTCAAACTAAATAAATGTGACCCGAAATGGATTAACACACAAATGAAAAGATGAAAAGCGGCCTGTACAAATCCTGCGGAGTAAAAGAGAAGGAAGTAACTAGGGCGAAGACAAGAAAATTCCGAAACATGTTAAAAGGGTCATCAAAGAGGCATAGGAGGTGTGGCTAAAGATAAAGACAAGAGAAAATCCAGACTTTGAGCAGCAGTCGATTCACTGTAAGATTATAATCTTTTTGCTTATTAATTTGTTCATCAATACTTATTTTCTTTATACACATATATATGTAGACAATTATAATTAGTTTACAAGACAAAGTAATTGGCTCAGCAGAAGGGAAATTACTGATTAGCTTGGTTTGTAAAAAAAAGCAACCATTTTTTTTTTAAAGTACATATAACTGAACAATGGCACATTGAAAAGGCAATAAGTTACAGACCTTGAAAAGACAGAAGTTGAACCGGCTCTCGAAAAACATCTGCTCAATCAAGAAACTAGACTGATAAGCTAGCAACCAGACAGATAGGGAAGGGGCTTAGATATTGAACCAAGGTTCTTGAAAATAGTTTTAACTGCTGTGGAAATTTACAAAAGAGACTGGATAAGGTCAGGTGGCATGAGGGTCCCTATGGAGAGGGAAAGGAAGATTGAATGTCAGCTAGTGATGGGTCCAGGGAAGCTCCATAGGTTTGAATTGAAAATAATGGTATAAGAAGGGGACCCCAGCAGTGCTGAAGGGTAAAAGATTGGAGTCGAGTTAAGTAAATTCGGGGAGACACTCGGAGGTGGATACGGGCCTGGGGCCTGAGCCAGTGGGTGCAGACAATTCTTTCTTGTATGAAGGCATAACGGGGTAGTATAATTCTTCATTATACCTTGTAAACTGCTGCTTAAGATATGGCAATTGTATTGATCCTTGTTTGTGCTGAATAAAGTTTTAATCACTGTCACCAATACGGGTCAACGTCGAATCATTTGGAATAACAGAGGTCCCAAAAGGGGAGATTCTTACAGGTGGCAATATCACAACCTATAGGGTAGACCTTGACGTTATGTGATCATGTAAAATAGGAGATAGCGAGTCGGCAGCCCATTTTACAATGCTCCTGATTTTTACTTCCATTGAAGTCAATTGAAGACAGGATATTGCAGAAACATTAAGTCCTTTTCATTTATACAGTGATTGTTTAAGCTGAGGTAAGACAGACTCATAGGTTAGTAAGGCTAGAAAGACCATGTAAGTTTTATACAGTCAGTTACAAATGTACTTCTGCTCCCCACACAACTTTTTATAGGTGAGAAAGTTAATACTGCTGTGAGCGTTCTAAAATGGACCCACAACAGCATTTCCCCTTAAAACTGAAATGCTATTTTTAAAAAATATATATTTTTTACCCAGAACAGCTTTTAGCTTGAATTTCTTTTGAAAATGTTAGATTTTAAAATAAAATAACTAGCTATGGCTTATATATGTCCCAGAAAAAAACGAACAGTAAAAAAGTCAGATTCACTAAGAAATTGAATCAACACAAATTAAAATGCACCAACCTTTAGATTTACAGCTTGCTTTAGCAAGATAGATTTGGTGACAGGTGATTATGATTAGTACAGTTTAAATCAGTTTTAATACACCATAAATTGACTTCTGATGGATAGCAAGGTGGCCACTGAAGATTTAAAAGTTTTTTACCTTATTTTGAAAAATAATATTTCAAAGACAAAGACTCTTTTTTTAAAAAAAAAGAAATTAAAAATCACAGACTAGAAACAAAACCAATTTAGAAGCAAAAGGTTCTTGACAAGAGAACATTTAACCTCCAGGAAAATAAAAGTAGATGGTGTTTTAATACAGAAAACAGTGGCATAGCTAGCGGGAAGGAGGAGTACAAGAATATACACTTTGGATAGAAGTGTCTAATCCAAATTGACACAGCAGTTTATATGTACGGATAGGTGGAGAGATGAACTGCTGGAGAAATGTTCACCAAAACAATGGTGATAGAACAAATGGCTTTGTATAAATTATTTTAACTTTATTTATTTTCAGATGTTAAGCCCTCTCGCTATTAGGTAGGTAATGCACATTTCATCAATGCCAGCCTTGGAAATAAGGGCCAGATCCAGCATCCCTCAGAGGGTGAGTTTCAGATCATTATTTCTGCTGACACAGTGCAGCTGTTGCAGAGTTTTTTCCAGGAGCAGCTTCGATTTTTTTTCTCTACCACAGAAGTCTTTAGCGGGAACAGGAAAGCATGCCCTGTTTGAGCTGTGATCTAACACCAGCTGACAGGCAGGTTTCAGGCGAATCTCTGGGGCCGTAGCCTCTTGAGTGGCTTTACCACTCCAGAACTCAATTACAGCAGAATTTTACGCTCCATGGCAAAGCTGCAGCCTTTTTTCTTGATGCAAAACCCTATCACATGGAAAAGTAAATAAGTCATGACGATGATATGGTTCATCATCTAATATTCATTGTGGTACATATGTTAGGAAATTGGAAGCCAGAATGAACCTTGCTCTTCATTTGTATCTACTCATAGATGTGACTGCAAAAAAATGAAGTGAGGACAGAAAGATTTGGTTGTTTACTTTACACATTAATAACTATTCATATAAGAGTAACTGTTCACACTTGATGGAGGAAATGTTAATTAGTTAATATAAATGGCATCTAATTACCATCTGCCGTACATTAGCATGTGCTTTGTGATATAAAGGTTTGGCTGGTGACATCTGCTTTAATAATGCAATGCACAGCTTCCTAAGGGGGACAGGGCTTGATTTGAAACTGAATATGGCGCACTTGAAATTCTCTCCCTTCAGGAACACTGACTAACTGATAAGTGCCATGAGCCAGAGTGGGGACTGATTCTGTCAAATCAGGCTCAAACAAAAGGCATAATGTGGAATCTTCTCAACTCTCTGTGAAATAATGTGAGCAGACACTTCTGACATTAGACAGTGCATCAGTCGTGGAACACAGTAAAGTTCACTCTCTTACCAGAAGGATGATCTTGAATTACAGAAAGAAAAATTTTGTGTTAATCTTTTTTTTACTGAAAATTTTAATTTTATCACTTTTATAGTTAGAATAAAACAACGGGGTAAGTGGCCTGAATGCTTAAGCCTTTCAACACTCTACTCTCACGAGTTCAGACGTTTAATTCCAAGGGCTGCCCTGTAGCTTTTGGGTTTATCATCTCAGTTGGGTGAATTTTGGTCCATCCTTAGTGAAGCCACTAGAATGGAATGCTGCACACAATCTGCAAAAGTCAGGAGCCCCATCTTGATAGAAAGAAGAAAAAGAACTTGCTACTACAGGTTCAGTCGAGAGACAGTCACTCAGTTTGCAAATGTGTGTAATGGGACGATGGCAATCGGAGTCTGTGCCACAGGCTTTTTTTAATGAAGAAGTCTAGGTGAAGGACGAAGGCCTATAGTGCAGGACACCATCAAAGTTGAATTCAGTCAGAAAGTAGATGAGCAAAGTGCAGGCACAGAAATGAGGGGTCAAACGGTCTTTTTCTGTGCTGTAAACCTCTATGGTTCTAGTAACATGAAGAAATAATGATTTGATCATGTTAACCATGGATTTGTCTGAGAAGGGAAGGACTAAGGAAGGCAATTAATTCCATAGCTTTGAAATCCTTGGAAATAAAGAGAGTTAGAGGCAATGTAATTAGTCTTGGTTTTGCTTTTCATTCAGGAGGAAGATACAAACTGGTGAGCTGCTTGCACCCTATTTGATTAGTTGGTTTCCTAGTCCTAGAATCCAGAAAACTATTGTTGGCCATTTCCGTGCTTGGATGCATTCATCCATTCAGTAATCCTAAGAAACCTAGTATCTATACTTAACACATAACACTACTGGCTTATAAATCTGTGTTTCTTCTCCTCATATATCCCAAAAAGTAGTTACTCAAACCATCTGCTATTCGTTGCACATAAACTTTAAATATAACCACTAGTGCAAAAATGTTTACAAGGATGATACCAGAACTGAGAGGTTATAACTGAGGGGTGACTTTTAAAATTATGAGGGGTTGAATAAGGTAGACATAGAGAAGATGTTTCCACTTGTGTGGGAGCCCAAAACTAGGGGTCATAAATACAAGAAAGTCACTATTAAATCCAATAAGGAATTCAGGAGAAATTTCTTTGCCCAGAAATGGATAGAATGTGGAATGGAATAGATGGGGTGAATCGCATGGATGCATTTAAGGGTAAGCTAGATAAGTACATAAGGGAGAAAGGATTAGAAGAATATGCTGATTGCGTGGGAGGAGGCTTGCGTGGGGCATAAACAATGGCATAGACCATTTGGGCCGAATGCCCTGTTTCTGTGCTGTACATTCTATGTTATTGAAGGAAGTGGGTCTGATTACATCATTTGATGATGCGTCATCAGCTGGTTCCATTAAAGGGACCATGCACAAATTTAGTTTGACAATTGTGCTATCAGTGTTCTACAGCATTGAGGTACTGCAAACACTGACAAGCACTACACAGAGATGCACGGTTGCATCCAGGTTCTCCCATATGCTTATGGAGGGAGTCACAGCACATAGGGAGGTTCTCTTTCCTTCCAATGGGCGGAAAAGACCTCCCCAGGAGACCAATGCAGCCTGGTTATATATTGCAGAGGAGGACACAAGCAGGAATGTCGTTGGGAGGACCAGTCTGCAAACCTTTCAATGATCTTAGTAGATCATGAAATGTTACTGCAAAACCAGACTCAACCTCATCCTGCTGTGCCACTCATCACATCTCCATCACTCTGCCATCCCTACCCAACTCCTGCACATCCTTACTCACACCAATTTACCTTGGACCTCCACCCATCCCTCTCTATCTACATTATCACTTCCCCATCTCACTAGCCATCCCTCACATTCGCCCTCATCCTAGTTCAATCATACCAACTAACAAAAGACAGAAAAGAGATGAGTAAAAGTGGAGGGCAGAGAAACCAAAGGCAAGAAACAAAAAGGGCCACTGAATATAAAAGGGCTGCAGGAGGGGTAAAAACTAGGATGAAAACACTCTACCCAAATGCACGCAGCATTAGAAATAAAGTAAATGAGTTGACGGCACAAATCATTACAAATGGGTATGATTTGGTGGCCATTACAGAGACATGGTTGCAAGGTGGCCAGGACTGGGAATTAAACATACAGGGGTATCTGACGATTCGGAAAGATAGGCAGGAAGGGAAGGGAGGTGGGGTAGCTCTGTTAATAAGGGATGATATCAGGGTAGTTGTGAGGGATGATATTGGCTCCAATGAACAAAATGTTGAATCATTGTGGGTGGCAATTAGAGATAGTAAGGGGAAAAAGTCACTGGTCGGCGTAGTTTATAGGCCCCCAAATAATAACTTCATGGTGGGGCGGGCAATAATCAAGGGAATAATGGAGGCATGTGAAAAAGGAACGGCAGTAGTTATGGGGGATTTTAACCTACATATCGATTGGTCAAATCAAATCGCAGGGGGTAGCCTGGAGGAGGAATTCATAGAATGCATACGGGATTGTTTCTTAGAACAGTATGTAACAGAGCCGACAAGGGAGCAAGCCATTTTGGATCTGGTCCTGTGTAACGAGACAGGAAAAATAAACGATCTCGTAAAAGATCCTCTCGGAATGAGTGATCACAATATGGTTGAATTTGTAATACAGATTGAGGATGAGGAAGTTGTGTCAGAAACGAGAGTACTATGCTTAAACAAAGGGGACTACAGTGGGATGAGGGCAGAGTTGGCTAAAGTAGACTGGAAACAAGGACTAAACGGTGGCACAATTGAGGAACAGTGGAGGACTTTTAAGGAGCTCTTTCATAATGCGCAACAAAAATATATTCCAGTGAAAAAGAAGGGCGGCAAGAGAAGCGATAACCAGCCATGGATAACCAAGGAAATAAAGGAAAGTATCAAATCAAAGACCAATGCGTATAAGGTGGCCAAGGTTAGTGGGAAACTAGAGGATTGGGAAGATTTTATAAACAGCAAAGAATGACTAAAAAAGCAATAAAGAAAGGGAAGATAGATTACGAAGGTAAACTTGCGCAAAACATAAAAACAGATAGTAAAAGCTTTTACAGATATGTAAAACGGAAAAGAGTGACTAAAGTAAATGTTGGTTTCTTAGAAGATGAAAAGGGGGATTTAATAATGGGAAATGTGGAAATGGCTGAGACCTTAAACAATTATTTTGCTTCCGTCTTCACAGTGGAAGACACAAAAACCATGCCAAAAATTGCTGGTCATCGGAATGTGGGAAGGGAGGACCTTGAGATGATCACTATCACTAGGGAGGTACTGCTGGACAGACTAATGGGATTGAAGGTAGACAAGTCCCCTGGTCCTGATGAAATGCATCCCAAGGTATTAAAAGAGATGGCGGAAGTTATAGCAGATGCATTAGTTATAATCTACCAAAATTCTCTGGACTCTGGGGAGGTACCAGCGGATTGGAGAGCAGCTAATGTAACGCCTCTGTTTAAAAAAGGGGGCAGGCAAAAGGCAGGTAACTATAGGCCGGTTAGTTTAACATCTGTAGTGGGGAAAATGCTTGAAACTATCATTAAGGAAGAAATAGCGGGACATCTGGATAGGAATAGTGCAATCAAGCAGATGCAGCATGGATTCATGAAAGGGAAATCATGTTTAACTAACTTACTGGAATTCTTTGCGGATATAACGAGCATGGTGGATAGAGGTGTACCGATGGATGTGGTGTATTTAGATTTCCAAAAGTCTTCGATAAGGTGCCACACAAAAGGTTACTGCAGAAGATAAAGGTACGCGGAGTCAGAGGAAATGTATTAGCATGGATAGAGAATTGTCTGGCGAACAGAAAGCAGAGAGTCGGGATAAATGGGTTCTTTTCCGGTTGGAAGTCAGTGGTTAGTGGTGTGCCACAGGGATCAGTGCTGGGACCACAACTGTTTACAATATACATAGATGACCTAGAGGAGGGGACAGAGTGTAGTGCAACAAAATTTGCAGATGACACTAAGATTAGTGGGAAAGCGGGTTGTGTAGAGGACTCAGAGAGGCTACAAGGAGATTTGGATAGGTTAAGCGAATGGGCTAAGGTTTGGCAGATGGAATACAATGTTGGAAAGTGTGAGGTCATCCACCTTGGGAAAAAAAACAGTAAAAGGGAATATTATTTGAATGGGGAGAAATTACAACATGCTGTGGTGCAGAGGGACCTGGGGGTCCTTGTGCATGAAACTCTTTTAGAGTCTACCTGCGAAAACATAAACATTAAACTGTGCCACCCGACCTGGGTGACACTCCAGACATTTACAAGGCCCATTTTTTTTCCCCCCTTTTTTGTGTTTTTTTTTTTGTTTTTTCTTTTTTTTTTTTTTTTTGTTTTTTTTTGGGCACTAAAATCACAATTTTTCCCCAGTGCCCCCTATAAAAGGGAAGGGGACACTAAAAGCACCGGCAATTAAAACAAATTAACTTTAAAACGTAAAATCAAATTAAAATTTGGTTGCCGGGCGTGATGATGCACTCCAGTCCCTCCGGTGCCCACCTTTCGCGGAAGGCCGCGAGCGTACCGGTGGACACCGCGTGCTCCATCTCCAAGGACACCCTGGACCGGATGTAAGAGCGGAAGAGAGGCAGGCAGTCAGGTTGAACGACCCCCTCGACCGCCCGCTGCCTGGACCGGCTGATGGCACCCTTGGCCGTGCCCAGGAGCAGTCCTACGAGGAGGCCTTCGGACCTACCCGCTCCCCTCCGCACAGGGTGCCCAAAGATCAGGAGAGTGGGACTGAAGTGCAGCCAGAATTTCAGGAGCAGCCCCTTCAAATAATGGAACAGGGGCTGCAACCTTGTGCACTCCATAAAAACATGGAACACGGACTCCTCCAGACCGCAGAAATTGCAGGCGGCCTGGGAGTCCGTGAACCGGCTTAAAAATTTGTTGCACGGCACTGCTCCGTGCACCACCCTCCAGGCCAAGTCCCCGATGAATAGTGGGAGGACCCCCGCGTAGAGTGCCCTCCATCGGGGACCCCCGCCTCCTCCGGACGGCAAGATGGTGCGCCATGGCGTGTCCGGACGGCCGGCGAGGATGGCAAAGTTGAGGGTGTGCAGGAGCAGCCCGTACAGGAAACCCCTCCGCGCGGAACTGAAAGGCACGGAGGGGATTTCCCCGAGGCGGCTCAAGTTGTGAGGCGCCGGCCCCCGAGGGAGGTTCCGGGGTTTGGCGCCGATGAGGAATTCCGTCCGGACGGGGGTCAGTTCGGACGGGATCTCCCCACGTGCTTGAGCCTCCTCGATACACCTAACGGAGTCAGGGCCCAGAGCTGTTTTTAGCGACTCGATGGCATCGGCCGCGCGGCGGACGTTGGCAGAATTTAGGCGCCGCGCCAGCGTGACTGGCGCCATCCAGCCCGCTCCTCCGCCATCGAGCAGGTCCCTGACCCTGGTCACCTCACCAGCCACAGCCCTCTCTTCCGACCGCCACATGAAGCCTCGGCCGTGGAGGTACGGATTCCCGAGCAGCGGCTCCTGCAGGACGGCCGCCACTCCAGCCGGCGGAGAGCTGCGCTTGGTGGAGACTTTGTTCCAGACCCTGATGAGTTCCCTGTAAAAGACAGGCAGCTCCCGGAGGGCGGTCCTGGCACCCCCCAAGTTCACAAACAGGAGCTGCGTGTCATAATTGAGGTCGAGCTGCTGGCGGAAGAAATACCTCGCCAGAGCACACCACCTAGGAGGGGGCTCGACGTAAAGGTATCTCTGCAGGGTCTGAAGACGGAAAGTCGCGAGCTGGGCGCTGACGCACACCAACGACTGACCGCCCTCCTCAAGCGGGAGACTCAAGACCGCGACAGAGACCCAGTGCTTCCTGTTGTTCCAGAAGAAGTCCACCAGCTTCTTCTGTATCTTGGCGACAAACGCAGGGGGAGGGGTCAAAGTGACCAGCCGGTACCACAGCATTGCGGCCACCAGCTGGTTTATGACTAGCGCTCGACCCCTGTAGGACAGCACTCGGAGCAGTCCTGTCCAGCGCCCTAGGCGAGCGGCGACCTTGGCCTCCAGCTCCTGCCAGTTCGCCGGCCAGGCTTCCTCGTCGGGGCTAAGGTAGACTCCCAGATAGAGGAGATGGGTCGTGCTCCAGGCAAAAGGCCTGAGCTCCTCCGGCAGGGAGTCCACCCGCCACTGACCCACCAGGAGTCCGGAACATTTCTCCCAGTTGATCCTGGCGGAGGACGCGGCCGAGTAAATCTCCTGGCACTCACGCATCCTCCGCAGGTCAGCGGGATCCTCTACCGCGAGGAGCACGTCATCGGCGTAAGCCGAGAGGACGACCTCCACGCCCGGCCCTTGCAGAGCCAGTCCCGTCAACCTCGTCCGCAAGAGGCGCAGGAAAGGCTCCACGCAAACGGCGTATAACTGGCCGGACATGGGGCATCCCTGGCGCACCCCTCTCCTAAAGCGAAGGGGCGCCGTCAAGGACCCGTTAACCTTAATCAGACACTCCGCGGCGGCGTACAAAAGTCGGATCCGGGCGACGAAATGCGTCCCGAACCCGAAAGCGCGCAGAGTTCCGAGCAGATAGTCGTGATCCACCCTGTCGAACGCCTTCTCTTGGTCGAGGGATAGGAAGGCGACCGACAGACCAGCCTCCTGGGAGCAATGGATGAGGTCCCGGACCAGATGGATGTTGTCGTGGATCGTCCGGCCCGGGACCGTGTATGACTGGTCGGGGTGGATCATGTGGTCCAGCACGGCACCAAGGCGAGCAGACATCGCCCTGGCGAAGATTTTGTAGTCCGTGCTGAGGAGGGAGACCGGGCGCCAGTTCTTAAGGAGGCGGAGATCGCCCTTCTTAGGCAGCAGGACGATGACTGCCCTGCGCCAAGAGAGGGGCATCTCCCCGGTCGCCAGACTTTCCCCCAGGACCCGCGCGTAGTCGCCCCCCAGGACGTCCCAGAACGCCCTGTGGAACTCCACGGTCAGCCCGTCCAGCCCTGGGGATTTTCCCCTCGAGAGCCGGGCGAGGGCACCGGTCAGCTCCGCCAGGCTTAGCGGAGCTTCTAGATTTTCAGCGCCCTCCGGGCTGACCTTCGGCAGGTCCTCCCACAAAACTCTACGCGCTTCCTCGCTGGACGGATCCGGAGAGAACAGAGCCCCGTAATATTCACGGACCCTGTTGTTGACGCCCTCCGGATCCGAGACGAGAGAGCCGTCGTCGGCCAGCAGCGTCAAGAGCTGCTTACGGACACTCTGCCTTTTTTCCAGCGAGTAGAAGAAGGGGGAGCCGCGGTCCAGATCCCGCAGGAACCGGATCCGCGACCTCACGAACGCGCCTCGGGACCCGACGAGCTGCAGGTCCTTCAGCGCGGCCTTCTTCGCTTCGTACACCGTCCGCAGGGCCGGGTCCTGGACGACTTGACCGAGACGGGCTTCCAGGTCGAGCACCTCTTTTTCTAGGCGCCCGACTCTGGCCGCCCGCCTCTTGGTCGACCCCCTCGCGTACTCTTGACAGAAGACGCGGACGTGAGCCTTGCCCACGTCCCACCATAGCCTCAAGGAGGGGAAGCCCCCCTGCTTCCTTCTCCAGTCGGACCAGAATCGACGGAACGAGTCCTGGAACCGCACGTCCTCCAGCAGCCGGTTGTTAAAGTGCCAGTACGCGGACCCCGTCCTCGCGCGGAGCGAAGCGAGCTCCGCCCACACCAGGTGGTGGTCCGAACACGGCACCGGCCGCATGGAGGCCGCCGGGACGCAGGAAACGTACGCCCGAGACACGTAAAGGCGGTCGACTCTAGACCATCCAACTCCAGGCCTCACCCAAGTAAAGGCGCTGGAGTCGGGGTGGAGATTTCGCCAGACGTCCACCAAGTCGAAGGACCCGACCAGGTCCCTCAACTTCTCCATCGCCGTCATGCACTGCGGGGCACCGGAGCGGTCCCTCGCCTCGAGGGTGCAGTTAAAATCCCCCCCGAGGACAATGCAGTCGCCGACGTCGACGGAGCCAAGAAGAGCGGACACCTCTTCAAAGAAGCGCGTTTGCTGCGGGCCGGGATGAGGGGCGTACACGTTCACGAGATGGAGCGGCACGTCCCCCAGGCGAACCGTTACGTGCAGCAAGCGGCCTGGCACGGGCTCCTCGACCCCCAAGATCTCCGGCTGAAAATGCGGGCCCAGCAAGATGGCCACCCCACTAGAAATGGCGGTGAGGTGGCTCATGCGGACCTCTCCTTGCCATTCCAGGAGCCACGTGGCTTCGTCTCCCGGAACGGTGTGGGTTTCTTGCAGGAAGCACACCGCATATTTCCCCTCCCGCAGGAGCGAAAAATTGTCAAATCTACGGCGTGCCCCTCTGCCGCCGTTGATGTTGAGGCTGGCTATGGTTATCTTCATGGCAAAAGCATAGTGCAACCTCTACCTTAACCTATTGTGGGGGAGGGAGCGGAGTCTTTTGTTGAACTCCGCTCCCTCCGCAGCCCAGCGAGGAGTCCCTCGAGCTCGCGCAGCTCAAGGTGCTGCTCCTTTGTCAAGGGCCCGCCCGCGGCCAAGGTTTTAACGGCGGCGCGGACGGACCCCTTGATCAGCTCCGGCTCGGACCATTTTTCCAGGGCCAGTCGGGCTTGGTCGCGGCGACCCCGGCTCTGGGCCAAAAAGTCCCGGAGTTCCTTTGCAGGAACGAGGAGGGCCTCAGCGGCGGCCGCGAGCAGATCCACCGCCTCCCTGGCGGTGGTCTCTAGGTCTTCACCCGCGTCCCCCACCGAGTCCCCGTCCTCCTCCGGGAGGTGGCCGCCAGCAGCCGGCCCATCGACCGCACAAGGTACGGCAAATGAACCGGCCGCTCCAACCGGCCCTGGCACTGCCCCGATCCCACCCCCAGGATCGTCGGCAGAGGAGTCCCCACTGGGCTCTTTTAAAAATGGTGCTGGGTCGGGAAATGACAGCGGAAGGGGTTCCCCCTCCGCCCCAGGAACCGGAGAACAAGGAGAGACCCGGCCATAGGAAATCCCCAGGCCCTCCAAGTGCTCCAGCTCCAAAGTAAGGGGCGAGGGTGGGTGTTCCTCCCCCTCCCCGCTGCCACACCCCGGCCCAGCATCTACAGTTTGATTAAAATCAATATATTTTGTTTCTGCCGGGTCGAGCAACTCCCGGGGGAAGTTGGGTAATAGCTGGGCGGGCTCAGGTTCGGCCTTTTCGGCCTCGCCCGCCTCAGTCCCCGGGACGCCCGGCCCGGCGGCTACGCATTCCTCCGCGGTCCCCACGCCCCCCACGACAGGCAGATCTTCCACTCCATCCCCGGGAGGCAGAGGCTGGGCAGCCTCAACTGTCTCACCCTCCCCGGGGAAAGACTCCTCGCGCCTGCAGCGCAATTTGGGGGCGCTGGTGGGGGACGCGGGACACGCGGCGGGCACCGACTCCTCCGCGGAGGGATGTTGTTCCCCCTCCGCGTCATTGGGGCGGTGCCTCTTTTTGTTCCTGGGGGCGCGCGGAGTCAGGGAGACCTCCATGTCTGCCGAGGCCTCCCGCTCCGCCCCCCCCTTTTCCTTTTCTTGCCCGCGCCCGGGCCCCTCTGTGGTGTTGTTCAAGGGCTCGGGCACGGGCTCGGGGCACCCCGCGCTCGCCGGTGACGGGGTTGGGCTGAGCGCGGTGGTCAAATTATCCGGCGCACTGAGGGGACCCGCCTCTTGATGTTTTGTCTTCTTCCGCGCCTTCTTTCCGGTCGGACGCTCTCCCTCCCCCCCGACGGAGGCCCTGAAAACAAAGGCCTCCGACGATGCCCGCGCACCTACGGCTCCCGGCACGCGGACGCAACTAGGGGGAGGGGTGGCGGCGGCACCAGCCTTGGCCGCCTTCGGTGGTTTGGCGGCCTTGGAGGCGGGGCAGTTCTTACGAACATGCCCCACCTCCCTGCAGGCATGGCACCGCACGCCGTCCGACGTCCAGAAGACGCGGTAGGCAGTCCCCTCGTGCACCACATTAAAATTCCCCTCCGTCGTGTCCTCCCGCGCCAGCCGGACAAAGAGCTGGCGGCGGAAGGAGAACACGTGGCGCAGGCTGTTCTCCCTGAGGCCGAGCGGTATGGGGTTGATCCCCGACCTTACCTCCCCCAGTTGGTGTAGGTGAGGGAGGAGGAGCTCAGCGGGAACAAAGGGCGGGACGTTTGAAATGATGACCCTCTGCGCGGTGGCCTCGAGAGGGTCCACCGGCAGGAACGTCCCGCCCACCGTGAGCCCCTTTTCAAGGGCCAGGGACACCGCCCGCTCCGACCCCAGGAAGAACACGGCCTTCCCAGACATCTTGGAGGCTGCGACAATGGCCGAGGGGCCGACTACCCCAGCCATCGCCCGCACGCACTCCTCGATGGTCATTGTGGGGTGAGTGTAGCTCTTGACCCCGTGTTTTTTGGTAATGAGTCTGAAAGGTGGCAGGGCAGCGGGTGGCGCAGGAGGGGCCGTGGAAGCGGTTGCCACCTGCGCATACGTCCTTGCTGGCCCTGCCACCGGCGTGGATGGGGTCGCCATCACGGGGTCCCTTTAAGGGCTACACCCACCCCAAAGTCACAGGCCTTAATGGTCTTTTAATGGCCTCGTATGTTAACTGAGCAGAGGAGCCCTTAACGAGGCACCTCTCCCCTCGTTGACAATTGGGGAGAGGCCTTGCTCCCTCTGCTCAGTTGTCTTAATTGTTTTTTTTTTTTTTTTTTTTTTTTTTTTTTTTTTTTTTTTTTTTAAATTTGGAAGGAAAGGGTTCTCAGAGAGAGAGGGGAGAAACAGAGTAGCAGAGAAAAGAGAGAGGGGGGTGGGAAGGGGGGGGGGCTGCGAGGGCAGGTCTCTCCTCGCAGCTGTGGGTGGGTGCACTCCCCAGATGGCAAAACACAAAAGTCTTTGAGGTGGTCTTCAGGTGGGGGGAGAAGATGTCTTCACCTGGGGTAGCTGGAGCCACCAGGCACTCCTAACGATCTTTAATTGGGTGATTAATAACAATCTTCAGCCTGGTAGCTCCAGCTATCCCAGGCTAGGCAAATGTGGGGGGTGGGGGGGGTTCCAATTGTGGGGGGGGGCCTAGTTGTAAGCACGGCCCCCACACACACTACCACACACACACACACCCCCCGCGATGTTCCGGCCCTCAGTGGTCTTCTTTCCTCCCCCCACCGATACAACAAAGTCTGTTTGGGGAAATGCACCCACACCCACCTGTAGAAATGTTGAGTCTCCCTCCTTCCACACTGGATGTTGTTTGTCTTTTCCCCCTCTCTCCAACTCCTTGCAGAAATGATAAAAGATGTTCAAAGTTTTCTGTTCTCCTCCTCTCCCTCTGGGTAAAGTTGGTGGTGAAACCCCTTCCTTCCTTCTGTTCCTGGGCTGGTCTCAGGGCTCCCCAGGCAGGAGCTCAAGTTGCTTGCTGCTCCTCTCACTGCTCACAGCTCCAACTGAGCAGGACACGCCTCCACAGCTCTCCAATTGGTCCTTGTGCATGAAACTCTTTTGAGTTTACCTGCGAAAACATAAACATTAAAGAGTGCCACCCGACCTGGGTGACACTCCAGACATTTACAAGGCCCTTTTTTTCCCCCCCTTTTTTTTTTTTTTTGTGTTTTTCTTTTTTTTGGTTTTTTTTTTTGGGCACTAAAATCACAATTTTTCCCCAGTGCCCCCTATAAAAGGGAAGGGGACACTAAAAGCACCGGCAATTAAAACAAATTAACTTTAAAACGTAAAATCAAATTAAAATTTGGTTGCCGGGCGTGATGATGCACTCCAGTCCCTCCGGTGCCCACCTCTCGCGGAAGGCCGCGAGCGTACCGGTGGACACCGCGTGCTCCATCTCCAAGGACACCCTGGACCGGATGTAAGAGCGGAAGAGAGGCAGGCAGTCAGGTTGAACGACCCCCTCGACCGCCCGCTGCCTGGACCGGCTGATGGCACCCTTGGCCGTGCCCAGGAGCAGTCCTACGAGGAGGCCTTCGGACCTACCCGCTCCCCTCCGCACAGGGTGCCCAAAGATCAGGAGAGTGGGACTGAAGTGCAGCCAGAATTTCAGGAGCAGCCCCTTCAAATAATGGAACAGGGGCTGCAACCTTGTGCACTCAATAAAAACATGGAACACGGACTCCTCCAGACCGCAGAAATTGCAGGCGGCCTGGGAGTCCGTGAACCGGCTTAAAAATTTGTTGCACGGCACTGCTCCGTGCACCACCCTCCAGGCCAAGTCCCCGATGAATAGTGGGAGGACCCCTGCGTAGAGTGCCCTCCATCGGGGACCCCCGCCTCCTCCGGACGGCAAGATGGTGCGCCATGGCGTGTCCGGACGGCCGGCGAGGATGGCAAAGTTGAGGGTGTGCAGGAGCAGCCCGTACAGGAAACCCCTCCGCGCGGAACTGAAAGGCACGGAGGGGATTTCCCCGAGGCGGCTCAAGTTGTGAGGCGCCGGCCCCCGAGGGAGGTTCCGGGGTTTGGCGCCGATGAGGAATTCCGTCCGGACGGGGGTCAGTTCGGACGGGATCTCCCCACGTGCTTGAGCCTCCTCGATACACCTAACGGAGTCAGGGCCCAGAGCTGTTTTTAGCGACTCGATGGCATCGGCCGCGCGGCGGACGTTGGCAGAATTTAGGCGCCGCGCCAGCGTGACTGGCGCCATCCAGCCCGCTCCTCCGCCATCGAGCAGGTCCCTGACCCTGGTCACCTCACCAGCCACAGCCCTCTCTTCCGACCGCCACATGAAGCCTCGGCCGTGGAGGTACGGATTCCCGAGCAGCGGTTCCTGCAGGACGGCCGCCACTCCAGCCGGCGGAGAGCTGCGCTTGGTGGAGACTTTGTTCCAGACCCTGATGAGTTCCCTGTAAAAGACAGGCAGCTCCCGGAGGGCGGTCCTGGCACCCCCCAAGTTCACGAACAGGAGCTGCGTGTCATAATTGAGGTCGAGCTGCTGGCGGAAGAAATACCTCGCCAGAGCACACCACCTAGGAGGGGGCTCGACGTAAAGGTATCTCTGCAGGGTCTGAAGACGGAAAGTCGCGAGCTGGGCGCTGACGCACACCAACGACTGACCGCCCTCCTCAAGCGGGAGACTCAAGACCGCGACAGAGACCCAGTGCTTCCTGTTGTTCCAGAAGAAGTCCACCAGCTTCTTCTGTATCTTGGCGACAAACGCAGGGGGAGGGGTCAAAGTGACCAGCCGGTACCACAGCATTGCGGCCACCAGCTGGTTTATGACTAGCGCTCGACCCCTGTAGGACAGCACTCGGAGCAGTCCTGTCCAGCGCCCTAGGCGAGCGGCGACCTTGGCCTCCAGCTCCTGCCAGTTCGCCGGCCAGGCTTCCTCGTCGGGGCTAAGGTAGACTCCCAGATAGAGGAGATGGGTCGTGCTCCAGGCAAAAGGCCTGAGCTCCTCCGGCAGGGAGTCCACCCGCCACTGACCCACCAGGAGTCCGGAACATTTCTCCCAGTTGATCCTGGCGGAGGACGCGGCCGAGTAAATCTCCTGGCACTCACGCATCCTCCGCAGGTCAGCGGGATCCTCTACCGCGAGGAGCACGTCATCGGCGTAAGCCGAGAGGACAACCTCCACGCCCGGCCCTTGCAGAGCCAGTCCCGTCAACCTCGTCCGCAAGAGGCGCAGGAAAGGCTCCACGCAAACGGCGTATAACTGGCCGGACATGGGGCATCCCTGGCGCACCCCTCTCCTAAAGCGAAGGGGCGCCGTCAAGGACCCGTTAACCTTAATCAGACACTCCGCGGCGGCGTACAAAAGTCGGATCCGGGCGACGAAATGCGTCCCGAACCCGAAAGCGCGCAGAGTTCCGAGCAGATAGTCGTGATCCACCCTGTCGAACGCCTTCTCTTGGTCGAGGGATAGGAAGGCGACCGACAGACCAGCCTCCTGGGAGCAATGGATGAGGTCCCGGACCAGATGGATGTTGTCGTGGATCGTCCGGCCCGGGACCGTGTATGACTGGTCGGGGTGAATCATGTGGTCCAGCACGGCACCAAGGCGAGCAGACATCGCCCTGGCGAAGATTTTGTAGTCCGTGCTGAGGAGGGAGACCGGGCGCCAGTTCTTAAGGAGGCGGAGATCGCCCTTCTTAGGCAGCAGGACGATGACTGCCCTGCGCCAAGAGAGGGGCATCTCCCCGGTCGCCAGACTTTCCCCCAGGACCCGCGCGTAGTCGCTCCCCAGGACGTCCCAGAACGCCCTGTGGAACTCCACGGTCAGCCCGTCCAGCCCCGGGGATTTTCCCCTCGAGAGCCGGGCGAGGGCACTGGTCAGCTCCGCCAGGCTTAGCGGAGCTTCCAGATTTTCGGCGCCCTCCGGGCCGACCTTCGGCAGGTCCTCCCACAAAACTCTACGCGCTTCCTCGCTGGACGGATCCGGAGAGAACAGAGCCCCGTAATATTCACGGACCCTGTTGTTGACGCCCTCCGGATCCGAGACGAGAGAGCCGTCGTCGGCCAGCAGCGTCAAGAGCTGCTTACGGACACTCTGCCTTTTTTCCAGCGAGTAGAAGAAGGGGGAGCCGCGGTCCAGATCCCGCAGGAACCGGATCCGCGACCTCACGAACGCGCCTCGGGACCCGACGAGCTGCAGGTCCTTCAGCGCGGCCTTCTTCGCTTCGTACACCGTCCGCAGGGCCGGGTCCTGGACGACTTGACCGAGACGGGCTTCCAGGTCGAGCACCTCTTTTTCTAGGCGCCCGACTCTGGCCGCCCGCCTCTTGGTCGACCCCCTCGCGTACTCTTGACAGAAGACGCGGACGTGAGCCTTGCCCACGTCCCACCATAGCCTCAAGGAGGGGAAGCCCCCCTGCTTCCTTCTCCAGTCGGACCAGAATCGACGGAACGAGTCCTGGAAGCGCACGTCCTCCAGCAGCCGGTTGTTAAAGTGCCAGTACGCGGACCCCGTCCTCGCGCGGAGCGAAGCGAGCTCCGCCCACACCAGGTGGTGGTCCGAGCACGGCACCGGCCGCATGGAGGCCGCCGGGACGCAGGAAACGTACGCCCGAGACACGTAAAGGCGGTCGACCCTAGACCATCCAACTCCAGGCCTCACCCAAGTAAAGGCGCTGGAGTCGGGGTGGAGATTTCGCCAGACGTCCACCAAGTCGAAGGACCCGACCAGGTCCCTCAACTTCTCCATCGCCGTCATGCACTGCGGGGCACCGGAGCGGTCCCTCGCCTCGAGGGTGCAGTTAAAATCCCCCCCGAGGACAATGCAGTCGCCAACGTCGACGGAGCCAAGAAGAGCGGACACCTCTTCAAAGAAGCGCGTCTGCTGCGGGCCGGGATGAGGGGCGTACACGTTCACGAGATGGAGCGGCACGTCCCCCAGGCGAACCGTTACGTGCAGCAAGCGGCCTGGCACGGGCTCCTCGACCCCCAAGATCTCCGGCTGAAAATGCGGGCCCAGCAAGATGGCCACCCCACTAGAAATGGCGGTGAGGTGGCTCATGCGGACCTCTCCTTGCCATTCCAGGAGCCACGTGGCTTCGTCTCCCGGAACGGTGTGGGTTTCTTGCAGGAAGCACACCGCATATTTCCCCTCCCGCAGGAGCGAAAAATTGTCAAATCTACGGCGTGCCCCTCTGCCGCCGTTGATGTTGAGGCTGGCTATGGTTATCTTCATGGCAAAAGCATAGTGCAACCTCTACCTTAACCTATTGTGGGGGAGGGAGCGGAGTCTTTTGTTGAACTCCGCTCCCTCCGCAGCCCAGCGAGGAGTCCCTCGAGCTCGCGCAGCTCAAGGTGCTGCTCCTTTGTCAAGGGCCCGCCCGCGGCCAAGGTTTTAACGGCGGCGCGGACGGACCCCTTGATCAGCTCCGGCTCGGACCATTTTTCCAGGGCCAGTCGGGCTTGGTCGCGGCGACCCCGGCTCTGGGCCAAAAAGTCCCGGAGTTCCTTTGCAGGAACGAGGAGGGCCTCAGCGGCGGCCGCGAGCAGATCCACCGCCTCCCTGGCGGTGGTCTCTAGGTCTTCACCCGCGTCCCCCACCGAGTCCCCGTCCTCCTCCGGGAGGTGGCCGCCAGCAGCCGGCCCATCGACCGCACAAGGTACGGCAAATGAACCGGCCGCTCCAACCGGCCCTGGCACTGCCCCGATCCCACCCCCAGGATCGTCGGCAGAGGAGTCCCCACTGGGCTCTTTTAAAAAAGGTGCTGGGTCGGGAAATGACAGCGGAAGGGGTTCCCCCTCCGCCCCAGGAACCGGAGAACAAGGAGAGACCCGGCCATAGGAAATCCCCAGGCCCTCCAAGTGCTCCAGCTCCAAAGTAAGGGGCGAGGGTGGGTGTTCCTCCCCCTCCCCGCTGCCACCCCCCGGCCCAGCATCTACAGTGTCATAATTATTTGTTTCATTCTCTGCCGGGTCGAGCAACTCCCGGGGGAAGTTGGGTAATAGCTGGGCGGGCTCAGGTTCGGCCTTTTTGGCCTCGCCCGCCTCAGTCCCCGGGACGCCCGGCCCGGCGGCTACGCATTCCTCCGCGGTCCCCACGCCCCCCACGACAGGCAGATCTTCCACTCCATCCCCGGGAGGCAGAGGCTGGGTAGCCTCAACTGTCTCACCCTCCCCGGGGAAAGACTCCTCGCGCCTGCAGCGCAATTTGGGGGCGCTGGTGGGGGACGCGGGACACGCGGCGGGCACCGACTCCTCCGCGGAGGGATGTTGTTCCCCCTCCGCGTCATTGGGGCGGTGCCTCTTTTTGTTCCTGGGGGCGCGCGGAGTCAGGGAGACCTCCATGTCTGCCGAGGCCTCCCGCTCCGCCCCCCCCTTTTCCTTTTCTTGCCCGCGCCCGGGCCCCTCTGTGGTGTTGTTCAAGGGCTCGGGCACGGGCTCGGGGCACCCCGCGCTCGCCGGTGACGGGGTTGGGCTGAGCGCGGTGGTCAAATTATCCGGCGCACTGAGGGGACCCGCCTCTTGATGTTTTGTCTTCTTCCGCGCCTTCTTTCCGGTCGGACGCTCTCCCTCCCCCCCGCCGGAGGCCCTGAAAACAAAGGCCTCCGACGATGCCCGCGCACCCATGGCTCCCGGCACGCGGACGCAACTAGGGGGAGGGGTGGCGGCGGCGCCAGCCTTGGCCGCCTTCGGTGGTTTGGCGGCCTTGGAGGCGGGGCAGTTCTTGCGAACGTGCCCCACCTCCCTGCAGGCATGGCACCGCACGCCGTCCGACGTCCAGAAGACGCGGTAGGCAGTCCCCTCGTGCACCACATTAAAATGACCTTCCGTCGTCTCCTCCCGCGCCAGCCGGACAAAGAGCTGGCGGCGGAAGGAGAACACGTGGCGCAGGCTGTTCTCCCTGAGGCCGAGCGGTATGGGGTTGATCCCTGACCTTACCTCCCCCAGTTGTTGTAGGTGAGGGAGGAGGAGCTCAGCGGAAACAAAGGGCGGGACGTTTGAAACGATGACCCTCTGCGCGGTGGCCTCGAGAGGGTCCACCGGCAGGAACGTCCCGCCCACCGTGAGCCCCTTTTCAAGGGCCAGGGACACCGCCCGCTCCGACCCCAGGAAGAACACGGCCTTCCCAGACATCTTGGAGGCTGCGACAATGGCCGAGGGGCCGACTACCCCAGCCATCGCCCGCACGCACTCCTCAATGCTCATTGTGGGGTGAGTGTAGCTCTTGACCCCGTGTTTCCTGGTTATAAGTCTGAATGGTGGCAGGGCAGCGGGTGGCGCAGGAGGTGCCGTGGATGTGGACACCGCCTGCGCATACGTCCTTGCTGGCCCTGCCACCGGCGTGGATGGGGTCGCCATCACGGGGTCCCTTTAAGGGCTACACCCACCCCAAAGTCACAGGCCTTAATGGTCTTAATTAGGCCTCTTATCTAAAAGACTGAAGCAGAGGAGCTCTTAACGAGGTACCTCTCCCCTCGTTGACAATTGGGGAGAGGCCTTGCTCCCTCTGCTCAGTTGTCTTAATTGGTTTTGTTTTTTTGTTTTTTTTTTTTGTAAATTTGGAAGGAAGAGGCCTCAGAGAGAGAGGGGAGAAACAGAGTAGCAGAGAAAGAGAGAGGGGGGTGGGAAGGGGGGGGGGACTGCGAGGGCAGGTCTCCCCTCGCAGCTGTGGGTGGGTGCACTCCCCAGATGGCAAAACACAAAAGTCTTTGGGGTGGTCTTCAGGTGGGGGGAGAAGATGTCTTCACCTGGGGTAGCTGGAGCCACCAGGCACTCCTAACGATCTTTAATTGGGTGTTTAAGAAAAACAACAATCTTCAGCCTGGTAGCTCCAGCTATCCCAGGCTAGGCAAATGTGGGGGGTGGGGGGGGTTCCAATTGTGGGGGGGGGGCCTAGTTGTAAGCAAGGCCCCCACACACACTACCACACACACACACACCCCCCGCGATGTTCCGGCCCTCAGTGGTCTTCTTTCCTCCCCCCACCGATATAACAAAGTCTTTTTTGGGAAATGCACCCACACCCACCTGTAGAAATGTTGAGTCTCCCTCCTTCCACACTGGATGTTGTTTGTCTTTTCCCCCTCTCTCCAACTCCTTGCAGAAATGATAAAAGATGTTCAAAGTTTTCTGTTCTCCTCCTCTCCCTCTGGGTAAAGTTGGTGGTGAAACCCCTTCCTTCCTTCTGTTCCTGGGCTGGTCTCAGGGCTCCCCAGGCAGGAGCTCAAGTTGCTTGCTGCTCCTCTCACTGCTCACAGCTCCAACTGAGCAGGACACGCCTCCACAGCTCTCCAATTGGTCCTTGTGCATGAAACTCTTTTAGAGTCTACCTGTGAAAACATAAAACAATAACGGTGCCACCCAACCTGGGTGACACTCCAGACATTTACAAGGCCCTTTTTTTCCCCCCTATTTTTTTTTTTTTTTTTTTTTTTTTTTTTTTTTTTTTTTTTTTTTTTTTTTTTTTTTTTTTTTTTTTTTTTTTTTTTTTTGGTTTTTTTTTTTGGGCACTAAAATCACAATTTTCCCTAGTGCCCCCTATAAAAGGGAAGGGGGACACTAAAATCACCGGCAATTAAAACAAATTAAACTTAAAAAACGTAAAATCAAATTAAAATTTGGTTGCCGGGCGTGATGATGCACTCCAGTCCCTCCGGTGCCCACCTCTCGCGGAAGGCCGCGAGCGTACCGGTGGACACCGCGTGCTCCATCTCCAAGGACACCCTGGACCGGATGTAAGAGCGGAAGAGAGGCAGGCAGTCAGGTTGAACGACCCCCTCGACCGCCCGCTGCCTGGACCGGCTGATGGCACCCTTGGCCGTGCCCAGGAGCAGTCCTACGAGGAGGCCTTCGGACCTACCCGCTCCCCTCCGCACAGGGTGCCCAAAGATCAGGAGAGTGGGACTGAAGTGCAGCCAGAATTTCAGGAGCAGCCCCTTCAAATAATAAAACAGGGGCTGCAACCTCGTGCATTCCATAAAAACATGGAACACGGACTCCTCCAGACCGCAGAAATTGCAGGCGGCCTGGGAGTCCGTGAACCGGCTTAAAAATTTGTTGCACGGCACTGCTCCGTGCACCACCCTCCAGGCCAAGTCCCCGATGAATAGTGGGAGGACCCCTGCGTAGAGTGCCCTCCATCGGGGACCCCCGCCTCCTCCGGACGGCAAGATGGTACGCCATGGCGTGTCCGGACGGCCGGCGAGGATGGCAAAGTTGAGGGTGTGCAGGAGCAGCCCGTACAGGAAACCCCTCCGCGCGGAACTGAAAGGCACGGAGGGGATTTCCCCGAGGCGGCTCAAGTTGTGAGGCGCCGGCCCCCGAGGGAGGTTCCGGGGTTTGGCGCCGATGAGGAATTCCGTCCGGACGGGGGTCAGTTCGGACGGGATCTCCCCACGTGCTTGAGCCTCCTCGATACACCTAACGGAGTCAGGGCCCAGAGCTGTTTTTAGCGACTCGATGGCATCGGCCGCGCGGCGGACGTTGGCAGAATTTAGGCGCCGCGCCAGCGTGACTGGCGCCATCCAGCCCGCTCCTCCGCCATCGAGCAGGTCCCTGACCCTGGTCACCTCACCAGCCACAGCCCTCTCTTCCGACCGCCACATGAAGCCTCGGCCGTGGAGGTACGGATTCCCGAGCAGCGGTTCCTGCAGGACGGCCGCCACTCCAGCCGGCGGAGAGCTGCGCTTGGTGGAGACTTTGTTCCAGACCCTGATGAGTTCCCTGTAAAAGACAGGCAGCTCCCGGAGGGCGGTCCTGGCACCCCCCAAGTTCACAAACAGGAGCTGCGTGTCATAATTGAGGTCGAGCTGCTGGCGGAAGAAATACCTCGCCAGAGCACACCACCTAGGAGGGGGCTCGACGTAAAGGTATCTCTGCAGGGTCTGAAGACGGAAAGTCGCGAGCTGGGCGCTGACGCACACCAACGACTGACCGCCCTCCTCAAGCGGGAGACTCAAGACCGCGGCAGAGACCCAGTGCTTCCTGTTGTTCCAGAAGAAGTCCACCAGCTTCTTCTGTATCTTGGCGACAAACGCAGGGGGAGGGGTCAAAGTGACCAGCCGGTACCACAGCATTGCGGCCACCAGCTGGTTTATGACTAGCGCTCGACCCCTGTAGGACAGCACTCGGAGCAGTCCTGTCCAGCGCCCTAGGCGAGCGGCGACCTTGGCCTCCAGCTCCTGCCAGTTCGCCGGCCAGGCTTCCTCGTCGGGGCTAAGGTAGACTCCCAGATAGAGGAGATGGGTCGTGCTCCAGGCAAAAGGCCTGAGCTCCTCCGGCAGGGAGTCCACCCGCCACTGGCCCACCAGGAGTCCGGAACATTTCTCCCAGTTGATCCTGGCGGAGGACGCGGCCGAGTAAATCTCCTGGCACTCACGCATCCTCCGCAGGTCAGCGGGATCCTCTACCGCGAGGAGCACGTCATCGGCGTAAGCCGAGAGGACGACCTCCACGCCCGGCCCTTGCAGAGCCAGTCCCGTCAACCTCGTCCGCAAGAGGCGCAGGAAAGGCTCCACGCAAACGGCGTATAACTGGCCGGACATGGGGCATCCCTGGCGCACCCCTCTCCTAAAGCGAAGGGGCGCCGTCAAGGACCCGTTAACCTTAATCAGACACTCCGCGGCGGCGTACAAAAGTCGGATCCGGGCGACGAAATGCGTCCCGAACCCGAAAGCGCGCAGAGTTCCGAGCAGATAGTCGTGATCCACCCTGTCGAACGCCTTCTCTTGGTCGAGGGATAGGAAGGCGACCGACAGACCAGCCTCCTGGGAGCAATGGATGAGGTCCCGGACCAGATGGATGTTGTCGTGGATCGTCCGGCCCGGGACCGTGTAGGACTGGTCGGGGTGGATCATGTGGTCCAGCACGGCACCAAGGCGAGCAGACATCGCCCTGGCGAAGATTTTGTAGTCCGTGCTGAGGAGGGAGACCGGGCGCCAGTTCTTAAGGAGGCGGAGATCGCCCTTCTTAGGCAGCAGGACGATGACTGCCCTGCGCCAAGAGAGGGGCATCTCCCCGGTCGCCAGACTTTCCCCCAGGACCCGCGCGTAGTCGCTCCCCAGGACGTCCCAGAACGCCCTGTGGAACTCCACGGTCAGCCCGTCCAGCCCCGGGGATTTTCCCCTCGAGAGCCGGGCGAGGGCACCGGTCAGCTCCGCCAGGCTTAGCGGAGCTTCCAGATTTTCGGCGCCCTCCGGGCTGACCTTCGGCAGGTCCTCCCACAAAACTCTACGCGCTTCCTCGCTGGACGGATCCGGAGAGAACAGAGCCCCGTAATATTCACGGACCCTGTTGTTGACGCCCTCCGGATCCGAGACGAGAGAGCCGTCGTCGGCCAGCAGCGTCAAGAGCTGCTTACGGACACTCTGCCTTTTTTCCAGCGAGTAGAAGAAGGGGGAGCCGCGGTCCAGATCCCGCAGGAACCGGATCCGCGACCTCACGAACGCGCCTCGGGACCCGACGAGCTGCAGGTCCTTCAGCGCGGCCTTCTTCGCTTCGTACACCGTCCGCAGGGCCGGGTCCTGGACGACTTGACCGAGACGGGCTTCCAGGTCGAGCACCTCTTTTTCTAGGCGCCCGACTCTGGCCGCCCGCCTCTTGGTCGACCCCCTCGCGTACTCTTGACAGAAGACGCGGACGTGAGCCTTGCCCACGTCCCACCATAGCCTCAAGGAGGGGAAGCCCCCCTGCTTCCTTCTCCAGTCGGACCAGAATCGACGGAACGAGTCCTGGAACCGCACGTCCTCCAGCAGCCGGTTGTTAAAGTGCCAGTACGCGGACCCCGTCCTCGCGCGGAGCGAAGCGAGCTCCGCCCACACCAGGTGGTGGTCCGAACACGGCACCGGCCGCATGGAGGCCGCCGGGACGCAGGAAACGTACGCCCGAGACACGTAAAGGCGGTCGACTCTAGACCATCCAACTCCAGGCCTCACCCAAGTAAAGGCGCTGGAGTCGGGGTGGAGATTTCGCCAGACGTCCACCAAGTCGAAGGACCCGACCAGGTCCCTCAACTTCTCCATCGCCGTCATGCACTGCGGGGCACCGGAGCGGTCCCTCGCCTCGAGGGTGCAGTTAAAATCCCCCCCGAGGACAATGCAGTCGCCGACGTCGACGGAGCCAAGAAGAGCGGACACCTCTTCAAAGAAGCGCGTTTGCTGCGGGCCGGGATGAGGGGCGTACACGTTCACGAGATGGAGCGGCACGTCCCCCAGGCGAACCGTTACGTGCAGCAAGCGGCCTGGCACGGGCTCCTCGACCCCCAAGATCTCCGGCTGAAAATGCGGGCCCAGCAAGATGGCCACCCCACTAGAAATGGCGGTGAGGTGGCTCATGCGGACCTCTCCTTGCCATTCCAGGAGCCACGTGGCTTCGTCTCCCGGAACGGTGTGGGTTTCTTGCAGGAAGCACACCGCATATTTCCCCTCCCGCAGGAGCGAAAAATTGTCAAATCTACGGCGTGCCCCTCTGCCGCCGTTGATGTTGAGGCTGGCTATGGTTATCTTCATGGCAAAAGCATAGTGCAACCTCTACCTTAACCTATTGTGGGGGAGGGAGCGGAGTCTTTTGTTGAACTCCGCTCCCTCCGCAGCCCAGCGAGGAGTCCCTCGAGCTCGCGCAGCTCAAGGTGCTGCTCCTTTGTCAAGGGCCCGCCCGCGGCCAAGGTTTTAACGGCGGCGCGGACGGACCCCTTGATCAGCTCCGGCTCGGACCATTTTTCCAGGGCCAGTCGGGCTTGGTCGCGGCGACCCCGGCTCTGGGCCAAAAAGTCCCGGAGTTCCTTTGCAGGAACGAGGAGGGCCTCAGCGGCGGCCGCGAGCAGATCCACCGCCTCCCTGGCGGTGGTCTCTAGGTCTTCACCCGCGTCCCCCACCGAGTCCCCGTCCTCCTCCGGGAGGTGGCCGCCAGCAGCCGGCCCATCGACCGCACAAGGTACGGCAAATGAACCGGCCGCTCCAACCGGCCCTGGCACTGCCCCGATCCCACCCCCAGGATCGTCGGCAGAGGAGTCCCCACTGGGCTCTTTTAAAAATGGTGCTGGGTCGGGAAATGACAGCGGAAGGGGTTCCCCCTCCGCCCCAGGAACCGGAGAACAAGGAGAGACCCGGCCATAGGAAATCCCCAGGCCCTCCAAGTGCTCCAGCTCCAAAGTAAGGGGCGAGGGTGGGTGTTCCTCCCCCTCCCCGCTGCCACCCCCCGGCCCAGCATCTACAGTGTCATAATTATTTAATTGTTTTTCTGCCGGGTCGAGCGACTCCCGGGGGAAGTTGGATAATAGCTGGGCGGGCTCAGGTTCGGCCTTTTCGGCCTCGCCCGCCTCAGTCCCCGGGACGCCCGGCCCGGCGGCTACGCATTCCTCCGCGGTCCCCACGCCCCCCACGACAGGCAGATCTTCCACTCCATCCCCGGGAGGCAGAGGCTGGGCAGCCTCAACTGTCTCACCCTCCCCGGGGAAAGACTCCTCGCGCCTGCAGCGCAATTTGGGGGCGCTGGTGGGGGACGCGGGACACGCGGCGGGCACCGCCTCCTCCGCGGAGGGATGTTGTTCCCCCTCCGCCTCATTGGGGCGGTGCCTCTTTTTGTTCCTGGGGGCGCGCGGAGTCAGGGAGACCTCCATGTCTGCCGAGGCCTCCCGCTCCGCCCCCCCCTTTTCCTTTTCTTGCCCGCGCCCGGGCCCCTCTGTGGTGGTATTCAAGGGCCCGGGCACGGGCTCGGGGCACCCCGCGCTCGCCGGTGACTGGGTTGGGCTGAGCGCGGTGGTCAGACTTTCCGGCGCACCGAGGGGACCCGCCTCTAGATGTTTCTCCTTCTTCCGCGCCTTCTTTCCGGTCGGACGCTCTCCCTCCCCCCCGCCGGAGGCCCTGAAAACAAAGGCCTCCGACGATGCCCGCGCACCCATGGCTCCCGGCACGCGGACGCAACTAGGGGGAGGGGTGGCGGCAGCGCCAGCCTTGGCCGCCTTCGGTGGTTTGGCGGCCTTGGAGGCGGGGCAGTTCTTACGAACATGCCCCACCTCTCTGCAGGCATGGCACCGCACGCCGTCCGACGTCCAGAAGACGCGGTAGGCAGTCCCCTCGTGCACCACATTAAAGTGCCCTTCTGTCACGTCCTCCCGCGCCAGCCGGACAAAGAGCTGGCGGCGGAAGGAGAACACGTGGCGCAGGCTGTTCTCCCTGAGGCCGAGCGGTATGGGGTTGATCCCTGACCTTACCTCCCCCAGTTGTTGTAGGTGAGGGAGGAGGAGCTCAGCGGGAACAAAGGGCGGGACGTTCGACACGATGACCCTCTGCGCGGTGGCCTCGAGAGGATCCACCGGCAGGAACGTCCCGCCCACCGTGAGCCCCTTTTCAAGGGCCAGGGACACCGCCCGCTCCGACCCCAGGAAGAACACGGCCTTCCCAGACATCTTGGAGGCTGCGACAATGGCCGAGGGGCCGACTACCCCAGCCATCGCCCGCACGCACTCCTCAATGCTCATTGTGGGGTGAGTGTAGCTCTTGACCCCGTGTTTCCTGGTTATAAGTCTGAACGGTGGCAGGGCAGCGGGTGGCGCAGGAGGTGCCGTGGATGTGGACACCGCCTGCGCATACGTCCTTGCTGGCCCTGCCACCGGCGTGGATGGGGTCGCCATCACGGGGTCCCTTTAAGGGCTACACCCACCCCAAAGTCACAGGCCTTAATGGTCTTAATTAGGCCTCTTATCTAAAAGACTGAAGCAGAGGAGCTCTTAACGAGGTACCTCTCCCCTCGTTGACAATTGGGGAGAGGCCTTGCTCCCTCTGCTCAGTTGTCTTAATTGGTTTTGTTTTTTTGTTTTTTTTTTTTGTAAATTTGGAAGGAAGAGGCCTCAGAGAGAGAGGGGAGAAACAGAGTAGCAGAGAAAGAGAGAGGGGGGTGGGAAGGGGGGGGGGACTGCGAGGGCAGGTCTCCCCTCGCAGCTGTGGGTGGGTGCACTCCCCAGATGGCAAAACACAAAAGTCTTTGGGGTGGTCTTCAGGTGGGGGGAGAAGATGTCTTCACCTGGGGTAGCTGGAGCCACCAGGCACTCCTAACGATCTTTAATTGGGTGTTTAAGAAAAACAACAATCTTCAGCCTGGTAGCTCCAGCTATCCCAGGCTAGGCAAATGTGGGGGGTGGGGGGGGTTCCAATTGTGGGGGGGGGGCCTAGTTGTAAGCAAGGCCCCCACACACACTACCACACACACACACACCCCCCGCGATGTTCCGGCCCTCAGTGGTCTTCTTTCCTC
Source organism: Pristiophorus japonicus (assembly GCF_044704955.1). NCBI lineage: Eukaryota > Metazoa > Chordata > Chondrichthyes > Pristiophoridae > Pristiophorus > Pristiophorus japonicus. The sequence continues at coordinate 50,180,402 of NC_091985.1, read as the reverse complement.
CCCCCACCGATATAACAAAGTCTTTTTTGGGAAATGCACCCACACCCACCTGTAGAAATGTTGAGTCTCCCTCCTTCCACACTGGATGTTGTTTGTCTTTTCCCCCTCTCTCCAACTCCTTGCAGAAATGATAAAAGATGTTCAAAGTTTTCTGTTCTCCTCCTCTCCCTCTGGGTAAAGTTGGTGGTGAAACCCCTTCCTTCCTTCTGTTCCTGGGCTGGTCTCAGGGCTCCCCAGGCAGGAGCTCAAGTTGCTTGCTGCTCCTCTCACTGCTCACAGCTCCAACTGAGCAGGACACGCCTCCACAGCTCTCCAATTGGTCCTTGTGCATGAATCCCAAAAGGTTAGTTTGCAGGTGCAGCAGGTAATCAGGAAGGCAAATGGAATGTTGGCCTTCATTGCGAAAGGGATGGAGTACAAAAGCAGGGAGGTGTTGCTGCAACTGTATAAGGTATTGGTAAGGCCGCACCTGGAGTACTGCGTGCAGTTTTGGTCACCTTACTTAAGGAAGGATATACTAGCTTTGGAAGGGGTACAGAGACGATTCACTAGGCTGATTCGAGAAATGAGGGGGTTACCTTATGATGATAGATTGAGTAGACTGGGTCTTTACTCGTTGGAGTTCAGAAGGATGAGGGGTGATCTTATAGAAACATTTAAAATCATGAAAGGGATAGACAAGATAGAGGCAGAGAGGTTGTTTCCATTGGTGGGGGAGACTAGAACTAGGGGGCACAGCCTCAAAATACGGAGGAGCCAATTTAAAACCGAGTTGAGAAGGAATTTCTTCTCCCAGAGGGTTGTGAATCTGTGGAATTCTCTGCCCAAGGAAGCAGTTGAGGCTGGCTCATTGAATGTTTTCAAGTCAAAGATAGATAGATTTTTAAGCAATAAGGGAATTAAGGGTTACGGGGAGAGGGCGGGTAAGTGGAGCTGAGTCCACGACCAGATCAGCCATGATCTTATTGAATGGCGGAGCAGGCTCGAGGGGCTAGATGGCCTACTCCTGTTCCTAATTCTTATGTTCTTATGTTCTTATGTTCTAACAACACACAAGGGTCGGCACTTTGGTGTTTTATGCAATGTTCATGTAAAGTTTCTGTTAATGTGCTGTCAAACATTGAAACCTTTATTTTGAACAGTTTGCGTTCTTGGACAGATTTGTGTGCTCCTTTGGAAGTGGCTTAGTGAGTTGTGGTGAATGGTGAGACATAACGGTACCCCTTCCAATGGTGATGCATGTGAAAGGAATGGCTTGGGCATTGTATGGATGCTTTTGGGTATTGGTGTGGGGTGGTGCCAACTTGGTGCATCATGTGGCAGCCAGAGTGTACAGTGTCAAGTGAAGTAAATCTGGCCATGGTGAGGCTATCCGTGGCATCCCAGGCAGCAATGTGGTCGGGTGCCGATGCCCTTTGTCCTGTGCAGCATCAGTTGATTGTGGAGAAGGTTGATGTTGTTGTTAGTGCTGCTGGTGTGCCTGGTTCTGCTGGTGTTGCGGCCGACCGTGATCAGATTCTGAGGACCAAGGTGAGAGTATAAACGGTACCTATTCTGATGTAATCAATGGCAGGTGAACTTGAAATGACAGAAGCAATCTGTCAATGGTGAAATAGGTTGTTCCAATGAGATGACAATGGATACAAAGTTTGTTCCAAACACTTACAACCTGCATAAAGCTCAATCTGTGTTCCAAATGCAGTAAGCAACAGCTTCTGAGCTTGGAAAGTGAACAGCTGTAAGATGGAAGCTTTTATAGCACATTTGCAGCTGTCAAGTAATGATTATTCCATGGTCATTCAACTCCTGACCTGCTTACCTGATGTGATCCCCAAACAGTGTGGATCCCATGGGTGACCTCGTAAAATGTAAAGATCAGTTCAAAATACTTCTTAATTTTCTGTTAACAAGGTCAAAATGACCTGAATTGCCTCCCCCGCTGCTGTGTGTCGCGTCTGCTCAGTGCTGACAGACCCGATATTTTTGGGAAAGGCGTGTGGTAGCAGGTTGACAGCCGGGTCCCGACCCGCTGTCCAAAAATGTTTTTCCCAGTCGATCCACCACCGAACGCGCCTACTGACCCCCGCAAAATCCCCCCAGTGTTTGAAAAAGGTTATTTATCTGAAACATTAACTCTGTTTTTCCCACCACAGATGCTGCCTGACCTGCTGAGTGTTTCCAGCATTTTATGTTTTTATTTTAGAAGGGAAAGAAAATGGACTCCTTAAAAATAGAAAATAGAAAATGGAGCAGTTTTGTTGCATGAAAACCAAGCCTATATAAATGCCACGAATGCATATTTGAAATCATAAGCTTGTAAGTGTATTCTCATTGATGTAGAATTGAAATTCATTAAATGTTCAAACATTTATTACCTCTTTTTCTTCTTGGCAACATTTTTCTGATGTAATTTTCATAATACATTTTGTACGATAAAACTTGATTTCAATGTTCATGCTTACCCACAGATTAAACATTTATTTGTTTAAAATATTAAAATAGGTTAAGTTAAATGAGCTGGAACAGTTCATGTGCTGAGACCCTATGATGCCAGTGTAATGAGTATAACTGGATTGATGGAGGTTGCTAATGTGTTTAACCAACGAGGGAGGAAAGTAATTCCAAACTTTATGGCTCAAAGAGTTAAATATAAATTGTTAGATCACAGTCAGATCAATGTCAGCACTAAGATTGGTTAACAAAATGTTGCTAAATGCTGAGAATACTCACTGAGAATTCCACATTGGAATCTTAAATCTGCTGTGTCTTTGAACAGCTAAATCTATTTTTTTGACAATGACATTCCTTCGTTTAAGTTTTCCCTCAGTATTGTGATCATTTCACATTTCAGACAGGGATCGATAGATTTTTGGATATTAAGGGATGTGGGATAGTGCAGGCAAGTGGAGTTCAGGTAGAAGATCAGCCATGATCTCATTGAATGGCGGAGCAGGCTCGAGGGGCCAAATGGCCTACTCCTGCTTCTATTTCTTATGTTCTTCTGTTCATCTGTGGCTGAGCAGATGGGTAACTTACTCCCCGGCCTCAAACAATGTAACTGGGAACGGTTCATCAGGAAAGCATCATCATCATAGACAGTCCCTCGGAATCGAGGAAGACTTGCTTCCACTCTTAAAAATAAGTCCTTAGGTGGCTGAATAGTCCAATACAAGAACCACAGTCCCTGTCACAGGTGGGACAGATAGTCGCTGAGGGAAAGGGTGGGTGGGACAGGTTTGCCGCATGCTCTTTCCGCTGCCTGCGCTTGATTTCTGCATGCTCTCGGCGTTGAGACTCGAGCTGGTCGGCGCCCTCCACTTACTCCACTTAGGGCGAACTTTGGCCAATAACTCCCAGCTATCAGTGGGGATGTCGCACTTTATCAGGGAGGCTTTGAGGATGTCCCTGTAACGTTTCCGCTGCCCACCGTTGTCTCGTTTGCCATGAAGGAGTTCCGAGTGGAGCGCTTGCTTTGGGATTCTCGTGTCTGGCATGCGGAGCTGATCAAGTGTGGTCAGTGCTTCAATGCTGGGGATGCTCAGGGACGACAGACACTCACTTCTTATGGTTTTCCTTCAGTCTGTCCCTTTATAAGGACATATGCACCATCTGCCCAGCACCTCCCAAAAGCAGCATGCTTAAGATCAGGAGCTCAACGTGCAGGAGATGGTACATGCTGCCTGTTTCACGGCAGAGTTTGTTGGTGTTACAATCACCACCTGATATCAGGAAGCTCATCATATGGTCTTTAACAAAAAACATGGGTTGCTGTTGATATATTCTTTTCCTTCTTAAATGTTCTTAAATAAACATTTCTATTACATTTGTGCCATGTTAGCGGACTTGTGAAAGTCAGGCCATTAGCATCAGTGACAGTGAAGCAACAAAATTTGTTAGTATACAAAATTTGTTAACTTAAAGGCTCACCCCAGTTCAATAGTGAGAGCCAACAGAGGCAATGAATTGCTCATCTTCCCTTCCCCCTCTCCCGCCACATGAGCAGAATTAGAATTGAAAAAGAAAAGAGGTAACAGAACCAGGCTGTTGCTTAAATAAAGAAAAATCAGATCATTGTTGAATCAATACCAATGCTATGATTTTACCCTTATGACCTTATAAACCCCTGGTGTCCACATTCAGAACATTGATTTTAGATTTTTTTTTTTATTACATCTCCCAGTGCTTTGCTTAAAGATTCAATCTCCTGCTGCTGCAACTATCACTACAAATCTAAACTCTGTTTAAAAATCATTTAGATCTGTGCTCATGGCAAAACACCATTGGCATTGTAAACCACTCCCTGTCTTTTCGTGATATATGGCTGCCTTTACGTTCATTATTGATTAACCACATTATTAACCACATAATACACATTTCTGTTTTTTCAATCTTTCTCCCATACGATAGTGCTCTGCAACCAAATTGAGCTCCTTACAAGGTGCCTTTTGAGGTTCATCACCCCTACACTCTCGTTTTCTTTTTTTCTTTGAATTAATGGGCCCAAGTTTCCACATGATTTGCGCCTGATTTTTAGGAGCAACTGGTGGAGAACGGACTATCTTATCGCAATTCTCCACATTTTTGTTTCTGCAGTTCTAGTCAGGTAGAACAGTTCTACTTTGGAACAGAATTTTTTCTTCAAAAGGGGGCGTGTCCGGCCACTGACGCCTGATTTGAAAGTTTCCACAGTGAAAACGTACTCCAAACTAATGTAGAATGGAGCAAGTGAAGATTTTTGTAGAACTGAAAAAACCTGTTCTACACATTAAAAAATCAGGCGCAGGTTACAAATTAGGCGTCCAGAACGAGGTGGGGGGGGAGGGGTGGGGGGAAGGGAAGTCATTAAATTCTATAATAAATCCTTACTTATACTTATACAAATATTATACAAATAAATCCAACCTGAATAAACATTTATAAGCAAAGAAAAGATTAAATAAACCATCTTCCTACCTGTGTGAAAGTGCTTCAGGCAGGCCTTTCAGGACCGAAGGCTGAACGGGCCGGTCCCCAGCACCAGATTTACAGGTAGGTGGCGTTGGGTTGGGTCGGGTCGGGGAGGTTCGGTTCGGTTCGGTTCGGTTCGGGGGGGGAGGGAGAGAGAGAGAGAGGCGGGGGGGGGGAGGGGGGGAGAGAGAGGCGGGGGAGAGAGAGGCGGGGGAGAGAGAGGCGGGGGGGGGGAGGGGGGGAGAGGGAGAGGGGAGGGGGGAGGGGAGAGGGAGGGGAGGGGGGAGGGGAGAGGGAGGGGAGGGGGGAGGGGAGAGGGAGGGGAGGGGGGAGGGGGGAGAGGAGGGGGGGGAGAGGAGGGGTGGGGAGGTCAGGTCGGATCCAGTCTGGGAGCGGGAGTCGGGGGGGGGGGGGGGGTCGGGTGTCGGGTCTGGTCCGGAGGCAGTGGGGGGAGCGGGTGTCGGGTCTGGTCCGGAGGCAGGGGGGGGAGCGTGTGTCGGGTCTGGTCCGGAGGCAGTGGGGGGGGGGGGGGGGGAGCGGGTGTCGGGTCTGGTCCGGAGGCAGTGGGGGGAGCGAGTGTCGGGTCTGGTCGGGGGGCGGGTGTCGGGTCTGGTCCAGAGGCGGGGGGTGGGGGGAGCGGGTGTCGGGTCTGGTCCGGAGGCGGGGGGGGGGGGAGCGGGTGTCGGGTCTGGTCCAGAGGCGGGGGGGGGGGGGAGCGGGTGTCGGGTCTGGTCCGGAGGCGGGGGGGGGGGGGGGAGCGGGTGCGGGTGTCGGGTCTGGTCCGGAGGCGGGGGGGGGGAGCGAGTGTCGGGTCTGGTCCGGAGGCGGGGGGGGGGGAGCGGGTGTTGGGTCTGGTCCGGAGGCAGGGGGGGGGGGGAGCGGGTGTCGGGTCTGGTCCGGAGGCAGTGGGGGGAGCGAGTGTCGGGTCTGGTCCAGAGGCAGGGGGGGGAGCGAGTGTCGGGTCTGGTCCGGAGGCGGGGGGGGGGGAGCGGGTGTCGGGTCTGGTCCGGAGGCAGGGGGGGGGGGGAGCGGGTGTCGGGTCTGGTCCGGAGGCAGTGGGGGGAGCGAGTGTCGGGTCTGGTCGGGGGGTGGGGGGGAAGCAGGAGCTGGCCGTGGGAGGAGCCTCATTCATGCAGCCCCAGTGAGGCCATTGGGCCAGGGCTAGGGGCTGCATGCTTCGGGCCCCTCCCACACAGTTCGGCGCCTGGAGCTACTGCACTTGCGTGCCCACTGTAGCGCAAATGTGCAGAGGTCCCGGCACTGTTTTCAGTGCAGGGACCTGGCTCCGCCCCCCCACAGCTCGTGCTGGCTGTGCCGAGGGCCAGAGGACATGCAGGTAGGTGGAGAATACCGAGGATTTTTTTAGGCGCACTTTGTGGCGCGAAAAACGGGCGTCCAGGTCAGGACTGCGCCGTTCTAGGCGCGTGTGGAAACTTGGGCCCATTGTGTCCAATACCTCCCGTACAGTATCACCTGGCCTCTGCTTGGTACCTCTCTCTGATGGCAAGCCTGTGATTGGGAATTATAACAACAACTTGCACTCCTACATTATAACAATGAGACGCTTCAAAAATACTTAATTGGCTGTAAAACACTTAGGGATGTCATGAGGCCGTGAACGGCGCTATATAAATGCAAGTCATTTTGTATAGAAAATAGAAATAACCTGCATTTATATAGTGCCTTTGACAGCATCAGGGCATTCTAAAGTGCTTCACAGCCAATTAAGTACTATTGTACTGTAGTCACTGTTGTAATGTATAGAAACATGGTAGCCAATTTGTACACAGCAAGATCCCACAAATAACAATGCGATAAATGACCAATTAAACAACTTTAGTGGTGTTGGTTAAGGGATAAATGTTGGCTCAGTCACCATGGGAAATCCCTATGTCTTCAAAAAGTGCAGTGGGATCTTTTACATCCACCTGAGAGAGCAGAGAGGATTTTGGTTTAACATCTCATCTGAAAGACAGCACCTCCAACAGTACAGCACTAGAGTGTTAGCTGATATTGTGAGCTCAAGTCCTGGTGTGGGGCTTGAGCCAAGTAGCATTTTTAACATTGCAAATTGTCCCAAGGTGTATTACAGAGGTGAAAAATGGATGCCAGTTAGTAGCAGAAGAATTGAGGCATATGATCAAAGAGGATGTTAAAGATAGAAAGCTCTGAGGAGGTTTTAGAAGGTGGGGAGAGCGATAACAAGCCGGAAGAGATTCTGAAGAGAGCTGCAGAATGCAAGGCCGAGATAGCTGAAAGCCCTGCCACAAAAGGTGGTACCAAAAGTGGTGGGAAAAAATATGAAAGAGGGATCAGAATTGGAAGTGCAGAGGGTCTGGAAGAGGTATCAGAGATAGAGAGGTGAGACTTTGGATGAATTTGTAGATGAGGGTTTTGACACCAACACATTGGGGGATAAGGAGCCAATGGGTGATATTGTAACCTACTAATTTTTCTGTCCTCATTCACTGTGTACTATGGAAAAAAGAACTCAGCTCTCTGACAGAAAATAATCTATTCCAGCAATACCGAGGCAAAATACTAAAGCCATCACACAAAACAAATCTTTTAAAAAAATAAATAAACTGAAATCTTGCAATAGTTTTTGTTCTATTTTCTCCCATTTCTCTGATGAAGGTGCAGTCTCATAATGGGTTCCAGATTGCCAGCAGCCCCCAGTAACTTACCCAAGTGGTCATTACTAATATGTAACCACAGACAGTGTCAGCAGGTGATCAGACTATGGATATTACGTAGAATTACCAGCATAGAAACAGGTAATTTGGCCCAACAGGTCTATGCCGGTATTTATGCTCCATACAAGTCTCCTCCCACCTTGCTTCACCTCACCCTATATGGATAGTATCAGAATCATACCTGATGCTGCCACCTACACTCATGTACTTTCCAGCAAAGGTCATTGAAAAGCAGTCATGAACAGGGATCCAGGATGATTTTTCTCATGCCTATTGAGGCAAATTGTTGTATCCCAGCTGCTGTCCTGCCTTAGTACCACACCTCTACATCAATTTGCCCACTGAGCTATTATGGCAGCAAAACCTGCCAGGATTGGAGCCATTGGTAGTCAGCACTCAATTCATTAATTCATGACTCTAAGCAAATGTATTATCCTCTTAGTCATAATTGTGCCAACAAGTTGGTGCAACGTTGCTGATATACAAAATTTTACTTCAGAAGCCACACTGGTAGGAAGACAACCCAGTTGCAAGTGAGATCTAGTCATATCAAACTCTTAGATGTCCCGTACCAAACATCATTCTAAAGAGAATCCAAATGTTATCCTTATCAGCTGGTGCAGACCCACCATCATTACAGTCCTTGTGATGGGCACCACATAACCACCACTTTTTAAAAAATTCCCTTACAGGAATGAAGTTAAGAAACACTTCGACACGCAAAGGCTGGTAGAAGTTTGGAACACTCTTCCACAAACAGCAGTTGATGCTGACTCGATTGTTAATTTTAAATCTGAGATTGATAGATTTCTGTTAACCAAAGGTATTAAGAGATATGGTGCAAAGGCGGGTAACTGGAGTTAGGTCATAGATCAGCTATGATCTCATTAAAGGTTCAACAGGTATGAGGGACTAAATGGCCAACTCCTACTCCTGTTCCTGTGTTCCTATATATTCCTATTGTAGCTATCATATCCAAGTCCTCACAGGTTTGCAACTCCAAGACTTAAAATGGTACAATGGTGACCTTGGAGTAAGAGTGAAACCATGAAACGAGAGTACATTTAGCACAGTAAAAACTTGAGATTAGTAGAGATTCCATTTTTTCTAACCGAGGTGCAGCGTCCAGAATCCGGAACCCTTGGGACTGAGGCCGATACGGATTCCGCGTTTTTACGGACTTTGGATCATCTTTCTGACATCACGAATCCAGAAACACCCGAGGCCATGTTTGGGTATTTCCGGATTTTGGAACATCAGAAAGGGGGGGGGTCGCCGGCCCTGCCATGGAGGAGATGTTTGGGTGGGCACTACCATGGAGGGGCTGTTCAGATGAGCCCCGCCATAGAAACATAGAAAATAGATGTAGGAGTAGGCCATTCGGCCCTTCGAGCCGACACAACCATTCAATAAGACCATGGCTGATCATTCACCTCAGTACCCCTTTCTCACCATACCCCTTGATCCCTTTAGCCGTAAGGGCCATAGCTAACTCTCTCTTGAATATATCCAATGAACTGGCATCAACAACTCTCTGCGGTAGGGAATTCCACAGGTTAACAACTCTCTGAGTGAAGAAGTTTCTCCTCATCTCAGTCCTAAATAGCTTACCCCTTATCTTTAGACTGTGTCCCCTGGTTCTGGACTTCCCCAACATCGGGAACATTCTCCCTGCATCTAATCTGTCCACTCCCGTCAGAATTTTATATGTTTCTCTGAGATCCCCTCTCATCCTTCTAAACTCCAGTGAATACAGGCCCAGTTGATCCAGTCTCTCCTCATATATCAGTCCAGCCATCCCGGGAATCAGTCTGGTGAACCTTCGCTGCACTCCCTCAATAGCAAGAATGTCCTTCCTCTGATTAGGAGACCAAAACTGAACACAATATTCTAGGTGAGGCCTCACCAAGGCCTTGTACAACTGCAGTAAGATCTCCCTGCTCCTATACTCAAATCCCCTAGCTATGAAGGCCAACATACCATTTGCCTTCTTCACCGCCTGCTGTACCTGCATGTCAACTTTCAATGATTGATGTACCATGACACCCAGGTCTCGTTGCACCTCCCCTTTTCCTAATCTGCCGCCATTCAGATAATATTCTGCCTTTGTGTTTTTGCCTCCAAGTGGATAACCTCACATTTATCCACATTATACTGCATCTGCCATGCAATTGCCCACGAACCTAAATTGTCCAAGTCACCCTGCAGCCTCTAAGCATTCTCCTCACAACTCACACCGTCACCCAGTTTAGTGTCATCTGCAAACTTGGAGATATTACACTCAATTCCTTCATCCAAATCATTAATGTATATTGTGAATAGCTGGGTCCCAGCAGTGAGCCCTTCGGCACCCCATTAATCACTGCCTGCGATTCTGAAAAGGACCCGTTTATTCTGACTCTCTGCTTCCTGTCTGCCAACCAGTTCTCTATCCACGTCAATACATTACCCCCTGTACCATGTGCTTTAATTTTGCACGCTAATCTCTTGTGTGGGAACTTGTCAAAAGCCTTTTGAAAGTCCAAATACACCACATCCGCTGGTCCTCCCTTGTCCACTCGACTGGTTACATCCTCAAAAAATTCCTGAAGATTTGTCAAGCATGATTTCCCTTTCATAAATCCATGTTGACTTGGAGCGATCCTGTCACTGCTTTCCAAATGCGCTGCTATTGCATCTTTAATAATTGATTCCAACCTTTTCCCCATAACTGATGTCAGGCTAACGGGTCTATAATTACCCGTTTTCTCCCTCCTTTTTAAAAAAGTGGCGTTACATTAGCTACCCTCCAGTCCATAGGAACTGATCCAGAGTTGATAGACTGTTGGAAAATGATCACCAATGCATCCACTATTACTAGGGCCACTTCCTTAAGTACTCTGGGATGCAGACTATCAGGCCCCGGGGATTTATCGGCCTTCAATCCCATTAATTTCCCTAACACAATTTCTCGTCTAATAAGGATATCCTTCAGTTCCTCCTTCTCACTAGACCCTCGGTCCCCTAGTACTTCCGCAAGGTTATTTATGTCTTCCTTCGTGAAGACAGAACCAAAGTATTTGTTCAATTGGTCTGCCATTTCTTTGTTCCCCATTATAAATTCACCTGAATCTGACTGCAAGGAACCTACGTTTGTCTTCACTAATCTTTTTCTCTTCACATATCTATCGAAGCATTTGCAGTCAGTTTTTATGTTCCCAGCAAGCTTCCTCTCATACTCTATTTCCCCCCTCCTAATTAAACCCTTTGTCTTCATCTGCTGAATTCTAAATTTCTCCCAGTCCTCAGGATTACTGCTTTTTCTGGCCAATTTATATGCCTCTTACCTGGATTTAACACTATCCTTAATTTCCCTTGTTAGCCACAGTTGAGCCACCTTCCCCGTTTTATTTTTACTCCAGACAGAGATGTACGATTGTTGAAGTTCATCCATGTGATCTTTAAATGTTTGCTATTGCCTATCCACCGTCAACCCTTTAAGTATCATTTGCCAGTCTATTCTAGCCAATTGACGTCTCATACCATTGAAGTTACCTTTCCTTAATTTATGATCCTAGTCTCTGAATTAATTGTGTCATTCTCCATCTTAATAAAGAATTCTACCATATTATGGTCACTCTTCCCCAAGGGGCCTCGCACAACAAGATTGCTAATTAGTCCTTTCTCATTACACATCACCCAGTCTGGGATGGCCAGCCCTCTAGTTGGTTCCTCGACATATTGGTCTAGAAAACCATCCCTCATACACTCCAGGAAATCCTCCTCCACTGTATTGCTACCAGTTTGGTTAGCCTAATCTATATGTAGATTAAAGTAGGCATGATCACTGCTGTACCTTTTTTGCCTGCATCCTTAATTTCTTGTTTGATGCTGTCCCCAACCTCACTACTACTGTTTGGTGGTCTGTACACAACTCCCACTAGTGTTTTCTGCCCTTTGGTATTCCGCAGCTCCACCCATACAGATTCCACATCATCCCAGAAGGAGCTATTCGGGCGGGCCCCGCCATGGAGGAGCTGTTCGGGCGGGCCCTGCCATGGAGGAGCTGTTCAGGTGGGCCCTGCCATGGAGGAGCTGTTTGGGTGGGCTCCGCCATGGAGGAGCTGTTTGGGCGGGGCCCCGCCATGGACGAGCTGTTTGAGCGAGGCCCCGCCATGGAGGAGCTGTTCGGGCGGGTCCCACCATGGAGGAGCTGCTCGGGCAGGCCCCACCATGGAGGAGCTGTTCGGGCTGATCCCCACTGCAAAGGACCTGTTCAGGTGGGCCCCACCATGGAGGAGCTGTTCAGGTGGGCCCCGCCATGGAGGAGCTGTTCGGGCAGGCCCCGCCATGGAGTAGCTATTCGGACAGGCCCCATCATGGAGGAGCTGTTCTAGCCAATTGAAGTCTCATACCATTGAAGTTACCTTTCCTTAATTTATGACCCTAGTCTCTGAATTAACTGTGTCACTCTCCATCTTAATAAAGAATTCTATCTTATTATGGTCACTCTTCCCCAAGGGGCCTCGCACAACAAGATTGCTAATTAGTCCTTTCTCATTACACATCACCCAGTCTAGGATGGCCAGCCCTCTAGTTGGTTCCTCGACATATTGGTCTAGAAAACCATCCCTCATACGTTCCAGCATGGCCACGTCATAGAGGAGCTATTTGGGCGGGCCCCACCATGGAGGAGCTGTTCGGGTGGGCCCTGCCATGGAGGAGCTGTTTGGGCAGGCCCCGCCATGGAGGAGCTGTTTGGGTGGGCCCCGCCATGGAGGAGCTGTTTGGGCAGGCCCCGCCATGGAGGAGCTATTCGGGTGGGCCCCGCCATGGAGGAGCTGTTCGGGTGGGCCCCACCATGGAGGAGCTGTTCGGGCTGATCCCTGCTTCCAAGGAACTATTCGGGTGGGCCCCACCATGGAGGAGCTGTTCAGGCGGGCCCCGCTGAGGTGCAGCTGTTCGGGCAGGTTCCACCACCGAGGAAATGTTCGGGCCGGCGGGCACCGTCGCAGAGGAGGCGTTGGGGGGGCCGGGCTGGTGAGAAGGCCCCAAGGTAAGGGCAGTGGCGGCGAGTGGGGCAAGGCGAGTGGCAGCGAGGTAATGGTGGCGAGGCCCGAGGTCGGGCACGGCGGGGCCCTGAGGCCGGCAGGGTCGCTAGTCCCGATGCTGGAACATTTTACGGATTCCGGATGACCCTGCCACCGATCATCCAGAGTCCGGATTCCGGAACATTTCGAATTCCGGAACTCTGGATTTTGGATGCTGCACCTGTGCTGTTAATTACACTCCACAGTAGGTGTAGCAAATAGATAACCTGGCTGTGGGAGGCCAGGATGGTATTAATGCCTCAAGTGGCTTGTTCAAATTGCTGCAAAACATTAAACAGCTCCTCCTTCACGGTACACTGATAATGCAAACACTTCTGATACCATATGCTCTTTATAGCTTTCAAAATGGTTATGTTGTGGCTGGAAAATAATTTTCTAAACACTTATTAACACTGAATGTTAGGAAGTAGTGATGCAAAAAAAAGGAAATAAAAACAGAAAATGCTGGAAATCTCAGCAGGTCCGGCAGCATCTGTGGAGTGAAACAGAATGAACGTTTCAGGTCTGTGACCCTTTGTGAGAACTGGAAAAGTTCAAGATGTAACAGGTTCTTAAGGAAGTGCAGGGGCTGTGAAAGGGGGAGAGAAGGAAAGAACAAAAGCGAAGGTCTGTGATCGGGTGGAAGGCAGAAGAGATTTAAGAGACAAAAGGGATGATGGGCAAAAATGAGATGGTAATGGCACAAGTTAAGAAACAAAAGATGAGTCTAGATGGGGTGTGAATGGTGGGATCATCATCAACTCCCATGGGAACGAGAAATAAAATATGTGTGAGGGAGCGGGGTGGGTTGTAAAAAAAAAGCAGGAGGAAAGGGAAAAAAAATATATGGGCAGAGGTCATGGTCTGAAATTGTTGAACTCGATGTTGAGTCCAGAAGGCTGTTAAACATAAGAACATAAGAACATAAGAATTAGGAACAGGAGTAAGCCATCTAGCCCCTCGAGCCTGCTCCGCCATTCAACAAGATCATGGCTGATCTGGCCGTGAACTCAGCTCCACTTACCCGCCCGCTCCCCGTAACCCTTAATTCCCTTATTGGTGAAAAATCTATCTATCTGTGATTTGAATACATTCAATGAGCTAGCCTCAACTGCTTCCTTGGGCAGAGAATTCCACAGATTCACAACCCTCTGGGAGAAGAAATTCCTTCTCAACTCGGTTTTAAATTGACTCCCCCGTATTTTGAGGCTGTGCCCCCTAGTTCTAGTCTCCCCAACTAGTGGAAATAACCTCTCTGCCTCTATCTTGTCTACCCCTTTCATTATTTTAAATGTTTCTATAAGATCACCCCTCATCCTTCTGAACTCCAACGAGTAAAGACCCAGTCTACTCAATCTATCATCATAAGGTAACCCCCTCATCTCTGGAATCAGCCTAATGAATCGTCTCTGTACCCCCTCCAAAGCTAGTATATCCTTCCTTAAGTAAGGTGACCAAAACTGCACGCAGCACTCCAGGTGCGGCCTCACCAATACCCTATACAGTTGCAGCAGGACCTCCCTGCTTTTGTACTCCATCCCTCTCGCAATGAAGGCCAACATTCCATTCGCCTTCCTGATTACCTGCTGCACCTGCAAACTAACTTTTTGGGATTCATGCACAAGGATCCCCAGGTCCCTCTGCACCACAGCATGTTGTAATTTCTCCCCATTCAAATAATATTCCCTTTTACTGTTTTTTTTCCCAAGGTGGATGACCTCACATTTTCCGACATTGTATTCCATCTGCCAAACCTTAGCCCATTTGCTTAACCTATCTAAATCTCTTTGCAGCCTCTCTGTGTCCTCTACACAACCCGCTTTCCCACTAATCTTTGTGTCATCTGCAAATTTTGTTACACTACACTCTGTCCCCTCTTCCAGGTCATCTATGTATATTGTAAACAGTTGCGGTCCCAGCACCAATCCCTATGGCACACCACTAACCACCGATTTCCAACACGAAAAGGACCCATTTATCCCAACTCTCTGCTTTCTGTTCGGCAGCCAATTCTCGATCCATGCTAATACATTTCCTCTGACTCCGCGTACCTTTATCTTCTGCAGTAACTTTTGTGTGGCACCTTATCGAATGCCTTTTGGAAATCTAAATACACCACATCCATCGGTACACCTCTATCCATCATGCTCGTGATATCCTCAAAGAATTCCAGTAAATTAGTTAAACATGATTTCCCCTTCATGAATCCATGTTGCGTCTGCTTGATTGCACTATTCCTATCCAGATGTCCCGCTATTTCTTCCTTAATGATAGCTTCAAGCATTTTCCCCACTACAGATGTTAACCTAACCGGCCTATAGTTACTTGCCTTTTGTCTGCCCCCTTTTTTAAACAGAGGCGTTACATTAGCTGCTTTCCAATCAACTGGTACCTCCCCAGAGTCCAGAGAATTTTGGTAGATTATAACGAATGCATCTGCTATAACTTCCGCCATCTCTTTTAATACCCTGGGATGCATTTCATCAGGACCAGGGGACTTGTCTACCTTGAGTCCCATTAGCCTGTCCAGCACTACTCCCCTAGTGATAGTGATTATCTCAAGGTCCTCCCTTCCCACATTCCCGTGACCAGCAATTTCTGGCATGGTTTTTGTGCCTTCCACTGTGAAGACCAAAGCAAAATAATTGTTTAAGGTCTCAGCCATTTCCACATTTCCCATTATTAAATCCCCCTTCTCATCTTCTAAAGGACCAACATTTACTTTAGTCACTCTTTTCCGTTTTATATATCTGTAAAAGCTTTTACTATCTGTTTTTATGTTTTGCGCAAGTTTACTTTCGTAATCTATCTTTCCTTTCTTTATTGCTTTCTTAGTCATTCTTTGCTGTCGTTTAAAATTTTCACAATCCTCTAGTTTCCCACTAACCTTGGCCACCTTATACACATTGGTTTTTAATTTGATACTCTCCTTTATTTCCTTGGTTATCCACAGCTGGTTATCCCTTCTCTTACCGCCCTTCCTTTTCACTGGAATATATTTTTGTTGAGCACTATGAAAGAGCTCCTTCAAAGTCCTGCACTGTTCCTCAATTGTGCCACCGTTTAGTCTGTGTTTCCAGTCTACTTTAGCCACTCATCCCACTGTAGTCCCCTTTGTTTAAGCATAGTACGCTTGTTTGAGACACTACTTCCTCACCCTCAATCTGTATTACAAATTCAACCATACTGTGATCACTCATTCCGAGAGAATCTTTTACTAGGAGACCGTTTATTATTCCTGTCTCATTACACAGGACCAGATCTAAGATAGCTTGCTCCCTTGTAGGTTCTGTAACATACTGTTCGAAGAAACAATCCTGTATGCATTCTATGAATTCCTCCTCAAGGCTACCCCGTGCGATTTGATTTGACCAATCGATATGTAGGTTAAGTGCTTAAACGAAAGATGAGGTGCTGTTCCTCGAGTTTGCATTGAGCTTCACTGGGACAGTGTATGAGGCTGAGGATGGAGAGGTCAGAGTGGGATTAGAGTGGAAAATTAAAGTGACAGGTGACCAGATACTCGGGGTCATGCTTACAGAGTGAACGAAGGTGTTCTGCAAAGCGGTCACCCAATCTATGTTTGGTCATTCTTCAACCTCTTTCCCAAGATCCACAAACAGGACTGCCCAGTAAATCCATCGTTTCAGCCTGTTCTTGCCCCATGGAACTTATTTCTTCCTATCATGACTCTTTTTTCTCCCCTTATCCAGTCTCTTCCCACCTACATTCGCGACTCTTGCGATGCCGTCCGCCACTTTAACAGTTTCCAGTTTCCTGGCCCCGATGCACATCCAATCTCTCCACACTTCCATCCCCCACCAGGATGGCCTGAGGGTGCTCCATTTCTTCCTTGAGTAGAGGCCCAACCAGTCCCCATCCATCATCACCCTCCTCCGCCTGGCTGAACTTGTTCTCACACTTAACAACTTCTTCCTTGACTCCACTTACTTCCTCCAAATTAAAGGTGATGCTATGGGAACTCGCATGAGTCCGAGCTATGCCTGGCTTTCGTGGGATATGTGGAACATTCTTTGTTCCAGTCCTACTCGGGTCTTCTCGCTCGCCTCTTTTTCCGGTACATTGATGACTGTATCGGTGCCGTTTCCTACTCTCGCCCTGAACTAGAAAATTTCATTCACTTTGCATCCAATTTCCACCCTTCCCTCACCTTCACATGATCCATCTCTGACTCTTTCATTCCCTTCCTTGACTTCTCTGTCTCCATTTCCGTGGATAGTCTATTGACAAACATTCACTATAAGCCCACTGACTCCCACAGCTACCTGGACTACACTTCCTCCCACCCCGCATCCTGTAAGGACTCCATTCCATTCTCCCAGTTTCTCCGTCTCCGTCGCATCTGTTCTGACGACACCACCTTCCACACTAGTGCCTCTGATATGTCTTCCTTTTTCCTCAAACAAGAATTCCTCTACCGTGGTTAACATGGTCCTTGACCGTGTCTGTTCTATTTCCTGCACCTCTGTTCCCACCCCTTCCCCTCCCTCTCAGAACCATGACAGGGTTCCCCTTGTCCTCACCTTTCACCCCACCAGACTCCACATTCAACGGATCATCGCCCACTATTTCCGCCTCCTCCAGCGTAATTCCACCACCAATCACATCTTCCCCTTCCCTCCTCTCTCAGCATTCCGATGGGACCGCTCCATCCGCAATATCCTGGCCCACTCCACAATCATGCCTAGCACCCCCTCCCCATCTCACGGCACCTTCCCGTGCAAGCACAGGAGATGCAACATCTGCCCTTTTACCTCCTCCCTTCCCACTGTCCAGGGCCTCAAACACTCCTTGCAGGTGAAACAGCGATTTACTTGTACTTCTTTCAATTTAGTATTGTGTATTTGCTGTTCACGATGTGGTCTCCTCTACATTGGGGTGACCGCTTTGCAGAACACCTTTATTCAGTCCGTAAGCATGACCCCTGTCACATTAATTCTCCGCTCCACTCCCACTCTGATCTCTCTGTCCTCAGCCTCATACACTGTTCCAATGAAGCTCAATGCAAGCTCAAGGAACAGCACCTCATCTTTCGTTTAGGCACTTAACAGCCTTCTGGACTCAACATCGAGTTCAACAATTTCAGAGCATGACCTCTGCCCATTTCTTTTTTTTCCCTTTCCTCCTTTTTTTTTATGAGCACCCCTTTTTTTCCCCTCTTTCCCATGGCAGCTGATGATGATCCCACCATTCATACCCGAGCTAGACTCACCTTTTGTTTCTTAACTTGTGCCATTACCATCTCATTTTTGCCCACCATCCCTTTCGTCTCTTAAATCTCTTCTGCCTTCCACCCGATCACAGACCTTCGCTTTTGTTCTTTGCTCCCCTCCCCCTTTCACAACCCCTGCATTTGCTTAAGAACCTGTTACATCTTGAACTTTTCCAGTTCTCACAAAGGGTCACAGACCTGAAACATTAACTCTGTTTCTCTCCACAGATGCTGCCTGACCTGCTGAGATTTCCAGCATTTTCTGTTTTTAATTCAGATTCCAGCATCCGCAGTATATTACTTTTGTACAAAAGAAGGATATCATTCAATCAACCTCAGTGGCTATAATCTATTCAATTAATAAAAAAAATCCCCTGCAATCTTCTTCTTTATGTGCTTCAACGTAGAAAGGTTATCTCATTCTCAAAGGCTTATGTTGTTAACTGATGTTGTACAGTATCTGATTTCCAGGACATTGAACATTTTGTTTTGCAATAAACAATGGCCGAACATGAAACACGTGGTTTTGGTTGCAACATCCTGTATCAGACCCTGTTCTGACATCACCAATTCTCTTCAGGAAGCAGCTGAGATACTTTATGGCTTTCACAGAATGATAAATTTGTGCACAGATGCCACAAACCATAGAAGCAGGAACTCACTTGTGGTGGCAATTATGTTATCCGCAACATGTAGAGCAGTGTACGTTACTGCAAGCATCTTCCTGCATAAATTTCACTTTGTTATTGCCAACATCACTGAATCCTATTCTCAAGAAATTGGGATGGTTGCAATTATTCAATGAAAGCTTTTTGACCTAATAAATATTGATTCTTGGTTGGTAATGTCTAACAGTATGGAATTCAACAGTAGAAATCTATGGTAATGATTGGCAGAGTACCCTGTGCACTGTAGCTGGGAAACATAGAAACATAGAAACATAGAAAATAGGTGCAGGAGTAGGCCATTCGCCCCTTCGAGCCTGCACCACCATTCAATATGATCATGGTTGATCATGCAACTTCAGTACCCCACTCCTGCTTTCTCTCCATACCCCTTGATCCCTTTAGCCGTAAGGGCCACATCTAACTCCTTTTTGAATATATCTAACGAACTGGCCTCAACAACTTTCTGTGTTGGAGAATTTCACAGGTTCACAACTCTCTGAGTGAAGAAGTTTCTCCTCATCTCGGTCCTAAATGGCTTACCTCTTATCCTTAGACTGTGACCCCAGGTTCTGGACTTCCCCAACATCGAGAGCATTCTTCCTGCATCCAACCTGTCCAATCCCATCAGAATTTTATATGTATCTCTGAGATCCCCTCTCATTCTTCTAAATTCCAGTCAATATAAGCATAGTAAGTCCAGTCTTTCTTCATATGTCAGTCCTATCATCCCGGGAATCAGTCTGGTGAACCTTCGCTGCACTCCCTCAATAGCAAGAATGTTCTTCCTCAGATTAGGAGACCAAAACTGTACACAATATTCCAGATGTGGCCTCACCAAGGCCCTGTACAACTGCAGTAAGACCTCCCTGCTCCTATACTCGAATCCTCTCGCTATGAAGCACAACATGCCATTTGCCTTCTTCACCGCCTGCTGTACCTGCATGCCAACTTTCAAAGACTGATACCATGATACCCAGGTCTCGTTGCACCTTCCCTTTTCCTAATCTGTCACTAGTCAGATAATAGTCTGCATTCCTGTTTTTATCATCAAAGTGGATAACCTCACATTTATCTATATTATACTGCATCTGCCTTGCATTTGCCCACTCACCTAACCTGTCCAAGTCACCCTGCAGCCTCTTAGCATCCTCCTCACAGCTCACACTGCCACCCAGCTTAGTGTCATTTGCAAACTTGGAGATATTACATTCAATTCCTTTGTCTAAAGCATTAATGTATATTGTAAATAGCTGGGGTACCAGCACTGAACCTTGCGGTACCCCACTAGTCACTGCCTGCCATTCTGAAAAGGATCCGTTTATTCCTACTCTCTGCTTCCTGTCTGCCAACCAGTTCTCTATCCACATCAATACATTACCCCCAATACCATGTGCTTTAATTTTGCACACTAATCTCTTGTGTGGGACCTTGTCCCTTGTCCACTCTACTAGTTACATCCTCAAAAAATTCTAGAAGATTTGTCAAGTATGATTTCCCTTTCATAAATCCATGCTGACTTGGACCGATCCTGTCACTGCTTTCCAAATGCGCTGCTATTACATCTTTAATAATTGATTCCAACATTTTCCCTGCTACCGATGTCAGGCTAACCGGTCGATAATTTCTCTCTCCCTCCTTTTTTAAAAAGTGGGGTTACATTACCTATCCTCCCATCCATAGGAACTGATCCAGAGTCAATAGAATGTTGGAAAATGACCACCAATGCATCCACTATTTCTATGGCCACATCCTTAAGTACCTGATGTACAGACTGGTTTCATTATCGAAGGGCCGAATGGCCTACTCCTGCACCTATTTTCTATGTTTTATATGTCTATTATCAGATATATTTAAATAAGATACACGTGGACTTGTTGGGTCGATTGTGAAAAGTGCCAAAATGCATTTGGAGATTCAGGTACTTTATTTTTGAGGTAGAAAACCAATGGAAACAGCTTACGACCCAATTTGTTGCCCAGTCAACTAAGCTGCCCCAATCTTAGGCCTCAGAAATGCAGAAACAGCATGAAATTTCAGGGTTCAAGAATTGAGAAGGAGGTTTTTTACAGTAAATATAATAACTTGATGGAATAGGATATCAGGAAAGTATATCATGGACAATATAAATGGGTATATGATGGATCAATGTGTTTCTGAAGAGAGAAAGGAATATGGGATACAGTGAGGAGGCAGGCAGGTCGGTTTGAGATCTATTAAAAACAAGTAATGGCTTTTTCTCTGTTCCTAAGAATGTTTTTATAGCAGCCATCTGGTCTCCCTGAATTTGTAATAACAAGGTTTGACTTAAAAAAAATAAACATCAAGAACCAGAGAGGTTTGTTTCTAACTATATTCAAGCAGTCCTTACCTGGATTAGCATCATTTATTGTTAAAGCTAAATATATTACAAGACAACCACTTCTGGGCTGAAGAAAAACTGTTGTGATGCTGTCAAACTTATTCAGCTAGCATTCTCATGAAGCTAATATTAATTTATTTCCTTAGAAAACTGGCTTGTAACTTTAGGTGACGTGTTTTGCTATGGTTATAATGAGCCTTGCTTTGTGCTTGGTGCTGAAGCAGGAAATGAAGAGCAGATTAGAATACTATTCTACAATTAGAATATGTTCCTGCAAAGTCTCCTCTCTCTCAGCTTCTCTGTCTCTGTCATACTTGTTTTCATATTGCATCCTTCTGTCCTTTCCAACTGCTATCCCATATCTAACCTCCCTTTTTTAAGGTTCTTGATCATGTTATTGTTTTCTAGCTCCATGCTTATCTTACCCAAAATTCTTTCTTCAAATTGGTACAATTTGGTTTCTGTCCTGCCCACAACCTTAGTCAAATCACCAATGACACCTTCTGTGACTGTAATCTTCTTAACTTCCTTGTCCTCTCTCTGTTATTCAACATGATTGATCACTCCAACCTTCTCCACCAACTCTCCTCATTGGTTACTTCCCAGAGGAACACCCATTCCTGGTTCCACTCCTACTTGAACCAACAGAGTCAGCACATTCCCCTTGTGACCCCACGAGGTCACCTCTGGAATATTCATAGGTTCCATCTGTGTGCCTCTCTTCATTATTTACATGCTATTCCTGAATTAATGGCAGAGTTTACAGCTGCCAAAATACCTATCTTATGGAATTCCTTCCAT
Source organism: Pristiophorus japonicus (assembly GCF_044704955.1). Classification (NCBI taxonomy): domain Eukaryota; kingdom Metazoa; phylum Chordata; class Chondrichthyes; family Pristiophoridae; genus Pristiophorus; species Pristiophorus japonicus. Next base: position 50,158,629 of record NC_091985.1, on the reverse strand, counting down.
AAACACCTTCATCTTGCCACTTCCTTCCTTGCCTATAATTAATCCGTTAATCGTATTCTTTCACCATGCTTTCGGCCAACTCTCCTAATTCTTCTTCTGTCAGCTGTGGTTCAGTGGGTAGCACACTTTTCTCTGAGTCAGAAGATTGTGGGTTTAAGTCCCACTCCAGCAACTTGAACACATAAATCTAGGCTGACACTCCAGTGCAGTGCTGGGGGAGTGTTGCATTGTCAGAGGTGCCATCTTTCAGATGAGACATTAAACTGAGGCCCCGTCTGCCCTCTCAGGTAGACGTAAAAGATCCCATGGCACTATTTCAAGGAAGAATAGGGTTATCCCTGGTATCCTGACCAATATTTATCCCTCAATCCACATAACAAAAACAGATTATCTGGTCATTATCACATTGCTGTTGGTCGGAGTTTGCTGTGCGCAAGTTGGCTGCCGCGTTTAACCCATTACAATAGTGACTGCACTCCAAAAGTACTTCATTGGCTGTAAAGTGCTTTGAGACATCTAGTGGTCATGAAAGACGCTAGATAAATGCAAATCTTTCTTTCTTATTTCTTTCTTTCTGCAGCTTGGTTGGTTCACGAATATATGAAGCATCTTCGGATATTTTATTGCATTAATGGTGCTATAAAATGCTAATTATTGTTGTTGATGGCTCAATCTTATACCCTAGAGCTTCTATGATTCCTCCTTTTTGTTCAGCTGAAGTTTGCTCTGGTTAAGAAAATCCTTCTCCCCTCCCCTTACACTGACAACAGGGTCCTCTTGTCCTCATCTTTAATCCCAACATCCTTCATAGCCACATTTCTGTCATTTACAACATAATCCCAGCACCCAATGATTGCTTACGGAGGGATCCCCCATCAGTGACCCAAGTTGGTGGGGTCAGGGAAAGAACAACTCGTTTACATTATTAGAGCAGATACTTGCACCACACAAGGTGCATCATGGGTGCCTGCTGTTGATGAGAAGGTGCAAAATGCAACAGAGTGCCTCCCCCGGAAACATCTTTATCTTGTGCCTTGTGGCCCCTTTCTAAGGGGGTTGAGGAAAGGGTAAAAATCTCAGCAATATCACAGGCTGAGTAAGCCCTGCATTTCTCGTTCAGCAGACTGATATGCCTGATCTCATTTGGTGTACCTGCCTGCCAATGCTCTGCCAGGCCAATGATGAGGAAACTTGGCCTGACAAAGGCTCTGCCCCCAGAAATTGCCGTAGAAGTCCAAAACCAAGCCTATCTGGATCCTGGCCTAATTTTCAGCCTTTCCACCAGACCCCATCAGTCTTATGTCAGCAGTGACTTAAAAGGGCCATAGATTTTTGACCTACTATGCGTGCTCTTGCACTTTATCTGTGGTTCTGCCCTCTTTGTTTTAGTCAGTCCAAAAAGGGCTCTCTTCTTCAATCACTTCTAACAAAGGGTCCCACTTGAAATATTAATTTGTCTTTTCTCATTTCAGATGGAGAATGTAGAGGTAGCTAATTGTTGGAGCTATGTTGAGGGAGCTTGGGAAGGGGGGAATGGGGTCGAGAGTTGGGATGCATAGCTCTCAACTGTATTGATTTAAATGGGATGTCCCAATTCTATAGAGGAATTTCAACCGTGGATCGCTGTGAACTGTCCCAATGTCTCATTTATCCTGCCCTAAAATCCGGGACAAATAGCCAACACCAGGGATCATTTATCTTACTATGTGCAGACCATTAATATTCAAATAACCTAATGAGTGTTACATGTCAAATTTTCCACAAATGCAAATTAAGTACATTTCCGTCTGGCATCTCCTTCATTTGTGTTTATTTCCACATTTTGAGTTATTAAAATAATTATATCTCAGGAGTTGTTACAAAGTAGTAAAGCTCATCTTGAGGTTATAAACAGCTCAAGCTTCACTCATGCGCTTTTTAACATATTGAATTCCTTGATTCGATGATATATCTATTATGCTTCACCTCTATTTTTTGTCTATACCATATGTAATACGTGCTGTGTAGCTTAAGGACCAAACACATTTTCTACACAGTCACTATATTCTTTGTTTATTTATAAAACAATTTCACTTTTGGTACATAAATACTTCCCCCTATTTTAATGTAGATCATGTGTGTTAAAATATATTGCCTATCCTTCAATGTGTGGTGTAAGTCTATTTTACATTCAGTCGTAAGAGCTTCAGGCTGCTCACAGCCAAACAGGCAGCAGAGAGAGCTGTGAGGTTACTGACAATTCCACTTACATCAGTCAATTTATCAGGTCAAGTGCAAACAGGGATAGTACCGTATGGTTCGCTTTTGTATTTGCAGCTGTCTTCTCACTATGTTCAAATATGGAATAATTTGATATTTTCAAATCCTTCAGGAAGTGATCAGTACACAGCCTTGACCGTTAAGTGATCTAAGTAGATAATGAATAGTATTCATTTAACAGCGAGGGAACAAGTACCTCAGGTAAGTGAAAAAAGTAAATGGGTGCATTCTGAAATTATCCTGGGAAAATACCAAATAGGAAAGAGAATTCTGTGCCAACTTGTTTTTAATCTGCATTTCTAGTCAAGAACCAATGGGGCTGAAATTGCCCCTTTCCTTAAGGTGGCCATACTGCGGAGTGGAGTTGCCGCCGACTTTTCGTGTAATGGCCGCCAATCATCCAATTGCCCTGCTGCGGTTTCCCGGCAGTGACTATCACCGTATCGCTTCCACAGCAGTGATGGCCAGCACTCTTAAGTGCGTCATCACTGCGAGCATCGCCGAGGTCCCGGGCCAGAAGTGATATTCCGCTATAAAAATCGTTCAATCATCGGCAGTGCCAAGAGTTGTTTTTTTCGGGTGGTGCATACTTCCTGATGCACACCGCCAGAGTGCCTTAAAGGTGTATTGGTTTCTGTTGATTTAGTATCAATGACTTTTTCCTGTTGTTTGAGAAGCAGTGCAAGGATACAGTAAGCGATTGTTTGTGAGTGCTGGAGGCTGGGCTTGGGGAGGGGTTAGAAATGGGGGCAGTGCTGGCTGGCCAACGCCTGCACATTGTACATGCCGCCAAGAAATGCAGGAGAAGGCGACGCTGGAGGCAACGGCTGCAGAGGCAGCGGGCAAGGGTTGCAGGTATCATTGCAGCCCAGCATGGAGAGTGCCAGGGAGATGGCGACAGAGGGGAGGCCAGAGAGCTGCTACAGGAAGACCCTCAGCAAGGGCATCCCCTCAGGAGGAGAGTGAGGTACGCAGACACCCCGCAGCAGATGCTGGGCCAGCAGGACAGGAGGCAGCCTGCAGTGGAGGCAAATGCTGGGTAACACAACAGAGAGCAAGACGGCTGCACAGATGTGGGGGCACAAGGCAATATCGACAAAAGGTCTTCCGCCACCAGTTTTCATACAGGGATCTGAATGATGATCAGTGCCTACGCAGACTATGATTCCGCAAGGACATAGTGATAGAGCTCTGCAATCTCTTGCAGGCAGACTTGGAGCCACAAACATGGGTGAGGACAGCCCTGAAAGTGGCATTCAAGGTTACTATCGCCCTGAACCTTTAGCGACTGGGTCCTTCCAAGTTGCCACTGCGGACATCTGCAACATCTCGCAGTTTGCAGCCCACACATCAATATGGGAGGTCACAGATGCTCTGAATAGGAGGAGGGCCAATTACATCTCCTTCCCTATGACCAGGAACAAGCATTACAGGGTTCAGGAGATCATTGATTGCACCCATGTCGGTCTCAGGGCACCCCAACCAACACTCGAGCAATTCCAAAACCTCAAGGGATTCCTCTCCCTCAATGTTCAATTGGTTTGCGCCGACAACTGCAAGATTATGCAAGTGGATGCTCCGTTTCCTGGCAGCTGCCACGATTCTTTCATGCTGCACCAGAACGGTGTGCCACACCTCTTCACTGGTCCCAATCAAGATTGCGGCTGGCTCCTTGGTGACAAGGGCTACGCACTGAGCACTTGGCTCATGACTCCTCTTCGCAGCATGCCTATAATGACATTGAGCACACAACTGGGATTCTCAAGCAGAGGTCCCGATGCCTGGACCGCTCAGGGGGTGTGCTACAGTACTCGCCTGAGTGCGTCTCCATATTCGTGGCGGAACTCCTACACGGCAAGCTAGCCCCAGGTGAGCAGAGGAAACGTTTTAAGGACACCCTGAAAGGTCAAAATTCATGGGAACCCCCCCAGTGTATGGGCTCATTGGAAAGGAAATTTAATTTGGGACTATCTACCGGAAAGTTTGAAATCCTAAAGTGCTTATGAGAGAAACTACGAACTTTAATCGAATTTTAGACTTTTACAAGACAAATTCAAGTCTGTGGGCGGGCCTAAGGATCTAAAAGGAGCCAACTTGATTATTGGAACTGTCTGGGTGTTGGGACTAAGGTAAATTGTCTGTAGAAATGGATATTCGAAAACCCTTCTGCACAAGAGGCATTAACATTACAACAATAACTCAGAGATGGCCAGTCATCAAACTAAACCAAGAAAAGCCATCTTCAACATGAATAAGAACAAAGGGCCCACTACAGTCTGGATGCAAAAACCAAGCACAAAAGGATATAGCGATTCCCAGCTAATTTTTCCATCAGGAATCAGGTTTAGAAGAGCAACCCACCCAAGACATATTAACTTTTAATGAGCCCGCCAAAATATTACAAAGAAATGTCAAGCCGCCAAAATTAAACAAAGAATTCTTCACTGATTTGGCACGAAGATTAGGACAACTCAAACCGTATAACTGGCCCCCTGCTTTAACGAAGTGTATGCCATACTACACCAGGGGTCATACTGCGACTAGACTATCAAGAAGGGAGAGAAACCAACGCGACAGTTGAAAACCAACATCTCCAGCCTCGAAGTCCTGAAGTCCAAAAGCAAGGAAGAATATCACCATCCATAACCAACCACAGTCAACGTGGTACCACCGAAAAAACACCGCGATCGACCAATTTCGAAACGAAACTCCACAAGGAAGAAACCAAAGAATCGAAAGTTTCCACTCTACAATCTAAGTCCTGACTACCAATAGATGAAAACATTACCTAAAGAGACTTTGAACCTATTTCTAACGAAGGAAACCGGGTACTTACCCCATAGATCCAAAACGCATCAGCTGACTCGACCCAACTGAAGATTGCGCAGTAAGAAGTCTCTTCCGACGTTTGGGGTACGGCAAGCAGAACCTACAGAATTCAACTAACCCCGAAATCGCGAACTACCACTAACTGACCAGAAAGGATTGGTAAGCATAGTCTCTGCCTGTCCTGGAGTCTAACCTCACTAGGATTAGGTATTGGGAGGTGGGAGGTGTAATTTTTACTGTAACCCCCTTTGAATGTGTAATATATTGTTCTTTATTAGAGTGATTATAAGTTTGACATTGTACTTTCTTGTCTGTAATAAAATCAAAGTTCTTTTGCATCAAACCAGTTGTCCTTTGCACTTTATGACCCCCCCCAAATAAACCCAGAGTCTAGAACCCAAGGGTGTGGGAGCGATTCAAACCACTCAAGTAGGTCAGAGGTGAACCTGCCCCCCGGGACCACCCCTTACAACCCTCAAAGCCTCCTTGATAAAGTGTAACATCCCCACCGGCACCTGGGAATCCCTAGCCCAAGACCGCCCTAAGTTGAGAAAGAGCATCCGGGAGGGCATTGAGCACCTCGAGTCACGTCGCTGAGAGCGTTAAATTTGTTTGACCTTCTGCCATAAAGTGTGGCTGTTCTTAGCAACGGCATGGCAACGCTCGATTCCAGCGATTCAGGAGATCAAGGGTCATCATGACATGCGCAGAAGAGGAGACAGAGAGAGAGGGAGCTCAGAGACACTGAAGGCGCAGCTTGGTGTGGTGTGGCTGCTTTGGGAGGAAGGAGGGAGACTTTAGAGCTTCACAGCAAGTAGGCAAACAAAAATGAGCTGTTACCAGCCACATATTATATCGAATTTGCCCTATAATGGAGGGAGAGGAGGAGGCATCATGCTGTGGAGACTGATGCTGGAGAGAGCAGTGAGGTGGGAGAGGAGCACATTGGAGGCCGCAAAAGAGCCAGGAGATTCTCGGACGAGGCAAATGCCTCCTTCCTGCAGGAGGTCGAGTTACGCTGGGGTGATTTGACACAGGGAGGGTGTGGGAAGCCTACCCCAAAGGCCTACCAGAAGATATGGACCGAGCTAGCATAGGTGGTATCGTTGGCGACCAACGAGGTGCGTGAGGGCACCAATGCCGCAAACGATGGAACGACCTTGTGGGATCAAGTATTACATTGATTTACATCTACTTATGTATTTATATAATCTGATTTGTAACAGTCATGAGTGACTATCAGCAGATATGAGGTCTTGCACTTTTACCGGGAATGTTTTACTCAAAGCCTGCAGTCACGGTGCACATCTTTAAGTAAAGACTGATAATGATCATAATAATCATGATTACATCTGTCGGTTATGTGTTGTATCAGTCTCTGTGACAGTACCTAGCAAGGATATCATGCAATGATCTCATGCCATGTCATCCTGTCACCTTTTACAGAAGAAGCTATCGACGATGAGGTCTGGGCAGAGGCGAACGGGTGTGGGGGCCACCAGTCCCCAGCGACATCACAGAGATGGAGGAGCAAGTACTCGGACTCGTGGGGAAGCACCCCCTTTTCAATCATGCTGTAGGCCATCTCAGCCTTAGACATACTTCTAGATGCATAAGCAACTGGTTGCAATTTCCCAGATTCATTAGCTTGTTGCAATACACACCCGACACCGTATGACGATGCATCACATGCTAGTACCAAACGCTTACATGGATCATACAACACAAGCAATTTGTTTGAGCATAACAGTTTTATAGCTTTCTCAAAGGCATTTTCTTGGCTTTTACCCCATACCCATTCATCTCCTTTACACAGTAAAGAGTGCAGTGGTTCTAACAGTATGCGAAGACCCGGTAAGAACTCCTTACCAAAGTAGTTCAGGAGTCCTACAAACGACCGCAGCTCCATCACGTTCTGTGGTCTCAGTGCGTTCTTGATTGCCTCCGTCTTCGAATTGGTGGGCATGATGCCATCCACCGCGATTCTCTCCTCAGGAACTCCACTTCAGGTGCCAGGGAAACGCACTTCGAGCGTTTTAGCTTGAGCCCCACACAATTAAGTCGACTAAAAATCTCCTCCAGGTTCTACAGGTGCTCGACGTGTCCCGACCTGTAACCAAGATGTCATCCCGCGCACCGTGGAAGACCACGGTGTGCGGGACCGACTTCAGTAAGCTTTCCATGTTCCTCTGGAATATCGCCGTGGCTGATCGAATCCCAAACGGGCATCTGTTGTAAATGAAGAGACCTTTGTGCGTGTTGATGCAAGTGAGGCCCTTCGATGATTCCTCCAGCTCCTGCATCATGTAGGCCGCGGTCAAGTCTGCCTTTGGTAGTGGGTATTGATCCTGCAGGGAGAAACGATTGATAGTTACTTTGCAATCACCACAGATTCTGACGGTGCCGTCTTCCTTGAGGACTGGAACAATTGGAATAGCCCATTCATTGAATTCGATCGGCGAAATGATGCCCTCGTTTCAGCCGGTCCAGCTCGATTTCCACCCTCTCTCTCATCGTGTACGGTACCGTTCTTGCCTTTGTGATGGATGAGTCGCGCCCCCGGAATCAAATGGATTTGCACTTTTACTCCTTGGAACTTCCCGATACCTGCTTCGAACAGTGAGGGGTACTTGTTTAAGACTTGGGCACATGAAGTGTCGTCGACAGACGAGAGCACTCGGACATCGTCCCAGTTCCAGCGTATCTTTTCCAACTAGCTCCTGCCGAACAGCGTGAGGCCATCGCCCAGTACCACCCAGAGTAGTAATTTGTGCACTGCTCCATCATAGGAGACCTTTACAGTAGCACTGCCGATTATGGGACTCAGTTCCTTTGTGTATGTTCTCAGCTTAGTACGAATGGGAGTCAGGACTGGCCTTGAGGCCTTGCTGCACCAAAGTTTATCGAAAGACTTTTTGCTCATTATGGACTGGCTTGCGCCCGTGTCCAGTTCCATTGACACCGGGAGTCCATTTAATTCAACCATCAGCATTATCAGGGGACACTTTGTGTGCACCCCATATACCTCTGCCTCCTCAGTCCGAGGCTCTAGTTCATCGTGATCCACCATTCCAGAGCTCTTGCAAATGTACCCTTTGAAGCTGCATGAATGGAAGCGATGATCACCTCCGCAGCGCCAACAAGGTGTTAATGGCCTTAGCATTCACCACCCTTGATGGTGGACTCTGCGACATCTGCAGACGTGCAGCTACAGGCATGTGAGTCCTGCCCTGTATGTTACGATTCGAAAACAACATTACTTTGTTCACAGTCCTTCAACAGCACTCGTGTGCTGAGGGATTTGTTTGGTATTGTCACTGGTGGCGATGAATGCCTGGGCTATCGCTATGGCTTTACTCAAGGTTGGGGTCTCTACAGTCAAAAGTTTGCAAAGTATTACTTCATGGCTAATGCCAAGTACAAAGAAGTCCCTGAGCATGTGCTTCAAGTGTCCTTCAAATTTGCAATGTTCTGCAAGGTGCCTTAGCTCGGTGACGTAGCTTGCCACTTCCTGGCCTTCAGACCTCTTGTATATGTAGAACCGGTACCTTGCCATCAGAACGCTTTCCTTTGGGTTTAGATGCTCCCGGACCAGTGTGCACAAATCATTGTACCACTTCTCTGTGGGTTTCGCTGGAGCAAGCAGATTTTTCATGAGGCCATACATTGGTGCCCCGCAAACGGTGAGGAGGATCGCCCTTCATTTGGCAGCGTTCGCTTCTCCTTCCAGCTCGTTGGCCATGAAGTATTGGTCGAGTCGCTCTACGAAAGTTTCCCAGTCATCTCCCTCCGAAAATTTCTGCAGGATGCCCACGGTTCTCTGCATTGTTGCAGGTGGGGTTCATTATCTGTATCTCATCGCCAGTTGTTATGTCTTGCATAAAGAATCTGACGAGATACTGTGAGCTCAAAGTAACGTGTGACTGTAGTCTTTTATTCAGGTCTCCAGCGTACCTCTCCAGCATGTGAGGCCTCCTTATATACAGTTGCTTCCAAGGGATTGTGGGATCCCTTGGGACTCCAGGGGATGAGCCCTCTGGTGGTTAAACAAGCTATTTACAGGTTTACATATATAACAGCCACGACCACAAACTTAGCGGTGCCCCTCTGGGTGCATTGCTCAGCTGAGAGCAAGTGTTGCACTGGCGCACGCATGACTCTAAATCTGAGTCGTTCCGGGACACCACACGTGGGATCTGGCTATGGCTTTCATCATTACGATGCCTGGTTGGGTGCTGTGCAGTTCACAAATGAACGTATCTCTGCCTTTCTTGGGCAAGACCAGGCAATTGCCCCACAACAGGCAGTCCACCTGCAGGGACATTTCGTCTTTGCGCCTGTGGAACGGCTTAATCGCCTCCTGCATTTCCACTGGGATGCTGGACCAGCTCCCATGGAGGACACAGTTTTTTACCAAGGACAGTAAAAGATCCTGGCTGGTCCAGGTCCTGATCTGGCGGGCCGTAACGGGGGACTTTTCATTTTCGAATGCATCCATTACCATGAGCAAGTCGACAGGCTGTGCCATTTCCACCCCGGTGCTGGGCAATGGCAGCCGACTGAGAACAGCAGCGCAGTTCTCTGTGCCCGGTCTGTGGCGGATTAAATAGTCGTATGCCGACAGTGTGAGCGCCCATCTTTGGATGCGGGCAGAGGCATTGCTGTTAATCCGTTTGCTCTCAGAGAATAGCGATATGAGCGGCTTGTGGTCAGTTTCAAGCTCAAACTTGAGGCCAAATAAGTACTGGTGCATTTTCTTTACCCCATAAACACACGCTAGAGCCTCTTTTTCAATTATGCTGTAGGCTCTTTCGGCCTTGGACAAACTCCTGGACACATAAGCGACCGGTTGCAAAATCCCCGATTCATTAGCCTGTTGTAACACACACCCACCCACATATGACGACGCATCGCAAGCCAGCACTAATCATTTACACGGGTTATACAGGACAAGCAGTTTGTTTGAACACAACAGATTTCTGGGTTTCCTAAAGGCAGCCTCTTCCGAATTCCGCCATACCCAGTCGTCTCCCTTGCGCAGTAGCGCATGTAGGGGTTCTAGCAGGGTGCTTAATCCAGGTAGGAAATTACTGAAATAGTTAAGGAGTCCCAGGAACGACCGCAGCTCCGCCACGTTCTGTGGTCTCGGCGCGTTCTTGATGGCCTCCGTCTTGGCGTCGGTGGGTCTGATGCTGTCTGCTGTGATTCTTCTTCCCAAGAACTCAGCCTCCTGCACCAGGAAAACACACTTCAAGCGTTTCAACCTGAGCCCCACGCGATCCAACCGACTAAGAACCTCTTCCAGATTCTTCAAGTGCTCAATGGTGTCCCTACCTGTAACCAGTATGTCGTCCTGGAAAACCACGGTGCGAGGAACCGACTTTAGCAGGCTCTCCATGTTCCGTTGGAAGATTGCCGCAGCCGACCGAATCCTGAACGGACACCGGTTATAGATGAACAGACCTTTGTGCGTATTGATACAGGTGAGTCCTTTCGAAGACTCCTCCAGCTCCTGCGTCATGTAGGCCGAGGTCAGGTCCAGCTTGGTGAATGTCTTCCCTCCAGCCAGGGTCGCAAATAGGTTGTCTGCCTTAGGTACTCATCCTGTAGCGAAAAGCGGTTAATCGTTACTTTATAGTCCCCACAAATTCTGACTGTGCCGTCCTCTTTAAGTACCGGGACAATCGGATGAGCCCACTCGTTGAATTCCACCAGCGCGATGATGCCTTCTCGCTGCAGCCTGTCCAGCTCAATTTCCACTTTCTCAGGCATCATGTATGGTACCGCCCGTGCCTTGTGGTGGATGGGTCGGGTACCGGGAGCCAAATGGATCTGCACTTTCGCCCCCGAGAAGCTTACGATGCCTGGCTCGAACAACAATGGAAACCTGCTCAGAACCTGGGTACATGAGGCGTCGTCGACGGGCAAAAGCGCTCGGATTTCGTCCCAGTTCCAGCGGATTTTTCCCAGCCAGCTTCTGCCAAACAATATGGGGCCATCCCATGGCACAATCCACAGCGGGAGTTCGTGTACTGCTCCGTCATAGGAGACTTTGACTTCTGCACTGCCAATTACAGGGATTAGTTCCTTGGTGTAAGTCCTTAGTTTGGTGTGAATGGGGATGAGCTTGGGCCTGCGTGCCTTGTTGCCCCACAGTCTGTCGAAGGCCTTTTTACTTATTATGGACTGACTGAACCGTGTCCAGTTCCATAGAAACTGGAATTCCGTTCAGTTCAACTTTCAACATAATTGGTGGACATTTCGAGGTGAATGTGTGTACCCCGTACACTTCTGCCTCCTCGGTATGAGTCTCCAATTCAGCCTGATCCACAGTGGATCTATCTTCCTCTGCAACGTGGTGGTTTGCAGGATTTGCAGCTTGCCTACACATTCATTGGAGGTGTCCCATTGTTCTGCAACCATTGCATGCATAGTGCTTTAAGCGGCATTGATGGGGCCGATGATCACCTCCATAGCGCCAACAAGGTGTTAACTGCCTCGCATTAATGATTGATGGCGGACTCTGAGTCATCTGAGGTCGAGCAGCAGCAGCCAGCGTGTACGTTCATGCCATGTATATTCCTGCTCGAAAACGATGTTACTTTGTGCACAGTACTGGCCGAAACTTCTTTACTCTGCGAGATCTGTTTGGTGCTATCGCTGGTGGACATAAATGCCTGGGCTATCGTTATGGCTTTACTTAGATTCGGAGTTTCAACAGTCAACAGTTTGCGAAGGATTACCTCATGGCCAATGCCCAGTACAAAAAAGTCTCGAAGCATTTGTTCTAGGAATCCCTCAAATTCGCAATGTCCTGCGAGGAGCCTTAGTTCGGCGACATAGATCGCCACTTCCTGGCCCTCCGACCGTTCACATGTGTAGAACCGATATCTCTCCATCAAAACGCTTTCCTTACGATTTAGGAGCTCCCAGACCAGCGTATACAATTCTTCATAGGATTTAGCTGTTGGTTTTACCGGAGCTAGGAGATTTTTCATGAGGCCATAGGTTGTTGCCCCACAGACAGTTAGGAAGATCGCCCTACATTTGGCAACATTCTTGTCCCCTTCCTGCTCATTGGCCACAAAGTATTGGTCTCTCCACGAAGGCCTCCCAATCGTCCCCTTCTGAGAACTTCTCAAGGATACCAACTGTTCTTTGCATTTTTGCGCGGTTGTTCGTTACCTCGTCACCAATCATAATAAAAGATGAAACTGAGTACTGTGTACAATGAGCAAGTGTGACCTTAGCTCCTTTCATGAGACTCCAGAGTGCAGGTACCTCGTGGGTGGCCTGCTTATATACCCTGCTCCCAAGGGATGCACACTGGTGATTCCTTACCATGAAAGGGTTAAATACAACTTAACATCAATCAACGTAAACTTTAACTGGCACCAAGGCGATGGGCACCATTGATGTCTGAGCTGCACACACACAACAGTGTGTCAGTGTTGTCACTCACATCAGCGCTCTTTCAGGCAAATCTTTCTGATATCAGAGTGGGATTTAACAAATCCCAGCCACACCGCTGGTGTTCATTCCGGTTAGTTCCACTTTTTGTGGGCGTTTTTTTGAGCGAACGATATGTGTGCGAGGTGGTGAAATTGACGATGGATGATCTCCATGGCCGCTAGTTTGGGTATATATGCTCTTTACGACAAAAAACAATGGGCGGGCGTTCATATTGAATCTCAGTGTTAATTCCATGCAGAAAGTAACGCTGGGCACTAATATGGGCGTTGATTTCGCCTATTCTGCTGATTCCGCCCCAAAAAAGTGGACAGGCGGTAATATTTTTTCCCGGCATTAAGCCCATTGGGAAAATAACGCTCGGTGATAAGTCTCCTAAAAAAGCCCGTCAGTTTCCATTTTGTGCCAAAATGGGCGATATATGGGCATTATACGTCATTTCAGCAGTAGAATGGGCGTTAAGTGGGCATTAAACATGCAAAGATGTGGATGTTCTAGCCCATAGAGTGGAAGCAAGTCTTCCTCGATTTCGAGGGACTGCCTATGATGATGATGATTTGTAGTGGTGTAACCTGGTCATCATGAGGGCACAGCCACTGGAGGACGAGGTAGCAGTGGCACCTGTGGAAGAGGAGGAGGAGCATGAGGAGGAGCAGGATGTGGGTAGGCAACCACGCAGGAGGCGTCGTCGCCATCGTGACCCTGCAAGGGAAGCACAAAGCCATCTCATGGCTGTGCGTTTCACAGTCACTGAATGGCCAGCTGAGTCTGCATCTGGCCATGTCCATGGGCAAACCTATGAGCCCTCTCACACATCATTCCCACACAGTTAAATGAGAGACCTCATCAGAAATTACAAAAACAAAATGAAGATTTATTCGAACCCAAACAATGGGTTTCCAAAACTTTCACATAATTAATGATCACCCTTGTGCAACTGCTTATTACCCCTCTTACGCAGGCCTATCCTTACACTACGCCACACTGTCTCCCCTGTGGCTGCCTCATAGCTTTGGGAAGGCTGCTGTGTGCCTGTAGCGGAAGCTACAAATGTCCTTCTCGGATGCCCTTGACCAGCTCTGGCCCTGGAAGGGCTGGCTGCAGACTAGGTCGCATCTTTCTCTGCGCCTTCAGTCGGAAGTGGCTGGGGCGATTCCATGGATGGCAGCATTTGTGTAGTGGCAGGTCTCGGCTCAGGGCTGCTGTGAACCGGAGAGCCCACATCAGTATGCTAGTCCAAGGAGCCAGTGCCACTCCCCGGGGCAGCACCCCACCTCCCCCATCAAGCTGCTGGACTATAGGAGTGTGGTGGACCCAGCCGCAATGGCAGCAGTCAGATCTCGCGTAGCCTCCAGCTGAGACTGCATGAGAGCAGCCACACTCTGGAAGCCATCAAAGACGACAGCAGTCAGATGCTCTATGGCCTGTTGCATGAGAGCATTCTGAGCTTCCAGGGCAGCGGCCATCCTGTCCAAACTGTTGTGTCTGTTAGCACTCTAGTAATGACTCGCTGAGATAAGGTATTGTACTTGAACTGTTGTGACCTTAATTCATTTATTGCAGCTCCTGAGTGAGGGTACAGCATGGTGAGCTCCCTTTTATACCTGGTTACCTGTCGTGTACAGGTGACCCCTGGGTCTCCACCAGTTGCACCCTCTGGTGGTATAGGCATAGTGTATACAGTGTGAAGATACATCCAGTAGTCTTATGTAACTGTACATTGACTGTACAGGGTATATACTTATGATATACATACACAACACAAAGAAACACAGCCACGCACGTTCCCTCGCATCTGTGCTGCAATGGTAGCTGTCACCTCAGCCAAGAGATGCGCCATCACAGCTGGATCTGCATGGTCACTCTGGGATTCCACCATCGTCTGCACACTGGCAATGATGGCCCCCATGGTGTGTGCAGAGCCGTCCACAATGTGAGAGGCGGACTCCTCCACGCTCCTGACCACTTGCGACAGACTCTCGGGCACCCCTTGCATTGCCGGCAAGAGCTCGGTTTACATGGCCTCCACCCTTTGTTCATAAGCCCCAACAGCAATGGGCTTGTCTGAGTCCTCCTCAACAGGATTCGGCTGCGCACTCGCCCCCCCCGGAGAGATGGAACCCGAAGTTCCCTTTGTCCTTGACCATGCTGCAGCCCGTGAGGCCCTGGTGCGTCACCCAGTGCAAACCCCTCTCCTAAATGTAAGGTACCCGACCGCATACTCCCAGTATCTGAGCTGGTGTGTGTCACTGTATGAAGCAGTGACATGGTGTTGCTGGCAGAGCTCTCCCCCTCTCTGTCTCCCTCATCGGACATGCCGCCAAGATCATTCAGGGCGGCAAATGTCTCCTCCAGACTGTGGCTGCCAATCGTGTCAAGGGTGTCTGTATCGCTCATGCTGACACTCGGGATCTGCAATCATAAATGGGTGAAGGGTTACCGTGAGGGTGAGGTGCTGCACACCATGCATCAAGCAGCTTGCACACAAGCATAAGCAATAAATAGCTAGATAGGCCATTGCACTGTCAGGGAGAGATGGCATTGCACAAAGGCCTTCACTTACCCATGCTGCAGCGCCATTGGAGCAACCAGCAGCCAAAGGGATCCCAACATGCGTGCCCACTGATGGTGCACCCTCTCCTTCAGATCAGTGAGCTAGACATTTCACGACTCGCCCCCACCAGTGGCTTGTTGCTGGGCACGGTTCTGCGCCACCTTGGCCTACAAAGCAATGACGGATTGGTAAGTCGCGGTTTCCAGAGCCTCGGCAATGAGTGGGTTGATTACATGCAGCTGTGAATCTCAGATTCAAGGAAGCCTGCATTGTGAGTGTGTACACATATATGTCTCAGCAATCAACAGCTACTTCAGCTACTATGTAGTGTTGGTGAGAAAGAGGTTAAGGTGAAGGAGTGTCTGGCAGATGTAATATGAGGAATTGGGGAACATGTACTCACTTTCATCAGTTGAGTAAGGTCGGTTAACCTTTTCTGGCATTGGGTGCGGGTGTGCTGGTGAATGGAGGTCCCCAAAACCTCCTCCGCAATCTCCCTAAAGGCATTTGTGAAGATGTTCCTACTTGGTCTCCCATCACTTTCAGGGAAGAGTATCCACCTCCTTCCCTCCACAGCTTCCATCAGAGTTTCCAGCTCCACATCGCTGAAGCTGCTGGTCCTCCTCAAACGTCCCCTTGCAGCCATCTCCTCTGATGCAAGTGAGACCGAAGTTATGCAATAGCTGCAGAACCTGCCCTTTAACATAAGAACATAAGAACATAAGAAATAGGAACAGGAGTAGGCCATACGGCCCCTCGATCCTGCTCCGCCATTCAATAAGATCATGGCTGATCTGATCATGGACTCAGCTCCACTTCCCCGCCCACTCCCATAACCCCTTATCCCCTTATCATTTAAGAAACTGTCTAATTTCTGTCTTAAATTTATTCAATGTCCCAGCCTCTACAGCTCTCTGAGGCAGCGAATTCCACAGATTTACAACCCTGAGAGAAGAAATTTCTCCTCATCTCTGTTTTAAATGGGCAGACCCTTATTCTAAGATTATGCCCTCTAGTTCTAGTCTCCCCCATCAGTGGAAACATCTTGTCAAACCCTCTCATAATCTTATACATTCCGATAAGATCACCTCCCATTCTTCTGAATTCAATGAGTAGAGGCCCAAACTACTCAACCTTTCCTCATAAATCAACCCCCGCAACCCCGGAATCAACCTAGTGAACCTTCTCTGAACAGTCTCCAAAGCAAGTATATCCTTTCGTAAATATGGAAACCAAAACTGCATGCAGTATTCCAGGTGTGGCCTCACCAATACCTTATGTAGCTGTAGCAAGACTTCCTTGCTTTTATACTCCATCCTCTTTGCATAAAGGCCAAGATACCATTGGCCTTCCTGATCACTTGCTGTACCTGCATACTAACCTTTTGTGTTTCATGCACAAGTATCCCCAGGTCCCGCTGTACTGCAGCACTTTGCAATCTTTCTCCATTTAAATAATAACTTGCTCTTTGATTTTTTTTCTGCCAAAGTGCATGACCTCACACTTTCCAACATTATACTCCATCTGCCAAATTTTTGCCCACTAACTTAGCCTGTCTATGTCCTTTTGCAGATTTTATATGTCCTCTTCACACATTGCTTTTCCTCCCATCTTTGTATTGTCAACAAACTTGGCTACGTTACACTCAATCCCTTCTTCCAAGTCGTTAATATAGATTGTAAATAGTTGGGGTCCCAGCACTGATCCCTGCAGCACCCCACTAGTTATTGGTTGCCAACCAGAGAATGAACCATTTATCCCTACTCTCTGTTTTCTGTTCGTTAGCCAATCCTCTATCCATGCTAATATATTACCCCCAACCTCGTGAACTTTTATCTTGTGCAGTAACCTTTTATGTGGCACCTTGTCAAATGCCTTCTGGAAGTCCAAATACACCACATCCACTGGTTCCCCTTTATCCATCCTGTTCATTACATCCTCAAAGAACTCCAGCAAGTTTGTCAAACATGACTTCCCCTTCATAAATCCATGCTGACTCTGCCTGAACGAATTTTGCTTTTCCAAATGTCGTGCTACTGCTTCTTTAATAATGGACTCCAATATTTTCCCAACCACAGATGTTAGGCTAACTGATCTATAGTTTCCTGCTTTTTGTCTGCCTCCTTTTTTAAATAGAGGCGTTACATTTGCAATTTTTCAATCTGCTGGGACCTC
The DNA here is from genome assembly GCF_044704955.1 of Pristiophorus japonicus. Classification (NCBI taxonomy): domain Eukaryota; kingdom Metazoa; phylum Chordata; class Chondrichthyes; family Pristiophoridae; genus Pristiophorus; species Pristiophorus japonicus. The sequence continues at coordinate 50,141,342 of NC_091985.1, read as the reverse complement.
CCCAGAATCCAGGGAATTTTGGTAAATTACAACCAATCCCTGCCACTATTTCTCTTAAGACCCTAGGATGCAAGCCATCAGGTCCAGGGGATTAGTCCCGTTGTCTTACTGAGTACCACTTCCTTAGTGATTGTGATTGTGTTAAGTTCCTCCCCACCTATAGCCTCTTGACTATCTACTGTTGGGATATTGTTAGTGTCCTCGACTGTAAAAACTGATACAAAATATTTGTTCAGAGTTTCTGCCATCTCCATGTTCCCCATTACTAATTCCCCGGTCTCGTCCTCTAAGGGATCAACATTTACTTTAGCCACTCTTTTCCTTTTTATATACCAATAGAAACTCTTGCTATCTGTTTTTAGATTTTGTGCTAGTTACTTTCATAGTCTATCTTCCCTTTCTTAATCATTTTTTTAGATGTTCTTTGCTGGCTTTTAAAAGCTTCCCAGTCTTCTGTCCTCCCACTAGTTTTGGCCACTTTGTATGGCCTTGTTTTTAATTGGATACTGTCCTTTATTTCTTTAATTAGCCATGGTTGGCTATCTTTTCTCTTACATCCTTTCCTCCTCACTGGAATATATTTTTCTTGAGAGTTGTGAAATATCTCCTGAAACATACACCACTGTTCATCACCTGTCCTATCCTTTAATCTATTTTCCCAGTCCACTTTACCCAACTTTGCCCTCATACCTTCATTGTCTCCTTTATTTCAGCTTAGTACTCTGGTTAGAGATCCAACTTTCTCACCCTCCATCTGAATTTGAAATTCAATCATGTTATAATCACTCATTCCAAGGGGATCCTTTACTATGAGATGTTTATTAATCCTGTCTCATTACACAGGACCAGATCTAAGATAGCCTGCCCCCTGGTTGGTTCCATTACATACTGCTCAAGGAACCCATCCCTTATGTACTCTATGAACTCCTCCTCAAGGCTACCCTGACCAATTTGATTTGTCCAATCAATATGGAGGTTAAAATCACCCATGATTATTGCTGTTCCATTTTTACAAGCCCCCACTATTTCCTGGTTTGTCTTCCGACCAACAGAATTGCTACTGTTAGGGGGCCTATAGACTACACCCACCAGTGACTTTTTCCCCTTATTATTCCTTATCTCCACCCAAACTATTTCAACACCCTTATCATTTGAGCCAATATTGTTTCTTACTATTGCAGTGATTCCATCCTTTATCAATAGAGCTACCTGTTTCAGGCAGAGGACAATTTCGGCCCCTATAGCTCCGATTGTAACTTGGGACACGAGTACGTCATGCGCTGGGACCACAGTGGGCAGCAAGCTCACATCTCGGTCCAGCATGAGGCCTGGAGAGATTTGAATTCCCTGGCCTTATTTCAATGTTAAAGGTGTGTCTCCTGCCTGAACCTGGCAGGAATCACCATCTGACCGGTGGGCAGGTGTGGGTATTGGGCAGCAGGAGGCCCATGGGAATGATCCCCAGCACTAAGGTAAGTGGTAAAGGGGGCTCAGTGAGAGTATCTTGGTCATGGGCTGGGGTGGGGTGTAAGTTCAGGGCAGAAGAGGCCCAAGGTTTCCTTGAGGAGCATTCCTGCACTTCTAGGTAAACAAACAAACCATAAAACATTTTAAAGCTTAATTTTGAAACGTTACTTTCCTTGAACCCGACATGCTTATCTTAAGAAGGATCCCCCTAACTTGGGGTGGGTGTTCTTACCTCCAGCTTATGAGATCAGGTGAAAAACCAAAATGGCCAGCTCCCGGGGGGTTGTAGGGTGGGTAAGTAACTAGTGATTTTAACTGCCCACCCGTTCGGTTTTCACTGGGCAGGTAAGGTTAACCTTATCCTTCACTTTGTTACAATGCTACTACTTGAACTGGTTCTAGGTAACGAATCAGAGCAAATATATGACCGAACAATAGAGGAATGTTTGGGAAGCAGTGATCACAATATAATTTAGTTCTATATAAGAAAAGAAAAAGAAAAGTTGAGTACAGGAGCATTTGAATGGAAATCATCATCATAGGCAGTTCCTCAAAATCGAGGAAGACTTGCTTCCACTCCAAAAGTGAGCGCTCAGGTGACTGAACAGTCCAATACGGGAATGACAGTCTCTGTCGCAGGTGGGACAGACAGTCATTGGAGGAAAGGATGGGCGGGGAGTCTGGTTTGCCACATGTTCCTTCCGCTGACTGTGCTTGTTTTCTGCATGCTCTCAGCGACAACACTCGAGGTGCTCAGCGCCCTCCCAGATGCTCTTCCTCCGGTCTTTGGCCAATGACTCCCAGGTGTCGGTGGGGAGGTTGCACTTTATCAAGGAGGCTTTGAGGATGTCCTTGAAGTGTTTCCTGTGCCCACCTGGGGATCGCTTGCCGTGTAGGAGTTCCGAGTAGAGCGCTTGCTTTGGGAGTCTTGTGTTGGGAATGCGAACAATGTAGCCCACGCAACGGAGCTGGACGAGTGTGGTCAGTGCTTCATTGGCCTGATCGAGAACACTAATGTTGGTGCGTCTGTCCTCCCAGGGGATTTGTAGGATCTTGCGGAGACATCGTTTGGTGGTATTTCTCCAGCGATTTGAGGTGTCTACTGTATATGTTCTATGTCTCTGAGCTATACAGGAGAGCGGGTATCACTGCAGCCCTCTCGATCATAAGCTTGGTGCCAGATTTGAGAGCCTGATCTTCGAACACTCTCTTCCTTAGGTGGTCGAAGGCTGTGCTGGTGCACTGGAGGCGGTGTTGAATCTCGTCATCGATGTCTGCCCTTGATGATAATAGGCTCCCGAGGTATGGAAAGTGGTCTACGTTGTCCAGGGCCAAGCGTGGATCTTTATGACTGGGGGGCAGTACTGTGTGGCAGGGTTAAGTTGGTGGAGGATCTTTGTCTTACAGATAGTTAGTGTAAGGCCCATGCTATTATATTATCCAAAGTTCCTGATGGAAGCTGGGGAAGCAATACTGATGAAGGTCAGGCAACATCTGTGGAGAGAGAAACGGAGTTAACATTTCAGTAAATTATATAGTAAGGTAAAATAAGGAACCTTGTCTAACCTAAATGAAGGGAAACCTTGTTAAATAAATGGGAAATATTTAACCAGGAAGTGGAAAGGATAAAAATGAAGCATAAGTCGTCAGTAAATAGAAAAGGTGTGTAACAAGTGCTGGTGTTCCAAAGGTGAATAGGGAAACATAGAAATGTAGGAACATAGAAATTTACAGCGCAGAAGGAGGCCATTTCGGCCCATCATGTCCATGCCGGCCGACAAAGAGCCGCAAGGCCCTTGGTCAGCAGCCCTAAAGGTTACATATAAGCCTATGATCAATGACGGAAAGGCAAAGAGCACCCAACTCAACCAGTCCACCTCACACAACTGCGACACCCCTTATACTGAAACATTCTACACTCCACCCCAACCGGAGCCATGTGATCACCTGGGAGAAAACCAGATAAAAACCCAGGCCAATTTAGGGAGAAAAAATCTGGGAAAATTCCTCTCCGACCCATCCAGGCAATCGAAACTAGTCCAAGAGATCACCCTGGCCGTATTCTATTCCCTGTAGTACTTCCCAGCACCGTCCAACTAAAGGTCATCCAGTCTAATCCCAATTATCAGCTTTGGGTCCATAACTCTGCAGGTTACGACACTTTGAGTGTCCATCCAACCATCTCTTAAAAGTAGTGAGGGTTTCTGCATCCACCACTCTTCCAGGCAGCGAGTTCCAGATCCCTACAACCCTCTGTGTAAAGAAGCGCCCCTCCCCCACCATCTCAAATCCCCTCTAAACCTTCCACCAACCACCTTAACACTATGCCAGCTTGTAATAGACCCTTCCACCAATGGAAATAGGCCCTTACTATCCACTGTGTCCAGGTCCCTCAATATTTTGTACACCTCAATGATGTCTCCTCTCACCCTCCTCTGTTCCAATGAGAACAAACCCAGCCTATCCAGTCTGTCCTCATAACTAAGATTCTCCATTCCAGGCAACATCCTAGTAAATCTCCTCTGCACCCTCTCTAGTACAATCACGTCCTTCCTATAATACGGTGACCAGAACAGCACGCAGTACTCCAGCTGTGACCCAACCAAAGTATTATACAATTTAAGCATAACCTCCCTGTTCTTAAATTCTATGCCTCGGCCAATAAAGGCAAGCATTCCGTATGCCTTCTTAACCACCTGATCCACCTGGCCTGCTACTTTCAGGGATCTGTGGACAAGCACTCCAAGGTCCCTTTGTTCATCTACACTATTAAGTGGCCTACCACTTAATATGTATACCCAACATTATTAGCCCTCCCAAAGTGCATCACCTCACACTTCTCTGAATTAAATTCCATTTGCCACTGCTCTGTCCACCTGACCAATAGATTGATATCCTCTTGCAGCCCATGACTTTCCTCTTAATTATCAACCATACAACCAATTTTAGTGTTGTCTGCAAACTCCTTAATCATACTCGCTATATTCAAATCTAAATCGTTGATATATACCACAAAAAGCAAGGGACCCAGTACTGAGCCCTGCGGAACCCCACTGGAAACATCCATCAATCGTTCCTTTTGCATCCTACCTCCAAGCCAATTTTGGGTCCAACTTGCCACTTTGCCCTGGATCCCATGGGCTTTAACCTTCATGACCAGTCTACAATGTGGGACCTTATCAAAAGCCTTGCTAAAGTCCATATATACTACATCGTATGCACTACAATCATCGACCCTCTTGGTTACCTCCTCAAAAGATTCAACCAGGTTAGTCAAACACGGTCTTCCCTTAACAAATCCATGCTGACTGTCCCTAATTAATCCTTGACTTTCCAAATGTAGATTTATTCTATCTTTCAGGATTTTTTCCAATAATTTTCCACCATTGAGGTTGGGCTGACAGGTCTGTAATTACTTGGCCTGTCCCTTTCTCCCTCATTAAACAAAGGTACTACATTAGCAGTCCTCCAATCCTCCGGCACCATGCCCAGATCCAAAGAGGACTGGAAAATGATGGTCAAGGCCGCCGCTATTTCCTCTTTTACTTCGCTCAACAGCCTGGGATGCATTTCATCCGGGCCTGGGGACTTATCTACTTTCAAAGCTGCTAAGCCCCTTAATACTTCCTCTCTCATTATATTTATTTCATCCAGAATATCACATTCCTCTCGATAGCAGTATCTGCATTGCCCCTTTCCTTTGTGAAAACAGGTGCAAAGTATCCGTTAAGAACCCTACCAACATCTTCCGCCTCCACACAAAGATTACCCTCATGGTCTCGAATAGGCCCTATCCTTTCTTGAGTTACCCTCTTACTCTTAATACATTTATAGAACGTCTTTGGGGTTTCTTTAGTTTTACTGGCCAAGAATTTATCATGCTCTCTCTTAGCATTCCTAATACCTTTTTTAATTTTGCCTCTTAACTTTCTATATTCCTCTAAAGATTCTATAGTATTTAGCCGTTGGTATATGACATAAACGTCCCTTTTTTTCTTAATCCTCTCCTGTAAGTCACCTAATTTATATTACAGCACTGTCTCCAAAGAGTGAGCTTTGTCACTTCATTAATGAAGTCATTAAACACCAAGAAAAATGTTTGCACTTTTCTGTAGCTCCTTGTCAGAGACCTTAAAATTAGAGATAGAGATGTAGCAGATCTTGGAATTCAGGAGTGACAGGCAAAAGGTCACTGGTAGAGGCACTCTTTATTATTATATTATATTGGAACTGTCAATGACTCCACGTCCAGCTATTTGCAGGGAAGAAACTCATTGAGGTGGATCCAAATCTAACTATCTTCCTCAAACAGTTCAAAGTAATAAAATGCAAAATCATCAGACAGGTTAGGATAAGAGGTTTCACGGTAGTCAAATGTACTTCTTAAGAAGCTGCACACATTTTCCAGATATCAACAAACATAAAGCAATCTGTTGATTCATTGCATAAAGCTATAGCAGCAACACAATGATCATGATCTCATGCAAAATTACAACAGCAACATGCGTTTTATGTAACGCCTTTAATGTCGGAAAACATCCCAAGGCACTTGACAGGAATGTAATTAGATAAAAATTGACACTGAGCGAAAGAAAGAAATATTGGGAGGAGTATCTAAAACTTGGTCAAAGAGGTAGGCTTTAAGGAGGATATTAAAGGGGGACAAGAGGTGCAGAGGCAGAGGGGTTTAGGAAGAGAATTCATAATATCAGAACATAAGAATTAGGAACAGGAGTAGGCCATCTAGCCCCTTGAGCCTGCTCCGCCATTCAATAAGATCATGGCTGATCTGGCCGTGGACTCAGCTCCACTTACCCGCCCGCTCCCCGTAACCCTTAATTCCCTTATTGGTTAAAAATCTATCTATCTGTGACTTGAATACATTCAATGAGCTAGCCTCAACTGCTTCCTTGGGCAGAGAATTCCACAGATTCACAACCCTCTGGGAGAAGAAATTCCTTCTCAACTCAGTTTTAAATTGGCTGCCCCATATTTTGAGGCTGTGCCCCCTAGTTCTAGTCTCCCCCACCAGTGGAAACAACCTCTCTGCCTCTATCTTGTCTATCCCTTTCATTATTTTAAATGTTTCTATAAGATCACCCCTCATCCTTCTGAACTCCAACGAGTAAAGACCCAGTCTACTCAATCTATCATCATAAGGTAACCCTCTTATCTCCGGAATCAGCCTAGTGAATCGTCTCTGTACCCCCTCCAAAACCAGTATATCCTTCCTTAAGTAAGGTGACCAAAACTGCACGCAATACTCCAGGTGCGGCCTCACCAATACCCTGTAAAGTTGCAGCAGGACCTCCCTGCTTTTGTACTCCATCCCTCTCGCAATGAAGGCCAACATTCCATTCGCCTTCCTGATTACCTGCTGCACCTGCAAACTAACTTTTTGGGGTTCATGCACAAGGACCCCCAGGTCCCTCTGCACCTCAGCATGTTGTAATTTCTCCCCATTCAAATAATATTCCCTTTTACTGTTTTTTTCCCAAGGTGGATGACCTCACACTTTCCGACATTGTATTCCATCTGCCAAACCTTAGCCCATTCGCTTAGCCTATCCAAATCTCTTTGCAGCCTCTCTGTGTCCTCTACACAACTCGCTTTCCCACTAATCTTTGTGTCATCTGCAAATTTTGTTACATTACACTCTGTCCCCTCTTCCAGGTCATCTATGTATATTGTAAACAGTTGTGGTCCCAGCACCGATCCCTGTGGCACACCACTAACCACTGATTTCCACCCCAAAAAGGACCCATTTATCCCGACTCTCTGTTCGCCAGCCAAATCTCTATCCATGCTAATACCTTTCCTCTGACTCCGCGTACCTCTATCTTCTGCAGTAACCTTTTGTGTGGCACCTTATCGAATGCCTTTTGGAAATCTAAATACACCACATCCATCGGTGCACCTCTATCCACCATGCTCGTTATATCCTCAAAGAATTCCAGTAAATTAGTTAAACATGATTTCGCCTTCATGAATCCATGTTGCGTCTGCTTGATTGCACTATTCCTATCTAGATGTCTCGCTATTTCTTCCTTAATGATAGTTTCAAGCATTTTCCCCACTACAGATGTTAAACTAACCGGCCTATAGTTACCTGCCTTTTGTCTGTCCCCTTTTTTAAACAGAGGCGTTATTCCAGATATTAGAGCTGAAGGCAACAGTGGGGTGAAGGAAATGGGGAGTGTGTAAGAGGCTAGAGTGGAGGAATGCAGAGTTCTTCGATCACAGGGGCGAAAAGTAAGCGGGACTTGGTGTAGGTTTGGGCATGGGCAGCAAAGTTCTGGATGAACTCAAGTTTATATGGGGTTGGATGATGGGTGACCGGCCAGGAGAGAATTGGAATAGTCGAGTCTGGAGGTAACAGAAGCAAGGATGAAAGTTTCAGCAACAGATGAGCTGAGACAGGGGCACAAACGATGTTACAGACGTGTGAGTAAGCACTCTATTTGATGGAGATGATATGGGGTCAGAAGTTCAACTCAGGGTAAAATGGGAAGCCAAAGTTATGAACAGTCTGGGTCAGCCTGAGAGAGTGGCCAGGGAGGGCAATGGAATCTGTGGCAAAGGGGCAGTCCGAAGATAATTGCTTTTGTTTTCCCAATGTTTAACTGGAGGAATTTTCGGCTCATTTAGTATTGGATGTTGGACAAGCAGGCTGACAACACAAAGGCATTATAGAGGTTAGAGAAGTGATGGTGAGGTTGAGCTAGGTGTCATCAGTGTACATGTGGAACCTGATGTTATGTATTCACATGATGTTGCTGAGGGGCAGCATGTGGATGGAAACTAGGAAGGGGCCACAAATAAAGCACAGATTTGGGAGGCAAAAACACATTGAAGGACTCAAGAGAAATGGAAAGTTGGAGATCGGGCTGTAGTTTAAAAGGACAAAGGGGTCAAGGTTGGGATTTTTGATGAGTGGAAAGATGACAGATTTGAAAGGGAGGGGGAATGTCACCGAGCATGAGGGCCAGGAAGGAAAGTTGAACGGTCAGCAGTTTAATGAGTATCAGGTCAAGAGAGCAGAGGGTGTGCTTCATGTACAAGCTGAGCTCAGAGAGGGCATGAGGAGAGAAACTAGAGAAAGATGCCAGTTCATGGCTAGTGCAGGGGGAACCTTGGGGGAAGCTAGGCTTGGTGAATGAGGGGAAGGGTAGGATGCAGCAGAGACAGCTGAATAGATGATTTCAATATTAGTGACAAAGAAACATAGAAACATAGAATATAGAAAAATATGTGCAGGAGTAGGCCATTCGGCCCTTCGAGCCTGCACCACCATTCAATAAGATCATGGCTGATCATTTCCTCAGTACCCCTTTCCTGCTTTCTCTCCATACCTCTTGATCCCCTTAGCCACAAGGGCCATATCTAACTCCCTCTTGAATATATCCAATGAACTGGCATCAACAACTCTTGGCGGCAGGGAATTCCACAGGTTAACAACTCTCTGAGCGAAGACGTTTCTCCTCGTCTCAGTTCTAAATGGCCTACTTCTAAGAATGTGTCCCGTGGTTCTGGACTTCCCCAACATTGGGAACATTCTTCCCGCATCTAACCTGTCCAGTCCCATCAGAATCTTATATGTTTCTATGAGATCCCCTCTCATCCTTCTAAACTCCAGTGTATAAAGGCCCAGTTGATCCAGTCTCTCCTCATATGTCAGTCCAGCCATCCCGGAAATCAGTCTAGTGAACCTTCGCTGCACTCTCTCAATAGCAAGAACGTCCTTCCTCAGATTAGGAGACCAAAACTGAACACAATATTCCAGGTGAGGCCTCACCAAGGCCCTGTACAACTGCAGTAAGACCTCCCTGCTCCTATACTCAAATCCCCTAGCTATGAAGGCCAACATACTATTTGCCTTCTTCACTGCCTGCTGTACCTGCTTGCCAATGACTGATAAACCATGACACCCAGGTGTCATTGCACCTCCCATTTTCCTAATCTGCCGCCATTCAGATAATATTCTGCCTTTGTGTTTTTGCCCCCAAAATGGATAACCTCACATTTATCCACATTATACTGCATCTGCCATGCATTTGCCCACTCACCTAACCTCTCCAAGACACCCTGCAGTCTCTTAGCGTCCTCCTCAAAGATCACACCACCACCCAGTTTAGTGTCATCTGCAAACTTGCCGATATTACACTCAATTCCTTCATCTAAATTATTAATGTATATTGTAAATAGCTGGGGTCCCAGCACTGAGCCCTGCGGCACTCCACTAGTCACTGTCTGCCATTCTGAAAAGGACCCGTTTATCCCGTCTCTCTGCTTCCTGTCTGCCAACCAGTTCTCTATCCACGTCAGTATATTACCCCCAATACCATGTGCTTTGATTTTGCACACTAATCTCTTGTGTGGGACCTTGTCAAAGGCCTTTTGAAAGTCCAAATACACCACATCCACTGGTTCTCCCTTGTCCACTCTACTAGTTACATCCTCAAAAAATTCCAGAAGATTTGTCAAGCGTGATTTGTCTTTCATAAATCCATGCTGACTTGGACCGATCCTGTCACGGCTTTCCAAATGCGCTGCTATTTCATCTTTAGTAATTGATTCCAACATTTTCCCCACTACTGATGTCAGGCTAACCGTTCTATAATTATCCGTTTTCTCTCTCCCTCCCTTTTTAAAAAGAGGTGTTACATTAGCTACCCTCCAGTCCATAGGAACTGATCCAGAGTCGATAGACTGTTGGAAAATGATCACCAATGCATCCACTATTTCTAGGGCCACTTCCTTAAGTACTCTGGGATGCAAACCATCAGGCCCCGGGGATTTATTGGCCTTCAATCCCATCAATTTCCCCATCACAATTTCCTGCCTAATAAGGATATCCTTCAGTTCCTCCTCCTCACTAGACTCTCGATCCCCTAGTACTTCGGGAAGGTTATTTGTGTCTTCCTTTGTGAAGACAGAACCAAAGTATTTGTTCAATTGGTCCGCTATTTCTTTATTCCTCATTATAAATTCACCTAAATCCGACTGCAAAGGACCTTCGTTTGTCTTCACTAATCTTTTTCTCTTCACATATCTATAGAAGCTTTTGCAGTCAGTTTTTATGTTCCCGGCAAGCTTCCTCTCGTACTCTATTTTCCCCCTCTTAATTAAATCGTTTGTCCTCCTCTGCTGCATTCTAAATTCCTCCCAGTCCTCAGGATTGCTGCTTTTAAGGCCAATTTATATGCCTCTTCCTTGGATTTAACACTATCCTTAATTTCCCTTGTTAGCCATGGTTGAGCCACCTAACCCATTTTATTTTTACTCCAGACAGGGATGTACAATTGTTGAAGTTCATCCATGTGATCTTTAAATGTTTGCCATTGCCTATCCACCATCAACCCTCTAAGTATCATTTGCCAGTCTATTCTAGCCAATTCACGCCTCATACCATCGAAGTTACCTTTCCTTAATTCAGGACTCTAGTCTCTGAATTAACTGTGTCACTCTCCATCTTAATAAAGAATTCTACCATATTATGGTCACTCTTCCCCAAGGGGCCTCGCACAACAAGATTGCTAATTAATCCTTTCTCATTACACATCACCCAATCTAGGATGGCCAGCTCTCTAGTTGGTTCCTCGACATATTGGTCTCGACAAAGAAGTCCATGAGCTCATCGCATATGTTGTTGGAGGTGAGGTTAGAGGTGGCATAGGAGAAGAATTTTAGAAGGTAGTGGAGAAAATAAAGTGGGGCACTATTTTTGCATTCCAGGATGATCCTGGAGCAGTGAGCAGTATTGGCAGTGGAGAGCAGGACTTGAAAGTTCTTGATGTGGACCAGCCAGATCTGGCGATGAATGGCTAAACGAGTTATGCCCCATATACGTTCAAGTCTGAGCTACTTGGATTTAAGGGAGCAAAGATGGGAACCACACCGGGGGAATGCTAAAGGTGGGAGAGTCCCAGCAGTAGCCGAGGTGCAGGATTCTGCAGTCGGCCCTTCACAGGCTTGATCACTCAGAAGTACCTCAAGGGTGAGAGACAGCAACCTTCTACCAGCTTTGCTGAGGCCATTGGAGGAGCACATCGTAACAGTAGCTGAGTTCGTAAACCTTTTACAAAAATAATTGACCCCCATTATTGTTGTATCATGTGACTACCAGGATGGCAGAAGGTGAACTAGATGGACTGTGATCATTTTTCATCTCACAATTCCTGTGTTCCTAAAAGCATTATGGGTTGACCACTTGGGTGAGAAATTAATGTTTGCCATTAATTAATCACCTTTACCAGATTTGACACATGGGTAGATTCTTTTACTTGCAGAGAGTGCAAGTTTGCGAGCGGATCGGCAGTTAAAATCGCTGAAATTGACAGTGTGTTGGGAACCTACCTTCATCTCGCCAACTTCTGCATTTAACTCAGGCACGTTTTCCAGCGTGCCACAGGCCCACTCGGGAGAGGAGGGCGACCTCATTCAAGTGGTTAACATGTCGTTGAGAGACCCTTAAGAGGCTTTTTAACCTGAGATTTCAGCTTTTACTGCTTGTGCGTGGAATTCATGGACTTCCTGAAGCTCGCCTATGAAGTGGCCTTTGTGTGAGTACATTAACGACAGCTAGAAAAAGCACAGAAATTCACACACCTTACACCTGCTTCCTTGTCTAAGGGAAAGGCTGACACCATTTTGTGCAGAGATTTTGCTTTCAGGCGTTTGCAGGTGATTTCTGCAACCTCGAAAGCCACTCGCACTACATTGCAAGTCACTCTCAGTACATTGGAAGATTGTGCCTCTGACTTCCACTTCACCTGGCATGTATCAGATCAGCATGGGTGCCACTTATGCTGTTTCACCTTGGACCTCAGATTCAGACCAAGGTGAGCCCCAGCACCAACAACTCCAGCAGCAGCAGCAACAACATCAGCAGCCTTCTCCTCACCGACCTGATGACCTGAGAGGAGATCAGTACAGAGGTGCACTTCACCAGAGGCGATACCCTGAACACACAGTATACAGGCAGAGTATGAGCTTCCTGGACATGACTGAACAGCAGTGCTTCAGAAGGTACCAGGTTACAGCAGACATTTGTAGCTTGCTGGTAGATCTGCTGCCCAGAGGACCAGGTGGACACGCCTTACCAGTGGCTGTCAAAGTCACCACTGCCCTCAACTTCTTCGTCTCAGCTCCTTCCAGGGAACTGCAGGAGACATTTGCAGGATTTTGCAGTTCACCACCCACAAATGAATCACCCAGGTAACTGATGCTATGTTTGACAGGTCAGGCACTTATGTACACTTTGCCACTGATGACGCCAGTGTTACTGAATGGGTGCATAGCTTTGGGCCCTGGCTGGCTTCCCACAGGTACATGGCGTCATCAACTGCACACATGTGGCCATCAAGGTACCCCAGATCTCGCAGCAGTGTTCATGAACTGGAAGGGACATTCTCAATGTGCAGCTCATCTGCAACCACAAAAATATCATTATGTATGTGTGTCCCCGATTCCCAGAAAGCTGTCATGACTCTTTCATCCTACAACAGTCCACCCTTGCTTAGCTCTTCCCACCTCCAAAAATAATACAGGCTGGCTGCTTGGAGACAAGGGCTATCCACTGAAGACGTGGCTGATGACACCCATGAGGAGGCCAAGCAATGAGGCCAAGGAGCGCTATAATGAAAGCTACATGATGACCAGATGTTTCATAGAGCAAGCAATCAGCATGCTGAAGATGCGCTTCAGATGCACAAGCAGACCTGAGCGGGAGTGGCAGTGGCGGTGGCATAAAGAGCTGAGAGAAGGCCCAGAACACAGGCGGACCTGAGTGGGAGCAGCAAGAGAGCTGAACAGCGAATTAATAAAACAGAAAACAAGGAGTGATGTCACAGGATAGCAGGTTAGGTGATTGGTTGGTGAGTATTACATCTCTTTTGCTTTCTAGGTTGGGTAAGTGGATTAAATTGAGAACTGGGAGAGTATTAACTACTATAACTTTATTGAATTAATAACTTAAACCAAATTAACGAATTAAAATTACAAATTAAAAGTAAAAATAATCATTTGAATAAATACTGTAACTAATTATATAAATAAAATAAGGTTGATAGAGATGCCAGGGCAGGTGGTGTGTTGTAACTGCAGCATCTGGGAGTTGGTGGAGACCAATTAGATCCTGAGCAATGACATCTGCAGTAAGTATCTGCAGCTTGAGGAACTTCGGCTCAGAGTTGTTTCGCTGGAAACCGAGTTGCAGACATTGTGATGTATCAGGGAGGGGGAGAGTTACCTGGATACGTTGATCCAGAAGACAAGGATAAGGGGTAAGCCATTTAGGACCGAGATGAGGAGAAACTTCTTCACCCAGAGAGTGGTGAACCTGTGGAATTCTCCACCACAGAAAGTTGTTATGGCCAATTCACTAAATATATTCAAAAAGGAGTTAGATGTAGTCCTTACTACTAGGGGGATCAAGGGGTATGGCGAGAAAGCAGGAATGGGGTACTGAGGTTGCATGTTCAGCCATGAACTCATTGAATGGTGGTGCAGGCTCGAAGGGCTGAATGGCCTACTCCTGCACCTATTTTCTATGTTTCTATGTTTCTAATCACACCCCTTAGGTTAAGCAATATTTTAGAGCTTGTCAATTGTCAGGGACAGGAGGGTGTGACTGCGAATCAGGAAGGTATGGGGGACCCAGGATATCGTGATGGAGGAGTCTCAGCCCTTGACCTTGTCCAACAGGTACGAGGTACTTGCTGCCTGTATGGATGAGAACAAGAACTGCAGGGAGGATGGGCAAACTGACCACAGCACCATGGTACAGGAGGCCGTTCCAGTGCGGGGAGTAAAAAGGAATGTGGTAGTGGTAGACAGTATAGTCAGGGGGACAGATACTATTTTCTGTAGCTATGACCGGGAGTTCCGAAGGTTGTGTTGCCTGCCCGGTGCCAGGGTTAAGGATTTCTCCTCGTGGCTGGAGAAGAACTTGGAGTGAGAGAGGAGCATCCAGTTGTCATGGTCCACAAAGGAACCAACGACAATTGGTAGAACCAGGAATGAAGTTCTGCTGAGGGAGTTTGAGGAGCTAAGATCCAAATTAAAAAGCAGAACCTCAAAGGTAATAATCTCTAGTTTGTTACCTGAGCCAACGGCAAATTGACATAGGGACAAACATATTAGAGGTTTAAATGCATGGCTCAAAGAGTGGTGTGGGAGAAAAGGGTTTCGGTTCATGGGACACTGGCATAAGTACTGTGGAAAGAGGGAGCTGTTCTGTTGGGACGGGCTCCACTTAGACCAGGCTGGGACCAGTGTCCTGGCAAACCGAATAACTAGGGCAGTAGACAAGGCTTTAAACTAATGAAAGGGAGTGGGAGGATTCAGGAAAGAGTAAATTTAAAAGAGAAATGTCAAGGCTCTAGAGCAGTGTAGAGTTTTGGGTAAAAATAAGCAGAGTGGGTCAGGAAGGGACAGAGAGAATAACAAAGGTAATAAGGCATCAGTGACTAAGGCGATATCACGGAAAAATAGAAATACATCAAAGCTAAAGGCACTATATCTGAATGCACGAAGCATTCACAACAAAATAGATAAATTAATAGCGCAGATAGAACTGAATAGGTTTGATCTAATAGCCATTATGGAGACATGGTTGCAAAGTGGCCAAGGTTGGGAATAGTGGGCTGGATTTTTGATTGTCTAACACCTCAGTTTGTGGCCAGAGGGGGTGTTAATGGGAACATGAAGTTACTGGCCGGGAGTGCAGCCTTTAGCGCCCCGACCGAAAATTAATTAGAGGCTCACCGGGGGCGCAAACCAACAGCGCCTGGCTGCTGATGTTCACTCCGATCCTGATGTCAGTCCTGGCGCAACACCCATGCTTGCGCCCTGGTTGGTAAATTTAGCGGCCGCCGAGAACACGGTCTGGAAAAACAGTCGGTACAGGCCTGCAGAGTCGTTAACTGGTGGCACTTAAAGGGATGAGGAAGCGCTTCCATCGGAGGTCACAGTCAGTGCACAGTTTATACACAGCACGGTGGGGAGCCTCCAAGTTTGCCGCGGCAGACAGACATACCAGTTCAGCTTGAGAGAAACTTATTTCTAAAGGTTAATGGGGGCATTACTTGTTCGCCAGCGTCACATTCTATATGGTCAAGAGAAGGGCTGTTGGCCATGTCAGCGGCCGAAGGAGGAGAGCCCCTCGATGTCGGGGCAGGAGGCTTTACTCCCCCAGGGCTTTACCGGCAGCAAAGCTCATACCTGGACCTGTCCAAGGAGCAGTGTGTCAGAAGGCTGCGCTTCCAAAAGGAGGTCGTTACAGAGATATACCATCTCCTGCAGGAAGACCTGCAGCCTCACATCAGCCCCAGGACTGCGCTGCCCGTCACAGTGAAGGTCACGGTGGCACTCATCTTCTATGCCTCAGGTCTCTTCCAGGCTGCATCAGGGACACATGCAGCATCTCACAATTCGCAGCACATCGCCGTATCCGCAATGTCACACAGGCTCTCTACACATGCAGAATGGATTTCATTACCTTCCCGATGACCAGGGAGAACTAGGATGAGCGCGCACATGGGTTTGTCAGGATAGCGGGCTTCCCGAGGGTGCAAGGAGCAATTGCCTGCACACACGTGGCCTTGCAAACATCATTCCAGAATGCAGAGGTCTTCAGAAACAGAAAGTAATACTACTCCCTAAATGTGCAGCTAGTGTGCGACCACACGTAGCGCATCCTCGCAGTCAATGCTCGCTATCCTGGAAGCGCACATGGCGCCTTTATCCTGCAGGACAGCACTGTGCCTCGACTGTTTCAGTCATGACGGCAAGGCTGAGGTTGGCTGCTTGGGGACAAAGGATGCGGCCTGGCCATCTGGCTAATGACCCCCCTCCACAACCCCATCAGAGTTGGAGGAACGCAACAGCCATGCCGCCACCCACAACATCATGGAGCGGATTATAGGAGTGCTGAAGCAGCGATTCTGATGCCTGGACCGCTCTAGAGGCAGCCTTCAATACTCCCCTCAACTGGTCTCAGAATTCATTGTGGTGTGCTGCATGCTGCACAACTTGGCCACCATGAAGGCTCAGACCTTTCCAGTGGGGATCACAGGCCTACCTCAGGAGGACAAGGAGGAGGGGGATGAGGAAGAGGAACAGGAGCCTGCCGACGCCCCGAATATCCAGTAAGATGACAACGACCAGCAGCAGCGACGGAGGAGGCAGCATGCCAATGTTGGCGGTGGCAGGGCTATTCGGCAGCAGCTCATAAGGGAGCGCTTATCTTAAATGGAGGGAGCTGAGGAATGCAGCTAATAATAACCGCACATTGTGCCACGATAAGGCCACATCTCCATCACAAGTCAACAGAGGCTGAAGGAAATGGTCAAACTTACATTTTAATTGCAGCACATCCCTCCAACAACCCCAAAAACTCCACCCCCTCAAATGAAACAAATGGAGCACATGCCCCTTCAAATTATACAACAAAGAAACATCAATCATTGGCCATTTTAATTAAAAACCCCACCCCCTCAAATAAAAAAAAATGGAGCACCCACCCCTTCAAATTATACAACATATAAATAACATATCCACCATGATGTAAATGGGACCCATGGGGACACCTTTAATCAGTGTGTTTTCCATTGGCATTTCCTACCCCTCTGCCTCATCCGCTTCCTCGCCTACTGCTCCTCCTCAATGGTTCCTCACTGCCTGCAGCAAGGCTGCTTGAGGGCTGCTGTGGAATGCAGGTCAGATGGCCTACGAGGATGTCCTTGATCAGCTGTGGGGCATGGAGGGCCCGATTGCTGACTGCACCGGCTCAGTTGCAGCAGCAGTGTGGGATGGCTGGGGTGTAGATCGTCAGGGTGCAAGGCGGACTGGCAGTGGCAGGAGCCAGAATGCTGTCATGAGGAAGGACAGCACCTTCCATTTCCAGCAGCACACTGCCACTCCTCCAGGACGCGCCAGAGCATCAGGAGCAATATGTGCCCCCACAGATTGCTGACCTGCTGCGGCACAATCCGTTCCCCATCCGACTGTGGGGAAGACAGAAAGGATAGCGGCATACACCGCTTGCATGGCAGCACTCTGAGACTGAATGAACGCAGGGAGTGCTTAAACCACTGCAGTCTGATCTTCACCCTCTGGAGTCTGAGCTTCACTCTCTGCAGTCTGATCTTCACCCT
This sequence comes from Pristiophorus japonicus, assembly GCF_044704955.1. Lineage (NCBI taxonomy): Eukaryota > Metazoa > Chordata > Chondrichthyes > Pristiophoridae > Pristiophorus > Pristiophorus japonicus. The sequence continues at coordinate 50,123,718 of NC_091985.1, read as the reverse complement.
CTGCAGTCTGAGCTTCACTCTCTGCAGTCTGAGCTTCACTCTCTGCAGTCTGATCTTCACTCTCTGCAGTCTGATCTTCAATCTCTGCAGTCTGAGCTTCACTCTCTGCAGTCTGATCTTCACCCTCTGCAGTCTGAGCTTCACCCTCTGCAGACTGAGCTTCACTCTCTGCAGTCTGAGCTTCACTCTCTGCAGTCTGATCTTCACTCTCTGCAGTCTGATCTTCACTCTCTGCAGTCTGATCTTCAATCTCTGCAGTCTGATCTTCACCCTCTGCAGTCTGATCTTCACTCTCTGCAGTCTGAGCTTCACCCTCTGCAGTCTGATCTTCACTCTCTGCAGTCTGAGCTTCACCCTCTGCAGTCTGATCTTCACCCTCTGCAGTCTGATCTTCACTCTCTGCAGTCTGATCTTCACCCTCTGCAGTCTGATCTTCACTCTCTGCAGTCTGATCTTCACTCTCTGCAGTCTGATCTTCACCCTCTGCAGTCTGAGCTTCACTCTCTGCAGTCTGATCTTCACCCTCTGCAGTCTGATCTTCACTCTCTGCAGTCTGAGTTTCACTCTCTGCAGTCTGATCTTCACCCTCTGCAGTCTGATCTTCACCCTCTGCAGTCTGATCTTCAATCTCTGCAGTCTGATCTTCACTCTCTGCAGTCTGAGCTTCACTCTCTGCAGTCTGAGCTTCACTCTCTGCAGTCTGATCTTCACTCTCTGCAGTCTGATCTTCAATCTCTGCAGTCTGATCTTCACTCTCTGCAGTCTGATCTTCACTCTCTGCAGTCTGAGCTTCACTCTCTGCAGTCTGATCTTCAATCTCTGCAGTCTGATCTTCACTCTCTGCAGTCTGAGCTTCACTCTCTGCAGTCTGAGCTTCACTCTCTGCAGTCTGATCTTCAATCTCTGCAGTCTGAGCTTCACTCTCTGCAGTCTGATCTTCACTCTCTGCAGTCTGATCTTCACCCTCTGCAGTCTGAGCTTCACCTTCTGCAGTCTGATCTTCACTCTCTGCAGTCTGATCTTCACCCTCTGCAGTCTGAGCTTCACTCTCTGCAGTCTGAGCTTCACTCTCTGCAGTCTGAGCTTCACTCTCAGCAGTCTGATCTTCACTCTCTGCAGTCTGAGCTTCACTCTCTGCAGTCTGATCTTCACTCTCTGCAGTCTGATCTTCACTCTCTGCAGTCTGATCTTCACCCTCTGCAGTCTGATCTTCACCCTCTGTAGTCTGATCTTCACTCTCTGCAGTCTGATCTTCACTCTCTGCAGTCTGATCTTCACTCTCTGCAGTCTGATCTTCAATCTCTGCAGTCTGATCTTCACCCTCTGCAGTCTGATCTTCACTCTCTGCAGTCTGATCTTCACTCTCTGCAGTCTGATCTTCACCCTCTGCAGTCTGATCTTCACTCTCTGCAGTCTGATCTTCACTCTCTGCAGTCTGATCTTCACCCTCTGCAGTCTGAGCTTCACTCTCTGCAGTCTGATCTTCACCCTCTGCAGTCTGATCTTCACTCTCTGCAGTCTGAGCTTCACTCTCTGCAGTCTGAGCTTCACTCTCTGCAGTCTGATCTTCACCCTCTGCAGTCTGATCTTCACCCTCTGCAGTCTGATCTTCACCCTCTGCAGTCTGAGCTTCACTCTCTGCAGTCTGATCTTCACCCTCTGCAGTCTGAGCTTCACCCTCTGCAGTCTGAGCTTCACTCTCTGCAGTCTGAGCTTCACTCTCTGCAGTCTGATCTTCACCCTCTGCAGTCTGAGCTTCACTCTCTGCAGTCTGAGCTTCACTCTCTGCAGTCTGATCTTCACTCTCTGCAGTCTGATCTTCAATCTCTGCAGTCTGATCTTCACTCTCTGCAGTCTGATCTTCACCCTCTGCAGTCTGAGCTTCACTCTCTGCAGTCTGAGCTTCACTCTCTGCAGTCTGAGCTTCACCCTCTGCAGTCTGAGCTTCACTCTCTGCAGTCTGAGCTTCACTCTCTGCAGTCTGATCTTCACCCTCTGCAGTCTGAGCTTCACCCTCTGCAGTCTGATCTTCACTCTCTGCAGTCTGATCTTCACCCTCTGCAGTCTGATCTTCACCCTCTGCAGTCTGAGCTTCACTCTCTGCAGTCTGAGCTTCACTCTCTGCAGTCTGAGTTTCACTCTCTGCAGTCTGATCTTCACTCTCTGCAGTCTGAGCTTCACTCTCTGCAGTCTGATCTTCACTCTCTGCAGTCTGATCTTCACTCTCTGCAGTCTGATCTTCAATCTCTGCAGTCTGATCTTCACCCTCTGCAGTCTGATCTTCACTCTCTGCAGTCTGATCTTCACTCTCTGCAGTCTGAGCTTCACCCTCTGCAGTCTGATCTTCAATCTCTGCAGTCTGATCTTCACCCTCTGCAGTCTGATCTTCACTCTCTGCAGTCTGATCTTCACTCTCTGCAGTCTGATCTTCACCCTCTGCAGTCTGAGCTTCACTCTCTGCAGTCTGATCTTCACCCTCTGCACTCTGATCTCCACTCTCTGCAGTCTGAGCTTCACTCTCTGCAGTCTGATCTTCACCCTCTGCAGTCTGATCGTCACCCTCTGCAGTCTGATCTTCACCCTCTGCAGTCTGAGCTTCACTCTCTGCAGTCTGAGCTTCACTCTCTGCAGTCTGAGCTTCACTCTCTGCAGTCTGATCTTCACTCTCTGCAGTCTGAGCTTCACTCTCTGCAGTCTGATCTTCACTCTCTGCAGTCTGATCTTCACTCTCTGCAGTCTGATCTTCAATCTCTGCAGTCTGATCTTCACCCTCTGCAGTCTGATCTTCACTCTTTGCAGTCTGATCTTCACTCTCTGCAGTCTGAGCTTCACCCTCTGCAGTCTGATCTTCAATCTCTGCAGTCTGATCTTCACCCTCTGCAGTCTGATCTTCACTCTCTGCAGTCTGATCTTCACTCTCTGCAGTCTGATCTTCACCCTCTGCAGTCTGATCTTCACCCTCTGCAGTCTGATCTTCACTCTCTGCAGTCTGATCTTCACTCTCTGCAGTCTGATCTTCACCCTCTGCAGTCTGATCTTCACCCTCTGCAGTCTGATCTTCACCCTATGCAGTCTGATCTTCAATCTCTGCAGTCTGATCTTCACCCTCTGCAGTCTGATCTTCACTCTCTGCAGTCTGATCTTCACCCTCTGCAGTCTGAACTTCACCCTCTGCAGTCTGATCTTCACCCTATGCAGTCTGATCTTCAATCTCTGCAGTCTGATCTTCACCCTCTGCAGTCTGATCTTCACTCTCTGCAGTCTGATCTTCACTCTCTGCAGTCTGAGCTTCACTCTCTGCAGTCTGATCTTCACTCTCTGCAGTCTGATCTTCACTCTCTGCAGTCTGATCTTCACCCTCTGCAGTCTGAGCTTCACCCTCTGCAGTCTGAGCTTCACCCTCTGCAGTCTGATCTTCACCCTCTGCAGTCTGATCTTCACCCTCTGCAGTCTGATCTTCACCCTCTGCAGTCTGATCTTCACTCTCTGCAGTCTGATCTTCACTCTCTGCAGTCTGATCTACACCCTCTGCAGTCTGATCTTCACCCTCTGCAGTCTGATCTTCACCCTCTGCAGTCTGATCTTCACCCTCTGCAGTCTGATCTTCACCCTCTGCAGTCTGATCTTCACCCTCTGCAGTCTGATCTTCACTCTCTGCAGTCTGATCTTCACCCTCTGCAGTCTGATCTTCACCCTCTGCTGTCTGAGCTTCACTCTCTGCAGTCTGATCTTCACCCTCTGCAGTCGGATCTTCACTCTCTGCAGTCTGATCTTCACTCTCTGCAGTCTGATCTTCACCCTCTGCAGTCTGATCTTCACCCTCTGCAGTCTGATCTTCACTCTCTGCAGTCTGAGCTTCACTCTCTGCAGTCTGATCTTCACTCTCTGCAGTCTGAGTTTCACTCTCTGTAGTCTGATCTTCACTCTCTGCAGTCTGATCTTCACCCTCTGCAGTCTGAGCTTCACTCTCTGCAGTCTGATCTTCACCCTCTGCAGTCTGATCTTCACTCTCTGCAGTCTGAGCTTCACTCTCTGCAGTCTGATCTTCACTCTCTGCAGTCTGATCTTCACTCTCTGCAGTCTGAGCTTCACCCCTGCAGTCTGATCTTCACCCTCTGCAGTCTGAGCTTCACTCTCTGCAGTCTGATCTTCACTCTCTGCAGTCTGAGCTTCACTCACTGCAGTCTGATCTTCACCCTCTGCAGTCTGAGCTTCACTCTCTGCAGTCTGATCTTCACTCTCTGCAGTCTGAGCTTCACTCTCTGTAGTCTGATCTTCACTCTCTGCAGTCTGATCTTCACCCTCTGCAGTCTGAGCTTCACTCTCTGCAGTCTGATCTTCAACCTCTGCAGTCTGATCTTCACTCTCTGCAGTCTGATCTTCACCCACTGCAGTCTGATCTTCACCCTCTGCAGTCTGATCTTCACTCTCTGCAGTCTGATCTTCACCCTCTGCAGTCTGATCTTCACCCTCTGCAGTCTGATCTTCACCCTCTGCAGTCTGATCTTCACCCTCTGCAGTCTGATCTTCACTCTCTGCAGTCTGATCTTCACTCTCTGCAGTCTGATCTTCACCCTCTGCAGTCTGATCTTCACCCTCTGCAGTCTGAGCTTCACTCTCTGCAGTCTGATCTTCACCCTCTGCAGTCGGATCTTCACTCTCTGCAGTCTGATCTTCACTCTCTGCAGTCTGATCTTCACCCTCTGCAGTCTGAGCTTCAGCCTCTGCAGTCTGATCTTCACCCTCTGCAGTCTGATCTTCATCCTCTGCAGTCTGATCTTCACTCTCTGCAGTCTGAGCTTCACCCTCTGCAGTCTGATCTTCACCCTCTGCAGTCTGATCTTCACCCTCTGCAGTCTGATCTTCATTCTCTGCAGTCTGAGCTTCACCCTCTGCAGTCTGATCTTCACCCTCTGCAGTCTGAGCTTCACTCACTGCAGTCTGATCTTCACTCTCTGCAGTCTGAGCTTCACACTCTGCAGTCTGATCTTCACTCTCTGCAGTCTGATCTTCACTCTCTGCAGTCTGACCTTCACCCTCTGCAGTCTGATCTTCACTCTCTGCAGTCTGATCTTCACTCTCTGCAGTCTGATCTTCACCCTCTGCAGTCTGAGCTTCACCCTCTGCAGTCTGAGCTTCACCCTCTGCAGTCTGAGCTTCACTCTCTGCAGTCTGATCTTCACTCTCTGCAGTCTGATCTTCACTCTCTGCAGTCTGAGCTTCACTCTCTGCAGTCTGATCTTCACTCTCTGCAGTCTGATCTTCACTCTCTGCAGTCTGAGCTTCACCCTCTGCAGTCTGATCTTCACCCGCTGCAGTCTGAGCTTCACCCTCTGCAGTCTGATCTTCACTCTCTGCAGTCTGATCTTCACTCTCTGCAGTCTGAGCTTCACTCACTGCAGTCTGATCTTCACCCTCTGCAGTCTGAGCTTCACTCTCTGCAGTCTGATCTTCACTCTCTGCAGTCTGAGCTTCACTCTCTGTAGTCTGATCTTCACTCTCTGCAGTCTGATCTTCACCCTCTGCAGTCTGAGCTTCACTCTCTGCAGTCTGATCTTCAACCTCTGCAGTCTGATCTTCACTCTCTGCAGTCTGATCTTCACCCTCTGCAGTCTGATCTTCACCCTCTGCAGTCTGATCTTCACTCTCTGCAGTCTGATCTTCACCCTCTGCAGTCTGATCTTCACCCTCTGCAGTCTGATCTTCACCCTCTGCAGTCTGATCTTCACCCTCTGCAGTCTGATCTTCACCCTCTGCAGTCTGATCTTCACTCTCTGCAGTCTGATCTTCACTCTCTGCAGTCTGATCTTCACCCTCTGCAGTCTGATCTTCACCCTCTGCAGTCTGAGCTTCACTCTCTGCAGTCTGATCTTCACCCTCTGCAGTCGGATCTTCACTCTCTGCAGTCTGATCTTCACACTCTGCAGTCTGATCTTCACCCTCTGCAGTCTGATCTTCACTCTCTGCAGTCTGATCTTCACTCTCTGCAGTCTGACCTTCACTCTCTGTAGTCTGATCTTCACTCTCTGCAGTCTGATCTTCACCCTCTGCATCTGATCTTCACCCTCTGCAGTCTGATCTTCACCCTCTGCAGTCTGATCTTCACTCTCTGCAGTCTGAGCTTCACTCTCTGCAGTCTGATCTTCACTCTCTCTGCAGTCTGAGCTTCACTCACTGCAGTCTGATCTTCACCCTCTGCAGTCTGAGCTTCAGCCTCTGCAGTCTGATCTTCACCCTCTGCAGTCTGATCTTCACTCTCTGCAGTCTGAGCTTCACCCTCTGCAGTCTGATCTTCACCCTCTGCAGTCTGATCTTCACCCTCTGCAGTCTGATCTTCACTCTCTGCAGTCTGAGCTTCACCCTCTGCAGTCTGATCTTCACCCTCTGCAGTCTGAGCTTCACTCACTGCAGTCTGATCTTCACTCTCTGCAGTCTGAGCTTCACTCTCTGCAGTCTGATCTTCACTCTCTGCAGTCTGATCTTCACTCTCTGCAGTCTGATCTTCACCCTCTGCAGTCTGAGCTTCACCCTCTGCAGTCTGAGCTTCACCCTCTGCAGTCTGAGCTTCACTCTCTGCAGTCTGATCTTCACTCTCTGCAGTCTGATCTTCACTCTCTGCAGTCTGAGCTTCACTCTCTGCAGTCTGATCTTCACACTCTGCAGTCTGATCTTCACCCTCTGCAGTCTGAGCTTCACTCTCTGAAGTCTGCCCTTCGCTCTCTGCAGTCTGAGCTTCACTCTCAGCAGTCTGAGCTTCACTCTCTGCAGTCTGATCTTCACTCTCTGCAGTCTGATCTTCACCCTCCGCAGTCTGACCTTCACCCTCTGCAGTCTGATCTTCACTCTCTGCAGTCTGATCTTCACCCTCTGCAGTCTGATCTTCACCCTCTGCAGTCTGAGCTTCACTCTCTGCAGTCTGATGTTCACTCTCTGCAGTCTGAGCTTCACTCTCTGCAGTCTGATCTTCACCCTCTGCAGTCTGACCTTCACCCTCTGCAGTCTGATCTTCACCCTCTGCAGTCTGATCTTCACTCTCTGCAGTCTGATCTTCACTCTCTGCAGTCTGACCTTCACCCTCTGCAGTCTGAGCTTCACTCTCTGCAGTCTGATCTTCACCCTCTGCAGTCTGATCTTCACTCTCTGCAGTCTGATCTTCACTCTCTGCAGTCTGATCTTCACTCTCTGCAGTCTGATCTTCACTCTCTGCAGTCTGATCTTCACCCTCTGCAGTCTGATCTTCACTCTCTGCAGTCTGACCTTCACCCTCTGCAGTCTGAGCTTCACTCTCTGCAGTCTGATCTTCACCCTCTGCAGTCTGAGCTTCACTCTCTGCAGTCTGACCTTCACCCTCTGCAGTCTGAGCTTCACTCTCTGCAGTCTGAGCTTCACCCTCTGCAGTCTGAGCTTCACTCTCTGCAGTCTGATCTTCACTCTCTGCAGTCTGACCTTCACCCTCTGCAGTCTGATCTTCACTCTCTGCAGCCTGATTTTCACTCTCTGCAGTCTGACCTTCACCCTCTGCAGTCTGAGCTTCACTCTCTGCAGTCTGAGCTTCACCCTCTGCAGTCTGATCTTCACTCTCTGCAGTCTGATCTTCACCCTCTGCAGTCTGATCTTCACCCTCTGCAGTCTGATCTTCACTCTCTGCAGTCTGAGCTTCACCCTCTGCAGTCTGATCTTCACTCTCTGCAGTCGGATCTTCACCCTCTGCAGTCTGATCTTCACCCTCTGCAGTCTGATCTTCACTCTCTGCAGTCTGATCTTCACTCTCTGCAGTCTGACCTTCACCCTCTGCAGTCTGATCTTCACTCTCTGCAGTCTGATCTTCACTCTCTGCAGTCTGACCTTCACTCTCTGCAGTCTGAGCTTCACCCTCTGCAGTCTGAGCTTCATTCGCTGCAGTCTGATCTTCACCCTCTGCAGTCTGATCTTCACTCTCTGCAGTCTGATCTTCACCCTCTGCAGTCTGAGCTTCATTCGCTGCAGTCTGATCTTCACTCTCTGCAGTCTGATCTTCACTCTCTGCAGTCTGAGCTTCACCCTCTGCAGTCTGATCTTCACTCTCTGCAGTCTGAGCTTCACCCTCTGCAGTCTGATCTTCACCCTCTGCAGTCTGATCTTCACTCTCTGCAGTCTGATCTTCACTCTCTGCAGTCTGAGCTTCACCCTCTGCAGTCTGATCTTCACTCTCTGCAGTCTGATCTTCACTCTCTGCAGTCTGATCTTCACTCTCTGCAGTCTGATCTTCACCCTCTGCAGTCTGATCTTCACCCTCTGCAGTCTGATCTTCACTCTCTGCAGTCTGACCTTCACCCTCTGCAGTCTGATCTTCACTCTCTGCAGTCTGATCTTCACTCTCTGCAGTCTGATCTTCACTCTCTGCAGTCTGACCTTCACTCTCTGCAGTCTGATCTTCACCCTCTGCAGTCTGATCTTCACTCTCTGCAGTCTGATCTTCATCCTCTGCAATCTGATCTTCACTCTCTGCAGTCTGAGCTTCACCCTCTGCAGTCTGATCTTCACCCTCTGCAGTCTGATCTTCACTCTCTGCAGTCTGATCTTCACCCTCTGCAGTCTGATCTTCACTCTCTGCAGTCTGATCTTCACCCTCTGCAGTCTGATCTTCACTCTCTGCAGTCTGATCTTCACCCTCTGCAGTCTGAGCTTCACCCTCTGCAGTCTGATCTTCACCGTCTGCAGTCTGATCTTCACCCTCTGCAGTCTGAGCTTCACCCTCTGCAGTCTGATCTTCACCCTCTGCAGTCTGATCTTCACTCTCTGCAGTCTGAGCTTCACTCTCTGCAGTCTGAGCTTCACCCTCTGCAGTCTGAGCTTCACCCTCTGCAGTCTGATCTTCACTCTCTGCAGTCTGATCTTCACTCTCTGCAGTCTGAGCTTCACCCTCTGCAGTCTGATCTTCACTCTCTGCAGTCTGATCTTCACTCTCTGCAGTCTGACCTTCACCCTCTGCAGTCTGATCTTCACTCTCTGCAGTCTGACCTTCACCCTCTGCAGTCTGATCTTCACTCTCTGCAGTCTGATCTTCACCCTCTGCAGTCTGATCTTCACTCTCTGCAGTCTGATCTTCACCCTCTGCAGTCTGATCTTCACTCTCTGCAGTCTGATCTTCACTCTCTGCAGTCTGACCTTCACTCTCTGCAGTCTGATCTTCACTCTCTGCAGTCTGACCTTCACCCTCTGCAGTCTGATCTTCACCCTCTGCAGTCTGAGCTTCACCCTCTGCAGTCTGATCTTCACCCTCTGCAGTCTGATCTTCACCCTCTGCAGTCTGATCTTCACTCTCTGCAGTCTGAGCTTCACTCTCTGCAGTCTGAGCTTCACCCTCTGCAGTCTGATCTTCACCCTCTGCAGTCTGATCTTCATTCTCTGCAGTCTGAGCTTCACCCTCTGCAGTCTGATCTTCACCCTCTGCAGTCTGAGCTTCACTCACTGCAGTCTGATCTTCACTCTCTGCAGTCTGAGCTTCACACTCTGCAGTCTGATCTTCACTCTCTGCAGTCTGATCTTCACTCTCTGCAGTCTGACCTTCACCCTCTGCAGTCTGATCTTCACTCTCTGCAGTCTGATCTTCACTCTCTGCAGTCTGATCTTCACCCTCTGCAGTCTGAGCTTCACCCTCTGCAGTCTGAGCTTCACCCTCTGCAGTCTGAGCTTCACTCTCTGCAGTCTGATCTTCACTCTCTGCAGTCTGATCTTCACTCTCTGCAGTCTGAGCTTCACTCTCTGCAGTCTGATCTTCACTCTCTTCAGTCTGATCTTCACTCTCTTCAGTCTGATCTTCACTCTCTGCAGTCTGAGCTTCACCCTCTGCAGTCTGATCTTCACCCGCTGCAGTCTGAGCTTCACCCTCTGCAGTCTGATCTTCACTCTCTGCAGTCTGATCTTCACTCTCTGCAGTCTGAGCTTCACTCACTGCAGTCTGATCTTCACCCTCTGCAGTCTGAGCTTCACTCTCTGCAGTCTGATCTTCACTCTCTGCAGTCTGAGCTTCACTCTCTGTAGTCTGATCTTCACTCTCTGCAGTCTGATCTTCACCCTCTGCAGTCTGAGCTTCACTCTCTGCAGTCTGATCTTCAACCTCTGCAGTCTGATCTTCACTCTCTGCAGTCTGATCTTCACCCTCTGCAGTCTGATCTTCACCCTCTGCAGTCTGATCTTCACTCTCTGCAGTCTGATCTTCACCCTCTGCAGTCTGATCTTCACCCTCTGCAGTCTGATCTTCACCCTCTGCAGTCTGATCTTCACCCTCTGCAGTCTGATCTTCACTCTCTGCAGTCTGATCTTCACTCTCTGCAGTCTGATCTTCACCCTCTGCAGTCTGATCTTCACCCTCTGCAGTCTGATCTTCACCCTCTGCAGTCGGATCTTCACTCTCTGCAGTCTGATCTTCACTCTCTGCAGTCTGATCTTCACTCTCTGCAGTCTGACCTTCACTCTCTGTAGTCTGATCTTCACTCTCTGCAGTCTGATCTTCACCCTCTGCAGTCTGATCTTCACCCTCTGCAGTCTGATCTTCACCCTCTGCAGTCTGATCTTCACTCTCTGCAGTCTGAGCTTCACTCTCTGCAGTCTGATCTTCACTCTCTCTGCAGTCTGAGCTTCACTCACTGCAGTCTGATCTTCACCCTCTGCAGTCTGAGCTTCAGCCTCTGCAGTCTGATCTTCACCCTCTGCAGTCTGATCTTCACTCTCTGCAGTCTGAGCTTCACCCTCTGCAGTCTGATCTTCACCCTCTGCAGTCTGATCTTCACCCTCTGCAGTCTGATCTTCACTCTCTGCAGTCTGAGCTTCACCCTCTGCAGTCTGATCTTCACCCTCTGCAGTCTGAGCTTCACTCACTGCAGTCTGATCTTCACTCTCTGCAGTCTGAGCTTCACCCTCTGCAGTCTGATCTTCACTTTCTGCAGTCTGATCTTCACTCTCTGCAGTCTGATCTTCACTCTCTGCAGTCTGATCTTCACCCTCTGCAGTCTGAGCTTCACCCTCTGCAGTCTGAGCTTCACCCTCTGCAGTCTGAGCTTCACTCTCTGCAGTCTGATCTTCACTCTCTGCAGTCTGATCTTCACTCTCTGCAGTCTGAGCTTCACTCTCTGCAGTCTGATCTTCACTCTCTGCAGTCTGATCTTCACCCTCTGCAGTCTGAGCTTCACTCTCTGAAGTCTGCCCTTCGCTCTCTGCAGTCTGAGCTTCACTCTCAGCAGTCTGAGCTTCACTCTCTGCAGTCTGATCTTCACTCTCTGCAGTCTGATCTTCACCCTCCGCAGTCTGACCTTCACCCTCTGCAGTCTGATCTTCACTCTCTGCAGTCTGATCTTCACCCTCTGCAGTCTGATCTTCACCCTCTGCAGTCTGAGCTTCACTCTCTGCAGTCTGATGTTTACTCTCTGCAGTCTGAGCTTCACTCTCTGCAGTCTGATCTTCACCCTCTGCAGTCTGACCTTCACCCTCTGCAGTCTGATCTTCACCCTCTGCAGTCTGATCTTCACTCTCTGCAGTCTGAGCTTCACTCTCTGCAGTCTGATCTTCACCCTCTGCAGTCTGATCTTCATTCTCTGCAGTCTGATCTTCACTCTCTGCAGTCTGATCTTCACTCTCTGCAGTCTGATCTTCACTCTCTGCAGTCTGATCTTCACCCTCTGCAGTCTGATCTTCACTCTCTGCAGTCTGATCTTCACCCTCTGCAGTCTGAGCTTCACTCTCTGCAGTCTGACCTTCACCCTCTGCAGTCTGAGCTTCACTCTCTGCAGTCTGAGCTTCACCCTCTGCAGTCTGAGCTTCACTCTCTGCAGTCTGATCTTCACTCTCTGCAGTCTGACCTTCACCCTCTGCAGTCTGATCTTCACTCTCTGCAGCCTGATTTTCACTCTCTGCAGTCTGACCTTCACCCTCTGCAGTCTGAGCTTCACTCTCTGCAGTCTGAGCTTCACCCTCTGCAGTCTGATCTTCACTCTCTGCAGTCTGATCTTCACCCTCTGCAGTCTGATCTTCACCTCTGCAGTCTGATCTTCACTCTCTGCAGTCTGAGCTTCACCCTCTGCAGTCTGAGCTTCACCCTCTGCAGTCTGATCTTCACTCTCTGCAGTCTGATCTTCACCCTCTGCAGTCGGATCTTCACTCTCTGCAGTCTGATCTTCACTCTCTGCAGTCTGATCTTCACTCTCTGCAGTCTGACCTTCACTCTCTGTAGTCTGATCTTCACTCTCTGCAGTCTGATCTTCACCCTCTGCAGTCTGATCTTCACCCTCTGCAGTCTGATCTTCACCCTCTGCAGTCTGATCTTCACTCTCTGCAGTCTGAGCTTCACTCTCTGCAGTCTGATCTTCACTCTCTCTGCAGTCTGAGCTTCACTCACTGCAGTCTGATCTTCACCCTCTGCAGTCTGAGCTTCAGCCTCTGCAGTCTGATCTTCACCCTCTGCAGTCTGATCTTCACTCTCTGCAGTCTGAGCTTCACCCTCTGCAGTCTGATCTTCACCCTCTGCAGTCTGATCTTCACCCTCTGCAGTCTGATCTTCACTCTCTGCAGTCTGAGCTTCACCCTCTGCAGTCTGATCTTCACCCTCTGCAGTCTGAGCTTCACTCACTGCAGTCTGATCTTCACTCTCTGCAGTCTGAGCTTCACCCTCTGCAGTCTGATCTTCACTCTCTGCAGTCTGATCTTCACTCTCTGCAGTCTGATCTTCACCCTCTGCAGTCTGAGCTTCACCCTCTGCAGTCTGAGCTTCACCCTCTGCAGTCTGAGCTTCACTCTCTGCAGTCTGATCTTCACTCTCTGCAGTCTGATCTTCACTCTCTGCAGTCTGAGCTTCACTCTCTGCAGTCTGATCTTCACTCTCTGCAGTCTGATCTTCACCCTCTGCAGTCTGAGCTTCACTCTCTGAAGTCTGCCCTTCGCTCTCTGCAGTCTGAGCTTCACTCTCAGCAGTCTGAGCTTCACTCTCTGCAGTCTGATCTTCACTCTCTGCAGTCTGATCTTCACCCTCCGCAGTCTGACCTTCACCCTCTGCAGTCTGATCTTCACTCTCTGCAGTCTGATCTTCACCCTCTGCAGTCTGATCTTCACCCTCTGCAGTCTGAGCTTCACTCTCTGCAGTCTGATGTTTACTCTCTGCAGTCTGAGCTTCACTCTCTGCAGTCTGATCTTCACCCTCTGCAGTCTGACCTTCACCCTCTGCAGTCTGATCTTCACCCTCTGCAGTCTGATCTTCACTCTCTGCAGTCTGATCTTCACTCTCTGCAGTCTGAGCTTCACTCTCTGCAGTCTGATCTTCACCCTCTGCAGTCTGATCTTCATTCTCTGCAGTCTGATCTTCACTCTCTGCAGTCTGATCTTCACTCTCTGCAGTCTGATCTTCACTCTCTGCAGTCTGATCTTCACCCTCTGCAGTCTGATCTTCACTCTCTGCAGTCTGACCTTCACCCTCTGCAGTCTGAGCTTCACTCTCTGCAGTCTGATCTTCACCCTCTGCAGTCTGAGCTTCACTCTCTGCAGTCTGACCTTCACCCTCTGCAGTCTGAGCTTCACTCTCTGCAGTCTGAGCTTCACCCTCTGCAGTCTGAGCTTCACTCTCTGCAGTCTGATCTTCACTCTCTGCAGTCTGACCTTCACCCTCTGCAGTCTGATCTTCACTCTCTGCAGCCTGATTTTCACTCTCTGCAGTCTGACCTTCACCCTCTGCAGTCTGAGCTTCACTCTCTGCAGTCTGAGCTTCACCCTCTGCAGTCTGATCTTCACTCTCTGCAGTCTGATCTTCACCCTCTGCAGTCTGATCTTCACCTCTGCAGTCTGATCTTCACTCTCTGCAGTCTGAGCTTCACCCTCTGCAGTCTGAGCTTCACCCTCTGCAGTCTGATCTTCACTCTCTGCAGTCGGATCTTCACCCTCTGCAGTCTGATCTTCACCCTCTGCAGTCTGATCTTCACTCTCTGCAGTCTGATCTTCACTCTCTGCAGTCTGACCTTCACCCTCTGCAGTCTGATCTTCACTCTCTGCAGTCTGATCTTCACTCTCTGCAGTCTGACCTTCACTCTCTGCAGTCTGAGCTTCACCCTCTGCAGTCTGAGCTTCATTCGCTGCAGTCTGATCTTCACCCTCTGCAGTCTGATCTTCACTCTCTGCAGTCTGATCTTCACCCTCTGCAGTCTGAGCTTCATTCGCTGCAGTCTGATCTTCACTCTCTGCAGTCTGATCTTCACTCTCTGCAGTCTGAGCTTCACCCTCTGCAGTCTGATCTTCACTCTCTGCAGTCTGAGCTTCACCCTCTGCAGTCTGATCTTCACCCTCTGCAGTCTGATCTTCACTCTCTGCAGTCTGATCTTCACTCTCTGCAGTCTGAGCTTCACCCTCTGCAGTCTGATCTTCACTCTCTGCAGTCTGATCTTCACTCTCTGCAGTCTGATCTTCACTCTCTGCAGTCTGATCTTCACCCTCTGCAGTCTGAGCTTCACTCTCTGCAGTCTGATCTTCACTCTCTGCAGTCTGAGCTTCACCCTCTGCAGTCTGATCTTCACTCTCTGCAGTCTGATCTTCACTCTCTGCAGTCTGACCTTCACCCTCTGCAGTCTGACCTTCACCCTCTGCAGTCTGATCTTCACTCTCTGCAGTCTGATCTTCACCCTCTGCAGTCTGATCTTCACTCTCTGCAGTCTGATCTTCACCCTCTGCAGTCTGATCTTCACTCTCTGCAGTCTGATCTTCACTCTCTGCAGTCTGACCTTCACTCTCTGCAGTCTGATCTTCACTCTCTGCAGTCTGACCTTCACCCTCTGCAGTCTGATCTTCACCCTCTGCAGTCTGAGCTTCACCCTCTGCAGTCTGATCTTCACCCTCTGCAGTCTGATCTTCACCCTCTGCAGTCTGATCTTCACTCTCTGCAGTCTGAGCTTCACTCTCTGCAGTCTGAGCTTCACCCTCTGCAGTCTGATCTTCACCCTCTGCAGTCTGATCTTCATTCTCTGCAGTCTGAGCTTCACCCTCTGCAGTCTGATCTTCACCCTCTGCAGTCTGAGCTTCACTCACTGCAGTCTGATCTTCACTCTCTGCAGTCTGAGCTTCACACTCTGCAGTCTGATCTTCACTCTCTGCAGTCTGATCTTCACTCTCTGCAGTCTGACCTTCACCCTCTGCAGTCTGATCTTCACTCTCTGCAGTCTGATCTTCACTCTCTGCAGTCTGATCTTCACCCTCTGCAGTCTGAGCTTCACCCTCTGCAGTCTGAGCTTCACCCTCTGCAGTCTGAGCTTCACTCTCTGCAGTCTGATCTTCACTCTCTGCAGTCTGATCTTCACTCTCTGCAGTCTGATCTTCACTCTCTGCAGTCTGAGCTTCACTCTCTGCAGTCTGATCTTCACTCTCTTCAGTCTGATCTTCACTCTCTGCAGTCTGAGCTTCACCCTCTGCAGTCTGATCTTCACCCGCTGCAGTCTGAGCTTCACCCTCTGCAGTCTGATCTTCACTCTCTGCAGTCTGATCTTCACTCTCTGCAGTCTGAGCTTCACTCACTGCAGTCTGATCTTCACCCTCTGCAGTCTGATCTTCACTCTCTGCAGTCTGATCTTCACTCTCTGCAGTCTGAGCTTCACTCTCTGTAGTCTGATCTTCACTCTCTGCAGTCTGATCTTCACCCTCTGCAGTCTGAGCTTCACTCTCTGCAGTCTGATCTTCAACCTCTGCAGTCTGATCTTCACTCTCTGCAGTCTGATCTTCACCCTCTGCAGTCTGATCTTCACCCTCTGCAGTCTGATCTTCACTCTCTGCAGTCTGATCTTCACCCTCTGCAGTCTGATCTTCACCCTCTGCAGTCTGATCTTCACCCTCTGCAGTCTGATCTTCACCCTCTGCAGTCTGATCTTCACTCTCTGCAGTCTGATCTTCACTCTCTGCAGTCTGATCTTCACCCTCTGCAGTCTGATCTTCACCCTCTGCAGTCTGATCTTCACCCTCTGCAGTCGGATCTTCACTCTCTGCAGTCTGATCTTCACTCTCTGCAGTCTGATCTTCACTCTCTGCAGTCTGACCTTCACTCTCTGTAGTCTGATCTTCACTCTCTGCAGTCTGATCTTCACCCTCTGCAGTCTGATCTTCACCCTCTGCAGTCTGATCTTCACCCTCTGCAGTCTGATCTTCACTCTCTGCAGTCTGAGCTTCACTCTCTGCAGTCTGATCTTCACTCTCTCTGCAGTCTGAGCTTCACTCACTGCAGTCTGATCTTCACCCTCTGCAGTCTGAGCTTCAGCCTCTGCAGTCTGATCTTCACCCTCTGCAGTCTGATCTTCACTCTCTGCAGTCTGAGCTTCACCCTCTGCAGTCTGATCTTCACCCTCTGCAGTCTGATCTTCACCCTCTGCAGTCTGATCTTCACTCTCTGCAGTCTGAGCTTCACCCTCTGCAGTCTGATCTTCACCCTCTGCAGTCTGAGCTTCACTCACTGCAGTCTGATCTTCACTCTCTGCAGTCTGAGCTTCACCCTCTGCAGTCTGATCTTCACTTTCTGCAGTCTGATCTTCACTCTCTGCAGTCTGATCTTCACTCTCTGCAGTCTGATCTTCACCCTCTGCAGTCTGAGCTTCACCCTCTGCAGTCTGAGCTTCACCCTCTGCAGTCTGAGCTTCACTCTCTGCAGTCTGATCTTCACTCTCTGCAGTCTGATCTTCACTCTCTGCAGTCTGAGCTTCACTCTCTGCAGTCTGATCTTCACTCTCTGCAGTCTGATCTTCACCCTCTGCAGTCTGAGCTTCACTCTCTGAAGTCTGCCCTTCGCTCTCTGCAGTCTGAGCTTCACTCTCAGCAGTCTGAGCTTCACTCTCTGCAGTCTGATCTTCACTCTCTGCAGTCTGATCTTCACCCTCCGCAGTCTGACCTTCACCCTCTGCAGTCTGATCTTCACTCTCTGCAGTCTGATCTTCACCCTCTGCAGTCTGATCTTCACTCTCTGCAGTCTGATGTTCACTCTCTGCAGTCTGAGCTTCACTCTCTGCAGTCTGATCTTCACCCTCTGCAGTCTGACCTTCACCCTCTGCAGTCTGATCTTCACCCTCTGCAGTCTGATCTTCACTCTCTGCAGTCTGATCTTCACTCTCTGCAGTCTGACCTTCACCCTCTGCAGTCTGAGCTTCACTCTCTGCAGTCTGATCTTCACTCTCTGCAGTCCGACCTTCACCCTCTGCAGTCTGAGCTTCACTCTCTGCAGTCTGACCTTCACCCTCTGCAGTCTGATCTTCACTCTCTGCAGTCTGATCTTCACCCTCTGCAGTCTGATCTTCATTCTCTGCAGTCTGATCTTCACTCTCTGCAGTCTGATCTTCACTCTCTGCAGTCTGATCTTCACTCTCTGCAGTCTGATCTTCACCCTCTGCAGTCTGATCTTCACTCTCTGCAGTCTGACCTTCACCCTCTGCAGTCTGAGCTTCACTCTCTGCAGTCTGAGCTTCACCCTCTGCAGTCTGATCTTCACTCTCTGCAGTCTGACCTTCACCCTCTGCAGTCTGATCTTCATTCTCTGCAGTCTGATCTTCATTCTCTGCAGTCTGATCTTCACTCTCTGCAGTCTGACCTTCACCCTCTGCAGTCTGAGCTTCACTCTCTGCAGTCTGATCTTCACCCTCTGCAGTCTGAGCTTCACTCTCTGCAGTCTGACCTTCACCCTCTGCAGTCTGAGCTTCACTCTCTGCAGTCTGAGCTTCACCCTCTGCAGTCTGAGCTTCACTCTCTGCAGTCTGATCTTCACTCTCTGCAGTCTGACCTTCACCCTCTGCAGTCTGATCTTCACTCTCTGCAGCCTGATTTTCACTCTCTGCAGTCTGACCTTCACCCTCTGCAGTCTGAGCTTCACTCTCTGCAGTCTGAGCTTCACCCTCTGCAGTCTGATCTTCACTCTCTGCAGTCTGATCTTCACCCTCTGCAGTCTGATCTTCACCTCTGCAGTCTGATCTTCACTCTCTGCAGTCTGAGCTTCACCCTCTGCAGTCTGAGCTTCACCCTCTGCAGTCTGATCTTCACTCTCTGCAGTCGGATCTTCACCCTCTGCAGTCTGATCTTCACCCTCTGCAGTCTGATCTTCACTCTCTGCAGTCTGATCTTCACTCTCTGCAGTCTGACCTTCACCCTCTGCAGTCTGATCTTCACTCTCTGCAGTCTGATCTTCACTCTCTGCAGTCTGACCTTCACTCTCTGCAGTCTGAGCTTCACCCTCTGCAGTCTGAGCTTCATTCGCTGCAGTCTGATCTTCACCCTCTGCAGTCTGATCTTCACTCTCTGCAGTCTGATCTTCACCCTCTGCAGTCTGAGCTTCATTCGCTGCAGTCTGATCTTCACTCTCTGCAGTCTGATCTTCACTCTCTGCAGTCTGAGCTTCACCCTCTGCAGTCTGATCTTCACTCTCTGCAGTCTGAGCTTCACCCTCTGCAGTCTGATCTTCACCCTCTGCAGTCTGATCTTCACTCTCTGCAGTCTGATCTTCACTCTCTGCAGTCTGAGCTTCACCCTCTGCAGTCTGATCTTCACTCTCTGCAGTCTGATCTTCACTCTCTGCAGTCTGATCTTCACTCTCTGCAGTCTGATCTTCACCCTCTGCAGTCTGAGCTTCACTCTCTGCAGTCTGATCTTCACTCTCTGCAGTCTGACCTTCACCCTCTGCAGTCTGATCTTCACTCTCTGCAGTCTGATCTTCACTCTCTGCAGTCTGATCTTCACTCTCTGCAGTCTGACCTTCACTCTCTGCAGTCTGATCTTCACCCTCTGCAGTCTGATCTTCACTCTCTACAGTCTGATCTTCATCCTCTGCAATCTGATCTTCACTCTCTGCAGTCTGAGCTTCACCCTCTGCAGTCTGATCTTCACCCTCTGCAGTCTGATCTTCACTCTCTGCAGTCTGATCTTCACCCTCTGCAGTCTGATCTTCACTCTCTGCAGTCTGATCTTCACCCTCTGCAGTCTGATCTTCACTCTCTGCAGTCTGATCTTCACCCTCTGCAGTCTGAGCTTCACCCTCTGCAGTCTGATCTTCACCGTCTGCAGTCTGATCTTCACCCTCTGCAGTCTGAGCTTCACCCTCTGCAGTCTGATCTTCACCCTCTGCAGTCTGAGCTTCACTCTCTGCAGTCTGATCTTCACTCTCTGCAGTCTGAGCTTCACTCTCTGCAGTCTGAGCTTCACTCTCTGTAATCTGATCTTCACTCTCTGCAGTCTGAGCTTCACTCTCTGCAGTCTGAGCTTCACCCTCTGCAGTCTGATCTTCACCGTCTGCAGTCTGATCTTCACCCTCTGCAGTCTGAGCTTCACTCTCTGCAGTCTGATCTTCACTCTCTGCAGTCTGAGCTTCACTCTCTGCAGTCTGAGCTTCACCCTCTGCAGTCTGAGCTTCACCCTCTGCAGTCTGATCTTCACTCTCTGCAGTCTGATCTTCACTCTCTGCAGTCTGAGCTTCACCCTCTGCAGTCTGATCTTCACTCTCTGCAGTCTGATCTTCACTCTCTGCAGTCTGACCTTCACCCTCTGCAGTCTGATCTTCACTCTCTGCAGTCTGACCTTCACCCTCTGCAGTCTGATCTTCACTCTCTGCAGTCTGATCTTCACCCTCTGCAGTCTGATCTTCACTCTCTGCAGTCTGATCTTCACTCTCTGCAGTCTGACCTTCACTCTCTGCAGTCTGATCTTCACTCTCTGCAGTCTGACCTTCACCCTCTGCAGTCTGATCTTCACCCTCTGCAGTCTGAGCTTCACCCTCTGCAGTCTGATCTTCACCCTCTGCAGTCTGATCTTCACTCTCTGCAGTCTGAGCTTCACCCTCTGCAGTCTGATCTTCACCCTCTGCAGTCTGATCTTCACTCTCTGCAGTCTGATCTTCGCCCTCTGCAGTCTGATCTTCACTCTCTGCAGTCTGATCTTCACCCTCTGCAGTCTGATCTTCACCCTCTGCAGTCTGAGCTTCACCCTCTGCAGTCTGATCTTCACTCTCTGCAGTCTGATCTTCACCCTCTGCAGTCTGATCTTCACTCGCTGCAGTCTGATCTTCACTCTCTGCAGTCTGAGCTTCACTCTCTGCAGTCTGATCTTCACTCTCTGCAGTCTGAGCTTCACTCTCTGCAGTCTGAGCTTCACTCTCTGTAATCTGAGCTTCACCCTCTGCAGTCTGAGAGTGCATGCCAATAACCTGTGTCAGCATGATATCACGAAGACTTTGCGTGGCTTCGGCCTGTGATGTCACGGCTGCTGCCATGTCAACGATGGCATGCGCTATCACCACTGGGACCTCATTGTCACTCGCTGAGGTCGTTTACCAGTCTAGACCGGCAAGGATGGTCTCAGTGGACAGCTGAGAGGCGCGGCCCATGTTGGAGGTGGCCTCCGGCACATAAACACCAAGTGCAGTCACGCATTGCAGCACAGTCCCTAGTCATCATCATAGGCAGTCCCTCGGAATCGAGGAAGACTTGCTTCCACTCCTAAAGTGAGTTCTTTGGTGGCTGATCAGTCCAATATGAGAGCTACAGACTCTGTTACAGGGGGGACAGACATTCGTCAGGGGAAGGCGGTGGGTGGGGTGGGGCTGATTTACCACACACTCCTTCTGCTGCCGACGCCTGACCTCTTCACACTCGCAGCATTGAGATTCGAAGAGCTCAATGCCCTCCCAGATGCACTTTCTCCACCTAGGGCGGTCTTCGGCCAGGGACTCCCAGGTGTCAGTGGTGAGGTCGCACTTCAACAGGGAGGCTTTGAGGATGTCCTTGTAACATTTCCACTGCCCATCTTTGGCTCGTTTGCCGTGAAGGAGCTCCACATAGAGCAATTGCTTAGGGAATCTCGTGTCTGGCATGCGAACTATGTGGCCTGCCCAGCGAAGCTGATCAAGTATGGTCAGTGCTTCAATGCTGGGGATGTTAGCCTGGGCGAGGACACTGCTGTTGGTGCACCTGTCCTCCCAGGGGATTTGCAGGATCTTGCGGAGTCCCTAGTGCACCCATCATCTGATGGTGCATCTGCGATAACTCCCTGATCAGACCCTCCCAATCGAGGTCCTCATCTGCCTGACTCCTGGGTCTAGTGAGAAGGAGGAACTGAAGGAAATCCTTATTGGTGGGGAATTGTGTTAGGAAATTGATGGGAATGAAGTCTGATAAATCCCCGGGGCCTGCATCCCAGAGTACCTGATCTTAGAGGCAGCAGCACTGGTTGCACAGGCATTCTTGGTAGGGGAAGAAGAAACGAGGTTGATTTACAATGCAGATACGTCAACTAACGAAATACCAGAAGAAAAAGTTCACAGCACTAAACAAGCTGCTACCCCCACACACAGACAAAACCGGGAGAACAGGCTCTCGACAGCAGGCAGAAGCCATCAAGCTGCTACCCCCACACACAGACAAAACCAGGAGAACAGACTCTCGACAGCAGGCAGAAGCCATCAAGGGCCACAGGAACGGCCGTTCACACCTCATCAACCCACAATGCGAGCAATCAACTACAAACTGAGAATAGCTCAAGAGAGATCAGCCAGACGCAGCTCATTCTTTGGGAACTCTTTGAACAATGGAACAGGTCTGTGCTGGAGGTGTGGGGGTGGGCACTCGTCAAGGGGATGTCGATTTCAGCAGACTGTTTGCAGAAATTGTGAATATACAGGGCATTTGGCCCGCATGTGCAAAAAAACGGCAGCTCGGCTGGTATACGAATCGGATGGGTCGGAAAGCGGACCAGAAGATGGTGGGGACAGTACCCGGGACACCGGTGTACAGCGGGTCAACACGATCAATGGCCGCTGCTCCTACAACAGGACGCCTCCTATAATGATGAGGGTCCTACTCAACGGGATATCTGTCAACATGGAGCTGGATACAGGAGCGAGTCAATCTCTCATGGGCGCTCAACAATTTGAACAACTGTGGCCGCATAAAAGAGACAGACCAAAACTCACAAGGGTCGTCACCACACAAAGGACCTATACCAAAGAAATCGTACCAGTCCTCGGCAGCGCCATACTCTCTGTCACACACAAAGGGACAGTGAACCGACTTCCCCTGAGGATTGTCCCCGGAGACCCCCCAGCACTGCTGGGGAGAAGCTGGCTGGCAAAACTAAACTGGAAATGGGATGATGTCCATGCCATGTCATTAGAGGAACGGACCTCCTGCTCAACAGTTATAAAGCGATTTGAACATCTCTTTCAGCCAGGTGTGAGCACTTTCAAAGGGGCCAAAGTCAAAATCTAATCACACAGGATGCTAGACCGGTCCATCACAAGGCCAGAGCTGTACCCTATGTGATAAGGGAAAAGATTGAACACGAACTAGACAGGCTTCTGTGGGAAGGCATTATATCACCTGTGGAATTTAGCGACTGGGCAAGTCCCATCGTCCCAGTCATGAAGCCTGATGGATCCGTACGAATCTGTGGGGACTACAAATCTACCATAAACAGAGTCTCCCTACAGGACCAGTACCCGCTGCCCAGAGCGGAGGACTTATTTGCCACATTGGCTGGAGGTAAACGTTTCTCAAAATTAGACCTCACATCTGCGTATATGACGCAAGAATTGACCGAGGAATCCAAGCTACTCACCACCATCAACACACATCGAGGCCTTTTCATGTACAATCGATGCCCATTCGGCATCAGGTCGGCAGCTGCCATATTCCAGCGCAACATGGAGAGTCTGCTCAAGTCCATCCCGGGGACGGTTGTATTTCAAGACGACATACTTATCACGGGCGGGGACACCGACTCTCATCTCCGTAATTTGGAGGAAGTACTAAAGCGGTTGGATCGGGTAGGCCTCCGAGTCAAGAAATCCAAGTGTCTGTTTCTCGCACCCGAGGTTGAATTTTTGGGCAGAAGGATTGCTGCTGATGGAATCCGCCCAACAGAGTCCAAAACAGAAGCAATTCGCCTGGCACCCAGGCCCCGGAATGTCTCAGAACTGCGCGCCTTTCTCGGGCTACTCAATTACTTTGGGAATTTTATGCAGAACTTAAGCACACTGCTGGAGCCTCTCCACATGCTACTCAGGAAGGGGTGCGATTGGTTTTGGGGGGACGCCCAGGAACGCGCCTTCAATAAGGCACACAACCTTCTGTGTTCCAACAGTGTTTTGACTTTCTTTGACCCAGGTAAAAAGTTAGTTCTCACATGCGATGCGTCAGCGTATGGGGTCGGGTATGTTTTGCAACATGTCAATAGTGCGGGCAAATTACAACCCATAGCTTATGCCTCCAGGTCACTTTCGCAGGCGGAGCGCGGGTACGGAATGGTAGAGAAGGAGGCGCTCGCGTGCGTGTACGGTGTCAAAAAGATGCACCAATACCTTTTCGGGGCCAAGTTCGCGTTAGAAACCAACCACAAGCCCCTCACGTCCCTCCGATCCGAGAGCAAGGCAATAAACGCCAACGCCTCAGCGCAAATTCAACGGTGGGCACTCATGCTGGCGTCCTACGACTACACAATAAGACCCAGACCAAGCACAGACAACTGAGCCGAAACACTCAGCAGGCTACCCCTGGCGACCACGGAAGGGTCTGACGAACAGGACTGTGAGATAGTCATGGCAATCAATGCCTTTGAGTCCACAGGTTCGCCCATGACGGCTCGCCAAATCAGAGCCTGGACGGCTAGCGACCTCACGTTATCCTTAGTAAAAAGATGTGTCCTAACCGGTGACTGGGCAGAGGCTCGTGATGCCTGCCCCGAGGAATTAAAACCCTTTTACAGGCGCATGCATGAGCTATCACTACAAGCAGACTGCCTGATGTGGGGCAGCCGAGTAGTCATGCCTCTGCGAGGCAGAGAGGCATTTGTCCGGGAGCTCCACCGCGAGCACCCGAGAATCATTCTCATGAAGGCCATAGCCAGATCCCACATCTGGTGGCCTGGTATTGACACGGACATGAGCTCTGCGTCCGAAGGTGCGCCATTTGTGCCCAACTCAGCAATGCCCCCAGGGAGGCTCCACTGAGCCCCTGGCCCTGGCCTACCAAACCGTGGTCGCGGGTGCACGTAGACTATGCGGGCCCATTCATGGGCAAAATGTTCCTCGTAGTTGTAGATGCATTTTCAAAGTGGATCGAATGCGCCATTTTAAACTCGAGCGCAACCTCCACCACTGTGGGGAGCCTCGCAACCATGTTTGCAACGCACGGAATTCCTGACATATTGGTCAGTGACAATGGTCCGTGCTTCACCAGCGCAGAATTCCAAGACTTTATAATTGACCACGGCATAAATCACGTCAAGGCGGCACCGTTCAAGCCGGCCTCCAACGGCCAGGCGGAGAGAGCAGTGCAAATCATTAAACAAGGCATGCTTAAGATCCAAGGTCCCACGCTGCAGGGTCACCTGTCGCGACTGCTGCTGGCATACAGATCTCGTCCGCACTCACTGACTGGGATCCCCCCCGCGCAACTGTTGATGAAAAGGACTTTAAAAACAAGGCTCTCATTAATCCTCGCAGACATGCAAGAAATCGTTGAGGCAAATCGCCGTACGCTGACTGAGTACCATGACAGAAATTCGAGGGGGAGATGGAATGAGATAGGGGACAAAGTGTTTGTACTAAACTATGGCAGGGGTCCCAAATGGCTTGCAGGGACAGTAACGGGCAAGGAAGGAAACAGGCTACTGGTCGTACAAATGGACAATGGCAAAACCTGCCGGAGGCATGTAGACCAAGTCAAAAGCAGATTTACCAACAACACTGTGGAACCAGAGGCAGACTACAATGTGGAACTCGCACCACTCCTGGTGGACAGACAGAGGGAACAACCTGAGGAAAGGGCAATCCCAACAGACAGCCCAGGCGAATCAACAACAATCATACCAATCGAAACAGACAGCCCAGGCGAGATACCAGCAACCACACCCAAAGAAAAACAGACACCAAGGCAAACAACTGAACCACAACTCAGACGCTCCACGTGAGAGCGAAGACCACCTGAGAGATTGAACCTATAAAGACAATAAGACCTGGAGGAGGCTGATGTCATGTATCTTACATTATTATCTATAACTGTATCCTAACATGCCATACATGACTGTAATAAGATATGACCTGTAACCACCAGCATACCTTACCACCAGGGGTGCACTTGCAAGAGACAGGTATATAAGGACAGGTCTCAGGCAAGTGCAGCATTCCAGAGCTGTGAAATAAAGGTGCAGGTCCAGAGTGACCTTGACTTCACTACATGCCTCGTGTGAATCTGTCCTGAGAGGACAGGACTTTACAGATAATGTTATGGCTACTCACCTTGAAGAGGCGGTAACGGAATGGAAAAAAGTTACTGCTCAGGGCGGTGCGGCCGACAATCGGGACATTGCCCTTGTCCCTTTTTCTGGTGGAGAAGGTTACCACCCGGCCCGTGTTCCCACCCCGTCGGTCACGCGCCAACCCCTTTCTACCCCACGAGGTAAATTGCCCCGCGGGTGCGGAGAGGCTACCGGTCGGTGCCCCTGACAGATTTCCCCGGCGGGAAGCTGCCAGTGGCTGGGCGGCACATCGGCCCTTAAAGAGGAGGGTACTCTGCCACGGCCGCCATTTTATTTTAATTGTTGGCCAACTCTGAAGTCCGCCCGACAATGGCGGCCACGGGTTCGGACAGGCCGCCAAGAGGCAGCTCGCACCTCCTCTTGGGTGCCAAATGGCTGGCCCGGCCGAAGCCATCCCTGGTGGCCCAGTGGGCACCACTACAGTGGCTGCAGAGCTCGCAGCAGCCCTCTCCTTTAACTAAAGGCACTGACATACTCAGCGCGGCACTGGTGACACTGCCCGCCTTCCTCCCCAATTCTGCCCTACTGCCGCCCGAAACACTGCTCCGATGGAATCGCTCCAAAAAAGAGGGCAAGGTGGCATTCATTACTGTCCCATCAATTGGGGCAGTAAATCAACAGTTAAATTGGTAATTGCGCCCCGTTTGGGGCAGAGGGCAATTTAAGCCTCAAGATGTCAATTATACAGAGTCCTGGTGCGACTGCACCTGGAGTATTGCGTACAGTTTTGGGGCAAGAAACTCCATTTTTTTTGCATGCTTAACACCCACTTAATGCCTATTCTACCGCTGAAATGACGTATAACGCCCATATATCGCCCATTCTGGCACAAAATGGAAACTAACGGGCTTTTTTTAGGAGACTTATCGGCAAGCGTTATTTTCCCAATGGGCTTAATGGCGAGAAAGAAATATCACCACCCGACCACTTTTTTGGGGCGGAATCAGCAGAATGGGCGATTTCAACACCCATAATATGGCCCAGTGTTACTTTCTGCACGGAATTAAAACCGAAATTCAATATTAACGCCCGGCGACTGTTTTTTGTCGTAAAGAGCATATTTACCCAAACTAGCGGCCACGGAGATCGCTCATCTTCAATTTAACCACCGTGCACACATATCGCTCAGAATATCGCTTGCTCAAAAAAGCGCTCACAAAAAGTGGAACTAACCGGGACGGACGCTAGCGGTGTGGCTGGCATTTGTTAAATCCCACTCTTACGTGAGGAGCTGATATCGGAAAGATTTGACTGAAAGAGCGCTGATGTGAGTGACAACACTGACACACTGCTGTGTGTGTGCAGCTCAGACATCAATGGTGCCCATCAGCTTGGTGCCAGTTAAAGTTTACGTTGATTGATGTTAAGTTGTATTTAACACTTTCATGGTAAGGAATCACCAGTGTGTAACGGTCCAGCTATCTGAGACAATGCACAACAAGGTTATGGTCAATAACAAAAGTTTAACACCAACATTGGTCTGAACTCATAAGTATCACAGCCAGAAACACCCAACCCCCGCCCACACCCAACTTTTCCCATCATTGACATCAATCACATGTTCAACATGTCCAGCAACACAGAATACAAAGGCAAAGCAAGAGCGTGGTCCCCAGCCCCCATACATTGCAACAAATTGCATACACCCAGATGGAAATATAACACAGCCATCACCTGCGGACATGCACCTCACTTTCCTCCCCCCCTCTCCTTCTTCTCCCCACCTCCTCTCCTTCCCCTCCATGCTCCACAGCGCCTGGCCGAGGAGCTCCTCAGGTGGTGCGTCATTGTGGGGGGGAATGAAGGCAGATGCGTTGGTTGGACGGAGTGGGGGGCTGCCGAGGGGGCAACATTCTCTGATGCAGTAGCAGGATCTTGGTCCTTGCTCTCATCTGTCATTCCAAGTGGTGGTGTGGGACCTTGGGGTGCAGTGCCGTGCTCTGGGACCACTGGGAGGGCTGTGGCAGCAGTGTTCCTGGCTATCGCATCCAGGGACTCTGCCATGCATGGAATGTACTTGGTCATGGTGGCCAGGTGTCGGGATATGCCCCCCACTGCTTTGGTGAGCTGGTCACCAATGTCTACAGTCCTCCGGGACAACTGTACCATTACTCCGCTGTCGGGAACAGACCAACCGCATCCACGAGACCTCCGCGGGGTCGGCGCCATCCTGGGGACAAATGGGGTGTCCTGTGGAGAGGTGCTTGGGGCTGGCATCTCCAGAGTGGAGGCGGGAATGACCGGAGGACCACTAGATGGCATTGGGGTGGAATGGGTTCTGGATCGTGGCGATGTAGGTTCTTTGAAGTCTGCGCTCTCATCCATCGAGAACAGATCCAGCGGATTGACGGGCGACAATCGGAGCTCCTCAGTACCAGATGTAGTAGGATCGTCTACCGACTCCTGCCCCACGCCCCCACCTTCTGGCCTCTGTGGCCTTGCCTGGGGCCGCGCTGCTGGCTGAGCTGCAAAACGCGAATTAGGTTGTTAGAGGAAACGCGGGTGCTCGGGTGACAAGATGAGTCCAGCGCTACACACAGCATATGCACGACAAAAGCACCACAGCTCTCAAAATCTTTGCAGACATCACATTTCATCACCATCAACACATATTGCATTGCAATGATTTTCATTAGTCAGCATTATTTCTATGAAACTTTTAGAAATCATCTATCATATATGATTATATGGAATCTATTGACTTTACATCATGCAATGGTGTAAGCTTTACTCACGTGGCATCATTTCAGGGTCTGCAGATGTATCTGTGGCTGTCTCGGGGTGCTTCCCCATGAGTGCTAGCACTTGATCCTCCATCTTTGTGATGTCGCTGGGGACTGGTGGCCCCCCACCCGTTCGCTTCTGCATGGACCTCATTGACGATAGCTACTTCTGTAAAAGGTGACAGGACGACATGGCATGAGATCATTGCGTGATATCATTACTGTCACAGACACTGATACAACACATAACCGACAGATGTAATCATGATTATTATGATTATTACCTGAAGACATATACCGTGACCGCAGGTTTTGAGTAAAACATTCCCGGTAAAAGTGCAAGACCTCACATCTGCTGATAGTCACTCATGACTGTTACAAATCAAATTATATAAATATGTAAGTGCATGTAAATCAATGTAATACTTACTCTTGCGGATCCCACAAGGTCATTCCATCGTTTGCGGCATTGGTTGCCCTCACGCACTTCGTTGGTCGCCGACGAGACCACCTCTGCTATCTCGGTCCATATCCTCTGGTAGGCCTTTGGGGTGGGCTTCCCACGCCCTCTCTGTGTCAAATCACCCCAGCGTGACTCGATCTCCTACAGGAGGGAGGTATTTGTCTCATCTGAGAACCTCCTGGCTCTTTTGCGGCCTCCAATGTGCTCTCCCACCTCACTGTTCTCTCCAGCGTCAATCTCCACAGCGTGCTGTGATGCCTCCTCCGCTCCCTCCATTATAGGGCAAATTCGGTCAAATATGTGGCTGGTAACAGCTACTTTTTGTTTGCCTACTTCCTGCGAAGCCTCCCTCCTTCTTCCCAAAGCAGCCACACCACACCCAGTCATGCCTTCAGTCCCTCTGAGCTCCCTCTCTCTCTGTCTCCTCTTTTGCGCATGTCATGGTGACCCTTGACCTCCAGAATTGCGGGAATCGAGTGTTGCCATGCCATTGCTAAGGACGGCACACTTTACGGCAGAAGGTCAGAAAAATTTAACGCTACCACCCATTTGATATCACTCGCGGTAACGCCCATTTTCAAAAATGTAAAATGTAGGTGCTTTGAGAATGGGCGAGAAGCCAGCGATCTGAAAACCCTTTTTTAATGTCCACGCTGGAAGTAATGCCCATTTTTGGGTGGTAAGCTCAAAAGTGATGGTTCTAACCCTTGGTCTTCTTACCGAAGGAAGGATATAGTGGTCATTGAGGGAGTGCAACGAAGATTCACCAGATTGATTCCTGAGATGGGGGGGTTGTCCTATGAGGAGAGATTGAGTAGACTAGGCCTATATTCTCTTGAGTTCAGAAGAATGACAGGTGATCTCATTGAAATATACAAAATTCTTACAGGGCTTGACAGGATTTATGCAAAGAGGATGTTTCCCCTGGTTGGGGATTCTAGAACCAGGAGTCACAGTCTCAGAATAAGGGATCAGCCATTTAGGACTAAGATGAGGAGAAATTTATTTACTCAGAGGGTGATGAATCTTTGGAATTCTCTACCCCAGAGGGCTGTGGAGGTTCAGTCATTGAGTATATTCAAGACAGAAATCGATAGATGTTTGGATATTAAGGGAATCAAGGGATATGGGGATAGTGCAGGCAAGTGGAGTTGAGGTAGAAGATCAGCCATGATCTTATTGAATGGCAGATCAGGCTTGAAGGGACAAATGGCTTACTTTTGCTCCTATTTCTTATGTTCTTATGTTTAGATGCCTTGACAGATCTGGAGGAGCTCTTCAGTACACGTCGTATGCTGCGCGTTGCACAACATAGCACAGCAGCGAAGATTAGAGCTGCTGGAGGAGCAAGGTGCAGAGCGCACAGCCTCTTCGGAGGAGGAACAGGTGGAAGACGAGCAGTAGGAGGAGGAGGAGGAACTTGTGGTACACATTGCTGCCCGAGAGTCCCGAGATGGCCTCATAATGGCATGATTTAGTTAAGTTGCACCAGTGCATCCATCTGGCTCCCAGATGCTGTACCAACTTTCCTCACACCCCTTCTCTGCCTCACTCCATCAATATCACAAGGCTGTCCTAAAATGACCAAACCATTGCTATCACGTATACACACCTATTGTTCGAGGTTAAGAAATGTCTCATCATTCACTTCAACTGACAAGGCCACTTCCCGAGTAGCAGGCAAAAATGGACAAGATGGGAAAATGGTGCAAAGAAATAAATTTATGTGTCATAAGTAGAACTGAAACTTAACACTAATATTTTGGCAAACACCCATTTGCATCTACAATTGTATCATTTTTCTTTTGTGAGTGCTTCTATGAGATGAATCCCCTATGGCTTCAGCAGAGGCTGACTGCTCACTTCACTGCTCTGACTACTTAACACTTTTGGCGGATGTCCTCTGGGTTTTGGAGCCTGTGAGAGCCCTGCCAAAGACTGCTCCTTCTGCAGCTGTGCAGGGGCAGACTCGGCCATCAGTATCCGAGGCAACTGAGGGGAGACTCGGGGGAGAAGTGGGAGTGCTCTGAGCAAAGCCCCCACTTCCATGTCCCCTCTTACCATCATCCCTCTCATGGGCCACCCACTCTTCCCTGCTAGGACGTAACTGGACAGCACTTTGCTGCACATCAGTGGGGCAATGAACGCACAAGTCTACAATGGTATCCCTCCTCGAGATGAGTCCAATAAGACTCTGCAAGCTGTTGTTCGCAGCAAGCATGTTCTCGTTTGACTGGCGCATTAGCTGCTCCATGCAGGTGGCCATCCTTTCCATGGAAGAGCACATCGTCACCATCGCCTGCAACATGGTATTGCTCATGTTGGAGATGGACACCTCCATTCTCTGTACAATCACTCATATCACGACTGGAAAAGCTACCAGAGCCTCATGCATGTGTTGCTGCTCCTCCAAGATCAATCTCTTTGTCGCCGGCCCCTGAGATTCAGCATCTGCATCCAGCTGAGTAGAGCTTGGAACATCCTGTGCCCACTGGTGAGGACTCTCCACTGCTGTCCCTGTCTCCGCCATCTGCACTTGCTCACTTGTGATGTGTGAGACACCAGGTGACAACACTGCTCTATGTCTCACAAGACCCACTGACGCGTGCATATCTGCGCTGGTGCTTGGTGCGCATAGATCTGGTAACGGTGCACTCTCAGAGACCGCAGCTTCCTCTAAGGAGTCGTCTTCCTCCTGCAACTGGATAGTGGGGGGCGGGGGTGGAGGGTGCTTGATGGACCTGTGGGAGAGTAAAGAGATGAATTAGAACTCGTTTGATAAGAATCTTTATCATTACTATTTACACATCATGATATTTCACTGGCTGTTGACATCCGTCGCTATGAGTGACTGTTGTATGCCATGTGGCCATATGATATTTAATTCTGTCACCAGGTTGCTGGGAGGTCTCTTTATCTCCCACCACCAGCAGCTCTCCCACTCCACCTTTTCCTCTGCTGGCGTCAATGTACTGTAAATTGGAGGGCCACCACGGTTCTCTGTCTCTCCTTATTGCTCTGCGCTCTCTTATCCTGAAAGGAGGGAAAGAAGAGAACTTTGAGTGAGAGTGATGGAATGAGTGTAGGGGATGGGTGGGCTAAAATTCTAGATGGTGACTATAAGGGAATGGCATGACAGTGGCAAATGGCCTCCTTTTGGGGCATTACTTTTATGATTGCATTGGGTGAGGGTGAGTGTCTGTGGTGGATATTCAGATGGAGATGTGAGTAGGCACAATAGACAGTGAAGAATGGGTTGACCTGTAAGGTAGGTCGGTGTGAGGAGTGACGTGCAGGAGTAGGCTTGGGAAGGCAGAGTGATGGGTTTGGCAGGATACGCACATCAGGATGTAGTCGAAAGTGGCATTGTACTCAGCTTTCCTGACCTCATGAGGTCATTAAATCTCTTCCTACACTGCATCCAGGAATGGCTGACAACACCCCTGCTGCTCACTTCGTGTGCGATCTCTAACCATGCCCTTTTTGTTTTACTGCCTGGCCTCTTCCTGCCGTCACCAGGGAACAGGACCTCCTCCCTTGTTCTCACTCCCTGGAGCACGATGTAGAGGGAGGAATCTGAGAACATGGGCACAGCCTTCTGGCGCTAAGACTGCATCAATGGCTAGAAATGATTGCATCCTTACTATTATGTAGGGAGGAAGAGTCAGACTGAACACTGTGAGTTCAAAGCAAAGTGTGCCCATAGTCTTTTATTGCAGGTTTCCAGAGTGCCTCTCCGACCTTTGAGGCCTCCTTAAATACCTGTGCTCCCAAGGGATTATGGGATCCCTTGGGACTCCAGCGGATGAGCTGTCTGGTGGCTGTACAGTATAAATACAAGTTTACATATATAACAACACTCCCCCACAAAGTCAATAGTGTAACTATTTACAATGTGAGTCGATCTGGGGCCCTTCTTGCCCTGGTTGATTGTCTCGGTGTGAAAGCTGGTATTGTTGAATCATTTGTTGGGCCCTCGCTGGGCTGCTGTGCAGCTGGCCTTGCTGGGCTGCCTGATGTGTTGAGTCCTGCTGGGCTGCTGTGGATGATGGGTTCTGCTTCGTGGTCAACGGTGGTGCCAGTTGCCACTGGTGTGTATGTTGGGCGATCAAAAAAGGTAGAGTCCAAGGTGGGTTCCTCAGGATAGTCCGTGAATCTGAGTTTGATTTGGTCCAAGTATTTCCGGTGAATGAGTCCATTTCAAAGTTTGACCCGAAACACCCTGCTCCCCTCTTTGGCCACGACAGTGCCAGGAAGTCACTTGGGACCTTGTCCATAATTCAATACAAATACAGGATCATTGATTTCAATCTCGCGTGACACATTTGCGGTGTCATGGTATGTACTTTGTTGAAGCCGGCTGCTCTCTACCTGTTCATGTAGATCAGGGTGAACTAACGAGAGCCTTGTTTTAAGTGCTCTTTTCATGAGCAGTTCAGCAGGTAGGATCCCAGTGAGTGAGTGTGGTCTCGTGCAGTAGCTAAGCAGGACTTGGGATAGGCAAGTCTGCAGTGAGCCTTCAGTTACCCTCTTCAAGCCTTGCTTGATGGTTTGCACTGCTCTCTCTGCCTGACCATTGGATGCTAGTTTAAACGGGGCAGATGTGACATGTTTGATCCCGTTACGGGTCATGAATTCTTTGACCTCAGCACTGGTAAAACATGGCCCATTGTCGCTCACCAGGACATCTGGTAGGGCGTGTGTGGCAAACATGGCCCGCAGGCTTTCAGTAGTGGCAGCGGACGAGCTAGCCGACATTATCTCACATTCAATCCACTTGGAGTACGCATCTACAACCACAAGGAACATTTCAGCCAAGAACGGGCTTGCATAGTCGACGTGTACCCTAGACCATGGTTTTGAGGGCCAAGACCATAAACTTAGTGGTGCCTCCCTGGGTACATTGCTAAACTATGAGCATGTATTACATCTGTGAACGCAGGACTCTAAGTCTGCATCGATACCGGGCCACCACACATGGGATCTGGCTATCGCTTTCATCATTACGATGCCTGGGTGGGTACTGTGGAGGTCATTGATGAAGATGACTCTGCCCTTCTTGGGAACCACTACACAATTGCCCCACAGAAGGCAGTCTGCCTGTATAGACATTTCATCTTTGCGCAGCTGGAACGGCTTTATCTCTTCCTGCATTTCCACTGGGACACTCTACCAGCTCCCATGAAGCACACAGCTTTTGACTCGGGATAATAAGGGGTCCTGGCTTGTCCAGGTTTTGATCTGCTGGGCAGTGACGGGTGATTGCTCACTCTCAAATGCTTCTATAACCATGGCTAAATCTGCTCATCACCCTCGTGGTGGGCAATGGCAGTCCACTGAGAGCATCGGCGCAGTTTTCTGTGCCTGGCCTGTGGCGGATGGCGTAGTTGTATGTGGACAATGTGAGCGCCCATCTCTGGATGCGGGACGATGCATTGGTATTTATCCCTTTACTCTTGGGAAACAGGGATATGAGTGGCTTATGGCTAGTTTCCAATTCAAATTTTGGCCCAAATAGATATTGTGCATTTTCTTTACCCCATAGACACACGCTAACACTTCTTTCTCAATCATGCTGTAGGCTCTCTCAGCCTTAGACAAACTCCTGGATGCATAAGCAACCGATTGCAGTTTCCCAAAATCATTAGCTTGTTGCAATACACACCCGGCGCCATATGATGACACATCATATGCTAGTACCAGACGCTTACATAGATCATACAACACAAGCAATTTGTTTGAGCATAACAATTTTCTCACTTTTACAAAGGCATTTTCTTTGCTTTAGCCCCAAACCCATTTATCCTCTTTTCGTAATAAGACATACAGTGGTTCTAACAGTGTGCTGAGACCCGGTAAGAAGTTACCAAAGTAGTTCAGGAGTCCCAGAAACGACTGCAGCTCCGCCACGTTCTGTGGCCTCGGTGCGTTCTCAATTGCCTCCATCTTCATGTTGGTGGGCCTGATGCCATCCGCCACAATCGTCCTTCCCAGAAACTCCACTTCAGGCACCAGGAAAACGCACTTTGAGCATTTTAACCTGAGCCCCACGCGATTGAGTCGACTAACAACCTCCTCCAGGTTCTGCAGATGCTCGGCTGTGTTCCAATCTGTGACCAAGATATCGTCCTGAAAGACTACGGTACATGGGACCGACTTCAGTAAGCTTTCCATGATTCTCTGGAATATTGCCGCCGCTGATCGAATTCCAAACGGGCATCATTATAAATAAAAAGACCTTTGTGCGTGTTGATGCAGGTGAGGGTTTTCAATGATTCCTCCAGTTCCTGCATCATGTAGGCTGAAGTCAGATCCAGCTTCGTTAAAGTCTTTCCTCCTGCCAGCGTTGCAAAGAGGTCATCGGCCTTTGGTAGTGGGTATTGGTCCTGCAGGAAGAAACGATTGATAGTTACTTTGTAATCGCCACAGATTCTGATGGTGCCATCTCCATTGAGGACAGGAACGATCGTTGAACTCGATCAGTAAAATGATGCCCTCGTGTTACAGCCGGTCTAACTTGATCTCTACCCTTTCTCTCATCAAGTACGGTACTGCCCTTGCCTTGTGATGGATGGGT
The DNA here is from genome assembly GCF_044704955.1 of Pristiophorus japonicus. Classification (NCBI taxonomy): domain Eukaryota; kingdom Metazoa; phylum Chordata; class Chondrichthyes; family Pristiophoridae; genus Pristiophorus; species Pristiophorus japonicus. The sequence goes on along the minus strand of NC_091985.1, from coordinate 50,088,677 downwards.
CTCGCCCCCGGAATTAGGTGGATCTTCATTTTTGCTCCTTGGAATTTCCCAATGCCTGGTTCGAACAGCAAAGGAAACTTGTTTAAGACCTGGGCCCACGAAGTGTCGTCAGTGGGCGATAGCGCTCGGACGTCGTCCCAGTTCCAGCGTATCTTTCCCAGCCAGCTCCTGATGAGCAGCATGGAACGATTGCCCGGTATCACCCAGAGTGGTAGCTTGTGCACCGCTCCATCGTAGGAGACCTTTACGCTAGCACTGCCAATTACGGAAATCAGTTCTTTAGTGTAAGTTCTTAGTTTCGTACGAATTGGAGTTAAGACTGGCCTTGAGGCCTTGTTGCACCACAGTCTTTCGAAAATCTTTTTGCCCATGATGGACTGGCTCGTGTCCGTCTCCAGTTCCATCGACACCGGGAGGCCATTTAGTTCAACATTCAGCATTATTGGGGGACAATTCATGATGAATCTGTGCACCCCATTTACCTCTGTCTCCTCAGTCTGAGGCTCTGGTTCGTCATGATCCTCCATGGATCTGTCCTCCTCTGCAACATAGTAGTTTGCAGGTTTAACAGGATTAGCAGCTCGCCTGCACATACGTTGGAGGTGTCCATTGTTCCACAGCCCTTGCAAACATACCCTTTGAATCGGCATGAATGGAAACGATGATCACCCCCGCAGCACCAACAAGGTGTTAATGGCCTTGCATTCATCACCCTTGATGGTGGACTCTGAGACATTTGCGGACGTGCAGTTGCAGGCATGTATGACCTGCCCTGTACATTGCGAATTGAAAACAACATCACTTTGTTCACAGTACTTGTAGCAGCACTTGTGTGCTGAGAGATTTGCTTAGTATTGTCACTGGTGGCAATGGACGCCTGGGCTATCGCTATGTCCTTATTCAAGGTTGGGGTCTCTACAGTCAAAAGTTTGCGAAGTATGGTTTCGTGGCCAATGTCAGATACGAAAAAGTCTCTGAGCATGTGCTCCAAATGTCCTTCAAATTCGCAATGTCCTGCAAGGCGTCTTAGCTCGGCGACATAACTCGCCACTTTCTGGCCTTCAGACCTTTTGTAGGTGTAGAACCGGTACCTCACCATCAGCATGCTTTCCTTCAGATTCAAATGCTCTCGGACCAGTGTGCACAAATGATCATACGATTTCTCTGTGGGTTTCGCTGGAGTGAGCAGATTCTTCATGAGGCCATACGTTGGTTCCCCACAGGCGGTGAGGAAGATCGCCCTTCGTTTGGCAGCGTTCTCTTCCCCATCTAGCTCGTTGGCCACGAAGTATTGGTCGAGTCGCTCCACAAAAGTTTCCCAATCATCTATCTCTGAGAATTTCTCCAGGATGCCCACCATTCTATGCATCTTTGGGTTCGCTATCTGTATCTTGTCACCAGTTGTTATGTATGGAGAAAGAGTCAGACTGAACACTGTGAGCTCAAAGTAAAGTGTGACCTTAGTATTTTATTGCAGGCCTCTCCAACCTGTGAGGCCTCCTTAACTACCTGTGCTCCCAAGGGATTATGGGATCCCTTGGGACTACAGGGATGAGCCCTCTGGTGGCTGTACAGAGTAAATACAAGTTTACATATATAACACTTACAGTCAAATTATTGGATGTAACAGCGACCGGCACCTCTCACAACCACCTCAGACATTCCTCCAACAACCTTCAACTCTGATTTGTGCAAGGCTCGTATAAATAGGCAGGCTGAAGTCGAGTTACCTGTGACATCATCAGACACACTCCATTTAATTGGTCAAGAAACCCGCATGACTCAGATCAATTGATATAGCTAAGTTAAACACATAGTGGACAATGTGCTGATGGACAGTTCGCAATGGCAGCCCGCTACACGGTCCCTTCGCACCCGAACCTGCTCACAGGTAAAAATTCAGCTAATGGTGTGGTTTAATAGCAGCTTCAGATTCTGCATTGTCAATATGTCACTGATTTGTAATTTATCTGAATGTTTTGAATGTTCTTTCATGCAGGATGAAGGGAATGGTGAAGGATTCTATCCCCTTAAGCCATGGCAGGAGAGCCAGACCCATGTCATGCTCCTCCTGTGCCATGTGGGAAATCAGGGACGCTTCCAGTGTCCGTGACGACTATGTGTATCCAGCTGCAGCTCCTGTTAGACCGCATGACGGCACTGGAGCTGCGGTGGATTCACTCTGGAGCATGCGTGATGCTGAGGATGTCGTGAATAGCACATTCAGTGAGTTGGTTACACCGCAGATAAAGGTTACAAAGACAGATAGGGGATGGGTGACCACCAGGCAGAACAGGAGTAGGAAAGCAGTGCAGTAGTCCCCTGCAGTCATCTCTCTCCAAAACAGGTATACCGCTTTGGATATTGTTGGGGGAGATGGCTCACCAGGGGAAGGCAGCAGCAGCCAACTTCATGGCACCGTGGGTGGCTCTGCTGCACAGGAGGGCAGGAAAAAGAGTGGGAGAGCTATAGTGATAGGGGAATAGATAGGCGTTTCTGCGGCCGCAACCGAGACTCCAGGATGGTACGTTGCCTCCCTGGTGCAAGGGTCGAGGATGTCTCGGAGCGGCTGCAGGGCACTCTGGAGCAGGAGGTTGAACAGCCAGTTGTCGTGGTGCGTATAGGTACCAATGATATAGGTAAAAAGTGGGATGAGGTCTTACAAGCTGAATTTAGGGAGCTAGGAGTTAAATTAAAAAGTAGGACCTCAAAGGATTGCTACCAGTGCCATGTGCTAGTCAGAGTAGGAATTGCAGGATAGTTAAGATAAATACATGGCTTGAGGAGAGGTGCAAGAGGGAGGGATTCAAATTCCTCGGACATTGGAACCGGTTCTGGGGGAGGTGGGACCAGTACAAACCGGACGGTTTGCACCTGAGCAGGATCGGAACCAATGTCCTGGGGGAGTGTTTGCCAGTGCTGTGGGGATGGGTTCAACTAATATGGCAGGGGGATGGGAACCTATGTAGGGAGTCAGAGGGAAATAAAATGGGGGCAGAAGCAAAAGATAGAAAGGAGAACAGTAAAGGTGGAGGGCAGAGAAACCCAAGGCAAAAATCAAAAAGGGCTACATTACAGCAAAATTCTAAAGAGACAAAGAGTGCTAAAAAGACAAGCCTGAAGGCTCTGTGCCTGCCTCAATGCGAGGAGTATTCGTAACAAGGTGGATGAATTAACTGCGCAGCCAGCTATTAACAATTATGATATAATTGTGATTACGGAGACATGGCTCCAGGGTGGCCAAGGCTGGGAATTCAACATCCAGGTGTATTCAACAATCAGGAAGGATAGACAGAAAGGAAAAGGAGGTGGGGTAGTGTTGCTGGTTAAAGAGGAAATTAACGCAATAGTAAGAAAGGACATTACCTTGGATGATGTGGAATCTGTATGGGTAGAGCTGCGGAATACCAAAGGGCAGAAAACGCTAGTGGGAGTTGTGTACAGACCACCAAACAGTAATAGTGAGGTTGGGGATGGCATCAAACAGGAAATTAGGGATGTGTGCAATAAAGGTACAGCAGATATCATGGGCGACTTTAATCTACATACAGATTGGGCTAACCAAGATGGTAGCAATGCGGTGGAGGAGGATTTCCTGGAGTGTATTAGGGATGGCTTTCTGGACCACTATGTCAAGGAACCAACTAGAGAGCTGGCCATCCTAGACTGGGTGTTGTGTAATGAGAAAGGACTAATTAGCAATCTTGTTGTGTGAGGCCCCCTGGGAAAGACTGACCATAATATGGTAGAATTCTTTATTAAGATGGAGAGTGACACAGTTAATTCAGAAACTAGGGTCCTGAACTTAAGGAAAGGTAACTTTGATGATATGAGATATGAATTGGCTAGGATAGACTGGAAAATGATACTTCAAGGGTTGACAGTGGATAGGCAATGGCAGACATTTATAGATTACATGGATGAACTTCAACAATTGTACATCCCTGTCTGGAGTAAAAATAAAACGGGGAAGGTAGCTCAACCGTGGCTAACAAGGGAAATTAGGGCTAGTGTTAAATCCAATGAAGATGCATATAAATTGGCCAGAAAAAGCAGCAAACCTGAGTACTGGGAGAAATTTAGAATTCAACAGAGGAGGACAAAGTGTTTAATTAGGAGAGGGAAAATAGAGTATGAGAGTAAGCTTGCAGGGAACATAAAAACTGACTGCAAAAGCTTCTATAGATATGTGAAGAGAAAAAGATTAGTGAAGACCAACGTAGGTCCTTTGCAGTCAGATTCAGGTGAATTTATGATGGAGAACAAAGAAATGGCAGACGAATTGAACAAATACTTTGGATCTGTCTTCACTAAGGAAGACACAAATAACCTTCCGGAAATACTCGGGGTTCACGGGTCTAGTGAAAAGGAGGTACTGAAGGAAACCCTTATTAGTCAGGAAATTGTGTTAGACAAATTGATGGGATTGAAGGCCGATAAATTCCCAGGGCCTGATAGGCTGCATCCCAGAGTACTTACGGAAGTGACCCTAGAAATAGTGGATGCATTGGTGATCATTTTCCAACCGTCTATTGACTCTGGATCAGTTCCTATGGACTGGTGGGTAGCAAATGTAACACCACTTTTAAAAAAAGAAGGGAGAGAGAAAACAGGGAATTATAGACAGATTAGCCTGACATCGGTGGTGGGGAAAATGTTGGAATCAATTATTAAAGATGAAATAGCAGCGCATTTGGAAAGCAGTGACAGGATCGGCCCAAGTCAGCATGGATTTATGAAAGGGAAATCATGTTTGACAAATCTCCTCGAATTTTTTGAGGATGTAACTAGTAGAGTAGACTAGCGAGAACCCAGTGGATGTGGTGTCTTTGGACTTTCAAAAGGCTTTTGACAAGGTCCCACACCAGAGATTAGTGTGCAAAATTAAAGCACATTATATTGGGGGTAATGTACTGACGTGGATAGAGAACTGGTTGGCAGACAGGAAGCAGAGAGTCGGAATAAACGGTTCCTTTTCAGATGGCAGACAGTGACCAATGGGGTGCCGCAGGGCTCAGTGCTGGGACCCCAGCTATTTACAATATACATCAATGATTTAGATGAAGGAATTTAATGTAATATCTCCAAGTTTGCAAATGACACTAAGCTGTGTGGCGGTGTGAGCTGTGAGGAGGATGCTAAGAGGCTGCAGGTTGACTTGGACAGGTTAATTGAGTGGGCAAATGCATGGCAGAGCAGTATAATGTGGATAAGTGTCAGGTTATCCACTTTGGTGGCAAAAACAGGAAGACAGAATATTATCTGAATGGTGACAGATTAGGAAAAGAGGAGATGCAATGAGACCTGGGTATCATGGTACATCAGTCATTCAAGTTTGGCATACAGGTACAGCAGGCGGTGAAGAAGGCAAATGGCATGATGGCCTTCATAGCTAGAGGATTTGAGTATAGGAGCAGGGAGGTCTTACTTCAGTTGGACAGAGCCTTGGTGGGGCCACACCTGGAATATTGTGTTCAATTTTGGTCTCCTAATCTGAGGAGGGACATTCTTGCTATTGAGGGAGCACAGCAAAGGTTCACCAGATTGACTCCCGGGATGGCAGGACTGACATATGAGGAGAGACTGGATCAACAGGGGTCACAGTCAAAGAATAAGGGGTAAGCCATTTAGGACCGAGATGAGGAGAAACTTCTTCACTCAGAGAATGGTTACCCTGTGGAATTCTCTACCGCAGAGAGTTGTTGATGCCAGTTCGTTGGATATATTCAAGAGGGAGTTAGATATGGCCCTTATGGCTAAAGGGAGCAAGGGGTATGGAGAGAAAGCAGGAAAGGGGTATTGAGGTGATGATCAGCCATGATCTTATTGAATGGTGGTGCAGGCTCGAAGGGCTAAATGTCCTTCTCCTGCACCTAATTTCTATGTTTCTATGTTTCTATGATATAACAAGGTCTATTCAGCAAAGGGGCTCTGTGTAACTTCTCAGGTCACCGGAATCACTGAGCAATTAGCTGATCTTTCACATCACTTGCTGCAAGGTATTGAGGTGCTCCTCCTCCTTCTGCTGTTTCCTTGCCTTCACCCTGATGAGAACAGCTGTTGTGCTTCATCCAAATACAGGCTCTCTGCATTGCACAGTTGTGCAGTATACAGCACAATACTATGATGTGTTCTGATGCTAGTGACCTAGTGCTTTAATGGCAACATGTGTGCAGTCGATTACATTTTTTTAAATATTTGTGCTTGGGGTGTGGGCGATACTGGTAAGTGTTACATTTATTGCCCATCCCTAGTTGCCCTAAGGGCCAGCCATATAAGTGTAGGGCTGGGGTCAGACATGTAGGCCAGAACAGACAGAGGTGGCAGGCAGGAGTTCGAGGAGCGGTCCATAAAGGGACGCGACTGTTGGGGAGTGGCCACAGGAGGCCAGCGGGAGTTCGAGGAGCTAGCTGGTGCAGGGGCAGGGACAGAAGGTAAACAAAGAAGTAAAAAGAAATCGAAGTGCGATGTCACAGCCACACGGGTAAGTGATTGGCTGCTGGGTTGGTGAGTATTTGATCTTTTTCTTCTTTTATTATTAGTAGTAAACCTTTGGCATTGTTGAAAATTAAGTTAATCGAAGGGTTATGTCATGGCAGCAGAGCCCAGACCTATGTCATGCTCCTCCTGTGCTATGTGGGAAGTCAGGGGCGCTAATAGTGTCCCTGACTTATCTGTGCAGGAAGTGTGTCCAGCTGCAGCTCCTGTTAGACCGCATGACGGCACTGGAGCTATGGATGGGATTCACTCTGGAGCATGCGCGATGCTGAGGATGTCAAGGATAGCACGTTCAGTCAGTTGATCACACTGCAGGTAAAGGTTATAAAGGCAGATAGGGAATGGGTGACCACCAGGCAGAGCAGGAGTAGGAAGGCAGTGCAGGAGTCCCCTGCGGTCATCTCCCTCCAAAACAGATATACCGCTTTGGATATTGTTGAGAGAGATGGCTCACCGGGAGAAGGCAGCAACAGCCAAGTTCATGGCACTGTGGGTTGCTCTGCTGCATAGGAGGGCAGGAAAAAGAGTGGGAGAGCTATAGTGATGGGGGATTCTATTGTAAGGGAGATAGATAGGCATTTCTGCGGTCGCAACCGAGACTCCAGGATGGTACGTTGCCTCCCTGGTGCAAGGGTCAAGGATGACTCGGAGCGGCTGCAGGGCATTCTGGAGTGGGAGGGTGAACAGCCAGTTGTCATGGTGCATATAGGTACCAACGATATAGGTAAAAAGCGGGATGAGGTCCTACAAGCTGAATTTAGGTAGCTAGCAGTTAAATTATAAAGTAGGACCTCAAAGGTAGTAATCTCAGGATTGCTACCAGTGCCACGTGCTAGTCAGAGTAGGAATTGCAGGATAGCTAAGATGGCTTGAGGAGTGGCGCAAGAGGGAGAGATTCAAATTCCTGGGACATTGGAACCGGTTCTGGGGGGACCAGTCCAAACCAGATGGTCTGCACCTGCGAAGGAGCAGAACCAATGTCCTAGGGGGAGTGTTTGCTCGTGCTATTGGGGAGGGGTTCAACTAATATGGCAGAGGGATGGGAACCTCTGCAGGGAGACAAAGGGAAATAAAATGGGGGCAGAAGCAAAAGATAGAAAGGAGAATAGTAAAAGTGGAGGCCAGAGAAACCCAAGGCAAAAATCAAAAAGGGCCACATTACAGCAACATTCTAAAGGGGCAAAGAGTGCTAAAAAGACATGTCTGAAGGTTCTATGCCTCAATGCAAGGAGTATTCATAATAAGGTGGATGAATTAACTGCGCAGGCAGCTATTAACGATTATGATATAATTGGGATTACGGAGACATGACTCCAGGGTGATCAAGGCTGGGAACTCAACATCCATGGGTATTCAACATTCACGAAGGAAAGACAGAAAGGAAAAGGAGGTGGGGTAGCATTGCTGTGAAGGATGATTTCCTGGAGTGTATAAGGGATGATTTTCTAGACCAATATGTCGAGGAACCAACTAGAGAGCAGGCCAGCCTAGAATGGGTCTTGTGTAACGAGAGAGGATTAATTAGCTATCTGGTCGTGCATAGCCCCTTGGAGAAGAGTGACTATAATATGGTAGAATTCTTCACTAAGCTGGAGAGCGACACAGTTAATTCAGAGATTAGGGTCCTGAACATAAAAAAAGTAAACTTCGATGGTATGAAATGTGATTTGGCTAGGATAGATTGGCGAATAATACTTAAAGGGTTAGACATAGAAACATAGAAACATAGAAACATGGAAAATAGGTGCAGGAGCAGGCCATTCAGCCCTTCTAGCCTGCACCGCTATTCAGTGAGTTCATGGCTGAACATGCAACTTCAGTACCCCATTCCTGCTTTCTCGCCATACCCCTTGATCCCCCTAGTAGTAAGGACTTCATCTAACTCCCTTTTGAATATATTTAGTGAATTGGCCTCAACTACTTTCTGTGGTAGAGAATTCCACAGGTTCACCACTCTCTGGGTGAAGAAGTTTCTCCTCATCTCGGTCCTAAATGGCTTACCCCTTATCCTTAGACTGTGACCCCTGGTTCTGGACTTCCCCAACATCGGGAACATTCTTCCTGCATCTAACCTGTCTAAACCCGTCAGAATTTTAAACGTTTCTATGAGGTCCCCTCTCATTCTTCTGAACTCCAGTGAATACAAGCCCAGTTGATCCAGTCTTTCTTGATAGGTCAGTCCCACCATCCCGGGAATCAGTCTGGTGAATCTTCGCTGCACTCCCTCAATAGCAAGAATGTCCTTCTTCAAGTTAGGAGACCAAAACTGTACACAATACTCCAGGTGTGGCCTCACCAAGGCCCTGTACAACTGTAGCAACACCTCCCTGCCCCTGTACTCAAATCCCCTCGCTATGAAGGCCAACATGCCATTTGCTTTCTTAACCGCCTGCTGTACCTGTATGCCAACCTTCAATGACTGATGTACCATGACACCCAGGTCTCGTTGCACCTCCCCTTTTCCTAATCTGTCACCATTCAGATAATAGTCTGTCTCTCTGTTTTTCCCACCAAAGTGGATAACCTCACATTTATCCACATTATACTTCATCTGTCTTGCATTTGCCCACTCACCTAACCTATCCAAGTCACTCTGCAGCCTCATAGCATCCTCCTCGCAGCTCACACTGCCACTCAACTTAGTGTCATCCGCAAATTTGGAGATACTACATTTAATCCCCTCGTCTAAATCATTAATGTACAATGTAAACAGCTGGGGCCCCAGCACAGAACCTTGCGGTACCCCACTAGTCACTGCCTGCCATTCTGAAAAGTACCCATTTACTCCTACTCTTTGCTTCCTGTCTGCCAACCAGTTCTCAATCCACGTCAGCACACTACCCCCAATCCCATGTGCTTTAACTTTGCACATTAATCACGGTTGACTGTGAATAGGCAGACATTTAAAGATCACATGGCTGAATTACAACTATTATACATCCCTGCCTGGCGTAAAAATAAAATAGGAAAGGTGGCTCAACCGTGGCTAACACGGGAAATTAGGGATAGTGTTCAATCCAGAAGAGGCATTTAAATTGGCGAGAAAAAGCAGCAAACCTGAGGCCTGGGAGAAATTTAGAATTCAGCAAAGGAGGACTAAGGGTTTAATTTGGAGGGGAAAAATAGAGTATGAGAGTAAGCTTGCAGGGAACATAAAAACTGACTGCAAAAGCTTCTATATATATGTGAAGAGAAAAAGATTAGTGAAGACTAATGTCGGTCCCTTGCAGTCAGAATCAGGTGAATTCATAATGGGGAACAAAGAAATGGCAGACCAACTGAACAAATACTTTGGTTCTGTCTTCACCAAGGAAGACACGAATAACCTCCCGAAAATACTAGGGGACCGAGGGTCTAGCAGGAAGAAGGAACTTGACGGAAATCCTTATTAGTCAGGAAATGGTATTTCGGAAACTGATGAGACTGAAGGCCGATAAATCCCCAGGGCCTGATAGTCTGCATCCCAGAGTACTTAAGGAAGTGGCCCTAGAAATAATAGATGCATTGGTGGTCACTTTCCAACAGTCTATCGACTCTGGATCAGTTCCTATGGATTGGAGGGTAGCTAATGTAACCCCACTTTTAAAAAAAGGAGGGAGAGAGAAAACAGGGAATTATAGACCGGTTAGCCTGACATCGATGGTGGGGAAAATGCTCGAATCAATTATTAAAGATGTAATAGCAGCGCATTTAGAAAGCGGTCCAAGTCAGCATGGATTTATGAAAGGGAAATCATGCTTGATAAATCTTCTAGAGTTTTTTGAGGATGTAACTAGTAGATTGGATAAGGGAGAACCAGTGGATGTAGTGTATTTGGACTTTCAAAAGGCTTTTGACAAGGTCCCACACAAGATATTAATGTGCAAAATTAAGGCACATGGTATTGGGGGTAATGTATTGACGTGGATAGAGAACTGGTTGGCAGACAGGAAGCAAAGAGTGGGAATAAACGGGTCCTTTTCAGAATGGCAGGCAATGACTTGTAGGGTGCCACAGGGCTCAGTGCTGGGACCCCAACTATTTACAATATACATTAATGATTTAGACAAAGGAATTGAATGTGATATCTCCAAGTTTGCAGATGACATTAAGCTGGGTGGCAGTGTGAGCTGTGAGGAGGATGCTAAGAGGCTGCAGAGTGACTTGGACAGGTTAGGTGAATGGGCAAATGCATGGCAGATAATGTGGATAAATGTGAGGTTATCCACTTTGGGGGCAAAAACAGGAAGGCAGATTATTATCTGAATGGTGACAGATTAGTAAAAGAGGAGGTGCAAAGAGATGTCATGGTACATCAGTCACTGAAGGTAGTTGTTATATATGTATACTTGTCTCTACTCTGTACAACCACCAGAGGGCTCATCCCCGTAGTCCCAAGGGATCCCATAAACCCTTGGGAGCACAGGTATTTAAGGAGGCCTCACAGGTTGGAAAGGCACTCTGGAGACCTGCAATAATAGACTACGGTCACACTTTGCTTTAAGCTCACAGTGTTCAGTCTGACTCTTCCTCCACACGTAACAACTGGCGACGAGATACAGATAGCGAACCCAAAGATGCAGAGAACAGTGGGCATCCTGGAGAAATTCTCGGAGGGAGATGATTGCGAAACTTTTGTGGAGCGACTCGACCAATACTTCATGGCCAACGAGCTAGATGGGGAAGAGAAGGCTGCAAAACGAAGGGCGATTCTCCTCACCGTCTGTGGGGCACCAACATATGGCCTCATGAAGAATCTGCTCACTCCAGTGAAAACCATGGAGAAATCGTACGATGATTTGTGCACAGTGGTCCGAGAGCATTTGAACCCGAAGGAAAGCGTTCTGATGGCGAGGTACCGGTTCTACACCTAGAAAAGGTCTGAAGGCCAGGAAGTGGCGAGTTAAGTCGCTGAGCTAAGACGCCTTGTAGGACATTGCGAATTTGAAGGACATTTGGAGCACATGTTCAAAGACTTTTTCGGACTTGGCATTGGCCACGAAACCATACTTCGCAAACTTTTGACCTTGAGTAAGGCCATAGCGATAGCCTAGGCGTTCATTGCCACCAGTGACAATACTAAGCAACTCTCTCAGCACACAAGTGCTGCTACAAGTAATGTGAATAAAGTGATGTTGTTTTCAAATCGCAATGTACAGGGCAGGTCACACATGCCTGCAGCTGCACGTCAGCAGATGTCTCAGAGTCCACCATCAAGGGTGATGAATGCAAGGCCATTAACATGTTGTTGGTGCTGCAGAGGTGATCATCGTTTCCAATCATGCTGATTCAAAGGGAACGTTTGCAAGTGCTGTGGAACAATGGGACACCTCCTCCGTATGTGCAGGCGAGCTGCAAATCCTGTTAATCCTGCAAACCACCATATTGCAGAGGAGGACAGACCCATGGAGGATCACGACGAACCAGGGACTCAGACCGAAGAGGCAGAGGTACATGGAGTGCACACATTCACTGTCATGTTTGTAACTACAATGTAACACCACTGTATTAATGTATAAACTCAACTTAGATGCACACCTTGACCACAGGGGGTGAACTTGTGGGAGACGCTCCTTATCTGATCACACAGGTATATAAAGGGAGGTCCCACGCAGGGTCATCACTTCTGGAGTCCTGTAATAAAGAGTTCAGGTCATTGAGTGGCCTTGTCCCTGGAATGTGCCTCGTGTGGTTTCATGCTGTAGAGTAAGGATTTCACATTGGCAATGAGAAATGGGAATTCACGACCCACGAAAATGGCCACCAGTAGTAAAGAGGAACAGTACTGTGTTGGGGAACACTGGGACGATTTTGTCGAGAGGCTTCAGCAAAGCTTCGTTACGAAAGACTGGCTGGGGGATGCAGCGGCTGACAAGTGACGGGCTCATCTCCTGACCAGCTGCGGGCCAAAAACTTATGCGCTCATGAAGGACTTACTGGCACTCAAAAAGCCGTCGGACAAAACCTTTGAAGAGCTTAGCAAAATGATTGGGGAGCACCTCAAACCGGCGAGCAGCATACACATGGCCCGACACAGATTCTACACCCACTGACGTCGTGAAGGACAGAGCATACCGGACTTTGTAGCGGACCTCCGGCGTTTGGCCAACCTCTGTAAGTGCACAGATGCCTGCAGTGGGGAGATGCTAAGGGACTTCTTTATCGAGGGTATTGGTCATGTGGGAATTTTTCGCAAGTTAATTGAGACCAAGGACTTGACCTTGGAAGCAGCAGCGTTGATAGCTCAAACTTTCATAGCGGGGGAGGAAGAGACGAAAATGATTTACATGCGCAATTCTGCCTCTAACGCAGCGATGGATCAGAGAGTCAACATCATTAATGCTATGCAGAGCCCCGCAGGCAGGCAGGGGCAGTCCGACATTAACCAAGCAACAATAGACCCCAGAGCAGGACCTCAACAGAGACAATGGCAGACTGAACGGACGTTCATGCCATCACAGTGGACAATACAGCCCGGGATGGGGCCATTGACACCCACTAATAGGGTACTTAAAAGCAGTCAAAGGGACAGTCAGCACGGAATTCCTGGCCATAGTCCCTTTGTCCCCAACAATGGAAACTTTACCTCATGTTAGAGGTATGGGGGAAAACACTCGGCTAGATCTTGCAGATTCCAACAGTTTGTCTGCAGAAACTGCAATCTCAGTGGCCATTTAGCTCGAATTTGTAGAAAACCTGCAACCAGACTAATATATGAGGCAAATGGACCAGAAGAGGGTTCTGTGAGGCAGGATGACTTTTGGGGCAAATCGATGGACGTCGAGGTTCAGCGGGTCCATTTGGCGAATATTCACAATTCATACACCAAAACGCCACCAATGATGATGAGGGTTTTGTTGAACGGTATCCCAGTATGCATGGAGCTGGACACTGGGGCCAGCCAGTCACCTATGGGCATTCAGCAATTTGAGAAGCTATGGCCACTCAAAGCCAGTAAACCCAAATTAGAACGTATTGAGACACAATTATGGACTTACACCAAAGAAATCATTCCGGTGCTAGGCAGTGCAATGATGGCTGTCACACACAATGGGTTAGTGAATCCGCTGCCACTCTTGATTGTCCCGGGCAATGGTCCCGCACTGTTGGGGAGGAGCTGTTTAGCCGAGATGAACTGGAAATGGGGGGATGTTCATGCAATGTCCTCGGTGGAGCGAAGTTCGTGCTCACAAGTCCTACAACAATTCGAGTCACTATTCCAAGCGGGCGTCGGGACTTTCAAAGGCACTAAAGTGGTGATACACATCACCCCGGACGCTAGGCCAGTGCACCACAAAGCCAGAGCGGTGCCGTATGTGATGCGGGAAAAAATCGAGAGCGAATTGGACCGGCTGTTGCGAGAGGGCATCATCTCGCTTGTTGAATTCAGCGACTGGGCGAGCCCCATCGTTCCCGTTCTAAAAGCGGATGGCTCTGTCAGGATCTGTGGCGACGACAAGGCCACCATGAATCGGGTGTCCCTACAAGACCAATACCCGCTCCCAAGAGCGGAGGACGTCTTCGCCACGCTGGCAGGCGGCAAGCTGTTCACCAAGTTGGACCTCACTTCAGCCTATATGACCCAGGAACTGGCCGACGCATCTAAACTACTGACCACCATCACCACGCACAAGGGACTGTTTGCGTATAACAGGTGCCCGTTTGGCATTCGATCAGCGGTCGCGATTTTTCAAAGTAACATGGAAAGCCTGCTTAAATCCATTCCGGGAACGATCGTATTCCAGGACGACATCCTCATCACGGGTCAAGACACCGAGGAACACCTCCACAACCTGGAGGAGGTGCTACGCCAACTGGACCAGGTAAGCCTCTGACTCAAGAAGTCTAAGTGTATGTTTTTAGCTCCCGAGGTTGAGTTTCTGGGCAGGAGGGTTGCTGCAGATGGGATTCGGCCCACCGAATCCAAAACAGAGACGATTCGACAAGCGCCCAAGCCCTGCAACACATCGGAGCTGCGTTCATTCCTGGGACTGTTGAACTATTTCGGGATCTTTCTGCCGAACTTGAGCACGTTATTGGAGCCACTACATGTGCTCCTGCGTAAGGGTTGCGATTGGTTTTGGGGGGGATTGTCAGGAACAGGGTTTTGATCGGGCGCGAAACCTACTTTGTTCAAACAAATTGTTGACCCTGTACGACCCCTGTAAACGTTTAGTTCTGACATGTGATGCATCATCCTATGGGGTTGGGTGTGTGTTGCAGCAGGGTAATGCTGAGGGTCAGCTACAACCTGTGGCTTATGCCTCCAGGTCGCTCTCTCAAGCAGAACAGGGCTATGGGATGGTCGAGAAGAAAGCGCTTGCATGTGTCTATGGTGTAAAAAAAATGCATCAGTACCTCTTTGGTAGGAAGTTTGAATTAGAGACAGACCACAAGCCACTCACATCCCTGTTGTCAGACAGCAAGGCTGTCAATGCCAATGCATCAGCTCGCATACAGCGATGGGCTCTCACGCTAGTTGCTTATGACTACTCCATCCGGCACCGGCCTGGCATTGAAAACTACGCTGATGCGCTCAGCAGGCTCCCACTGGCCACCACCGAGGGGGCAGCTGAGCAAAGCACTGAGATGGTCATGGCTGTCGATGCCTTTGACAGTGCAGGCTCCCCATCACAGCACGCCAGATCAAAATCTGAACAAACAGAGATACCCTCCTGTCCTTGATTAAGAAATGTGTCCTGATTGGGGATTGGGCGCCCGCACACGGAGCATACCCTGAGGAGGTCAGACCGTTCCACAGGTGGATGGATGAGCTCTCCATCCAAGCCGACTGTCTACTGTGGGGCTGCCGGGTAGTCATGCCCCAGAAGGGCAGGGAGGCATTCATCAGGGAACTTCACAGCGAGCACCCAGGCATTGTGCTGATGAAGGCCATTGCCCGGTCACACGTTTGGTGGCCTGGTATTGATTCAGACCTGGAACACTGTGTTCGCAGGTGCACGACCTGTGCCCAGCTGGGTAATGCCCCCAGGGCGGCCCTGCTCAGCCCGTGGCCTGAGCCCACCAAGCCATGGTCACGCATTCACGTTGACTACGCGGGCCCATTCATGGGGAAGATGTTCTTCATTGTAGTAGACATGTACTCAAAATGGATCGAGTGCATCATCCTGAATTCATGCACGTCATTCACCACCATGGAAAGCCTACGTGCGATCTTTGCAACTCATGGCTTGCCGGACATCCTGGTTAGTGATAATGGCCCGTGTTTCACGAGCTGTGAATTCCGGGACTTTATGTCGGGCAATGGCATCAACCATGTCAGGACTGCGCCGTTCAAGCCAGCCTCCAATGGCCAGATGGAATGGGCAGTCCAAATCATTAAGCAAGGTATGCTCAGGATTCATGGACCCTCCCTACAATGCCACCTATCGCGCCTCCTACTGGCCGATAGATCCCGCCCGCACTCGCTCACGGGGGTCCCGCCCACAGAGCTACTCATGAAATGGACACTCAAAACTCGGTTGTCCCTCATCCACCCAGTCCTGACCGATATAGTTGAGGGCAAGCGCAAGTCACAAAACGAGTACCATGACCGTAATTCAAGGGGGAGATGTATCGAAATAAATGATCCTGTATTCATCCTCAATCACGCCATGGGGCCCAAATGACTTGAGGGTACTGTAATTGACAAAAAGGGGAATAGGGTCATCGTAGTAAAACTCAACAATGGCCAGATATGCCGCAAGCATCTGGACCAAGTAAAAAAAAGGTTTAGCATGGACACAGAGGAACCTGAAGAAGACCATGAGATGAAGCTCACACTACCACCAGCGAACGTGCAACAAGAGCAATCAGAAGAATGCCACAGGTGACAGACACTCACGTCAGTGTCCAACAACCAGAGTCCCAACTGCGGCGCTCCACGAGGGAGCGTAGACCACCTGAAAGACTAAACCTATGATCCCAGTAAGACTTTGGCGGGGGAGGGAAGGTGATGTCATGTTTGTAACTACAATGTAACACCACTGTATTACTGTATACACTCAACTTAGATGCACACCTTAACCACAGGGGTTGAACTTGTGGGAGACACTCCTTACCCGATCACACAGGTATATAAAGGGAGGTCCCATGCAGGGTCATCACTTCTGGAGTCCTGTAATAAAGAGTTAAGGTCACAGAGTGGCCTTGTCCCTGGAATGTGCCTCGTGTGGTTTCATGCTGTAGAGTAAGGACTTTACATTCACCAAAAAGTATCCCCCGATAATGCTGAATGTTGAACTAAATGGATTCCCGGTGTCAATGGAACTGGACACGGGCACGAGCCAGTCCATCATGGGCAAAAAGACTTTCAAAAAATTGCAGCAAGGCCTCAAGGCCAGTCTTAACTCCAGTTCGCACAAAACTAAGAACTTACACAGAAGAGCTGATTCCCATAATCGGCAGTGCTACTGTAAAGGTCTCCTACGATGGAGTAGTGCACAAGCTACCACTCTGGGTGGTACCGGGTGATGGTCCCACGCTGCTCGGCAGGAGCTGGCTGGGAAAGATACGCTGGAACTGGGATGATGTCCAAGCGCTATCGCCCGCTGACGACACTTTGTGTGTCCAGGTCTTAAACAAATTTCCTTCGCTGTTCGAACCAGGCATCGGGAAATTTCATGGAGCAAAAGTGCAGATCCACCTAATTCCGCGGGCGCGACCCGTCCATCACAAGGCGAGAGCAGTATCGCACATGATGAGAGAAAGGGTAGAGATCGAGCTAGACCGGCTGCAAAGAGAGGGCATCATTTCACCGATCGAGTTCAACGAGTGGGCCAGTCCTGTTGTCCTAGCCCTCAAGGGAGACGGCACCGTCAGAATCTGTGGCGATTACAAAGTAACGATCAATTGTTTCTCCCTGCAGGACCAATACCCACTACCAAAGGCCGACGACCTCTTTGCAATGCTGGCAGGAGGAAAGATGTTAACGAGCTGGATCTGACTTCAGCCAACATGATGCAGGAACTGGAGGAATCATCGAAGGCCCTCACCTGCATCATCACGCACAAAGGTCTTTTTATTTATAATGATGCCCGTTTGGAATTCGATCAGCAGCGGCGATATTCCAAAGAAACATGGAAAGCTTACTGAAGTCGGTCCCACACACCGTAGTCTTTCAGGACGACATCTTGGTCACAGGTCGGGACACAGTCGAGCATCTGCAGAACCTGGAGGAGGTTCTTAGTCAACTCAACCGCGTGGGGCTCAGGTTAAAAAGTTCAAATGCGTTGCCTGACGCCTGAAATGGAGTTCTTGGGAAGTAGGATTGCGGCGGACGGCATCAGGTCCACCAACTCAATGAAGGAGGCAATCGAGAACACACCAAGGCCACAGAACGTGGCGGAGCTGCAATCATTTCTCGGACTCCTGAACTACTTTGGTAACTTCTTACTGGGTCTCAGCACACTGTTAGAACCACTGTATGTCTTACTGTGAATAGAGGATAAATGGGCATGGGGCAAAAGCAAAGAAAATGCCTTTGTAAAAGTGAGAAAATTGTTATGCTCAAACAAATTGCTTGTGTTGTTTGATCCATGTAAGCATTTGGTACTAGCATGTGATGCATCGTCCTATGTGTATTGCAACAAGCTAATGATTTTGAGAAACTGCAACCGGTTGCTTCAGCATCCAGGAATCTATCTAAGGCTGAGAGAGCCTACAGCATGATTGAAAAAGAAGCGTTAGCGTGTGTCTATGGGGTAAAGTAAATGCATCAATATCTGTTTGGGCTAAAATTCGAATTGGAAACTGACCATAAGCCACTCATATCCCTGTTTTCCGAAAGTAAAGGGATAAATACCAATGCATCGGCCCGCATCCAGAGATGGGCGCTCACATTGTCCGCATACAACTACGCCATCCGCCACAGGCCAGGCACAGAAAACTGCGCCGATGCTCTCAGTAGACTGCCATTGCCCACCACGGGATTGGAAATGGCGCGCAGCCCGCAGATTTGGCCATGGTTATGGAAGCATTTGAGAGTGAGCAATAACCCATCACTGCCCGGCAGATCAAAACCTGGATGAGCCAGGACCCCTTATTATCCCGAGTCAAAAACTGTGTGCTTCACGGGAGCTGGTCCATTGTCCCTGTAGAAATGCAGGAAGAGATAAAGCCGTTCCGGCGGCGCAAAGATGAAATGTCTATACAGGCAGACTGCCTTCTGTGGGGAAATCGTGTTTCCCAAGAAGGGCAGAGACACCTTCATCAATGACCTCCACAGTGGTCGCTGAGGCGTAAGTCCGGGGATCAGCAGAGGCCTATAAAGGCCGCGAGAGGCAGCGGGAGTTCGTGGTCGCTGAGGCGTGAGTCCGGGGTCGGAGAGGCCTATAAAGTCCATGAGAGGCAGAGGGAGTTCGTGGTCGCTGAGGCGTGAGTCCGGGGTCGGAGAGGCCTATAAAGGCCGTGAGAGGCAGAGGGAGTTCATGGTCACTGAGGCGTGAGTCCGGGGTCGGAGAGGCCTATAAAGGCCAGCCAGTGCAGCTACAGCAAGAAGGCAAAAAAGAAGTAGAAAGAAAACAAAAGGTGATGTCACAGCCAAGGGGGTAAGTGATTGGCTGGTGATTGGTAAGTAGTTTTTCTTTTTCTTTTTATATCAGTAAGTAACCTTTCAACATCGTTGTTGACAATTTAAGTGTATCTAAGGGTTAATTCATGGCAGGACAGCTCGGACACATGTTATGCTCCTCCTGTACTATGTGCGAAGTCAGGGACGCTTCCGGTGTCCCTGACGACTACGTGTGCAGGAAGTGCATCCGCCTCCAGCTCCTGACGGACCGCATTGCAGTGCTGGAGCTGCGGGTGGATGAACCCTGGAGCATCCACGATGCTGAGAATGACGTGAATAGCACGTTTAGTGAGTTGGTCACACCGCAGGTAAAGGGTACACAGCCAGATAGTAAATGGGTGACCAACAGGAAGAGTAGTGCAAGGAAGGTAGTGCAGGGGTCCCCTGCGGTCAACCCCCTGCAAAACAAATACACCGCTTTGGGTACTGTTGAGGGGGATGACTCATCAGGGGAGGGCAGCAGCAGTCAAGATCATGGCACTGTGGCTAGTTCTGCTGCACAGGAGGACAGGAAAAAGAGTGGGAGAGCGATAGTGAAAGGGAATTCAATTGTAAGGGGAATAGATAGGCGTTTCTGCAGCCGCAACTGAGACTCCAGGATGGTATGTTGCCTCCCTGATGCAAGGGTCAAGGATGTCTCGGAGCGGGTGCAGGACATTCTGAAAAGGGAGGGTGAACAGCCAGTTGTCGTGGTGCATATAGGTACCAATGACATAGGTAAAAAACGGGATTAGGTCCAACGAGACGAATTTAGGAAGCTAGGAGTTAAATTAAAAAGTAGGACCTCAAAAGTAGTAATCTCAGGATTGCTACCAGTGCCACATGCTAGTCAGAGTAGGAATCGCAGGATAGCTCAGATGAATACGTGGCTTGAAAAGTGGTGCAGAAGGGAGGGATTCAAATTCCTGGGACATTGGAACTGGTTCTGGGGGAGGTGGGACCAGTACAACCCAGATGGTCTGCACCTGGGCAGGACCAGAACCAATGTCCTAGGGGGAATGTTTGCTAGTGCTGTTGGGGAGGAGTTAAACTAATATGGCAGGGGAATGGGAACCTATGCAGGGAGACAGAGGTAAACAAAATGGAGTCAGAAGCAAAATATAGAAAGGAGAATAGTAAAAGTGGAGGGCAGAGAAACCCAAGGCAAAAAAACAAAAAGGGGCAAATTGTGTTAAAAAAACAAGCCTGAAGGCTCTGTGCCTCAAAGCGAGGAGTATTCGGAATAAGGTGGATGAATTAACTGCACAGATATAAGTTAACGGATACGATGTGATTGACATCACAGAGACATGGCTCCAGGGTGACCAAGGCTGGGAACTCAACATCCAAAGGTATTCAGCATTTAGGAAGGATAGACAGAAAGGAAAAGGAGGCGGGGTGACGTTGCTGATTCAAGAAGAAATCAATGCAATTGTAAGGAAGGACATTGGCCTGGATGATGTGGAATCAGTATGGGTGGAGCTGCGGAATTCCAAAGGGTAGAAAACGCGAGTGGGAGTTGTGTATAGACCACCAAATAGTCGTAGTGCGGTTGGGGACAGCATCAAACAAGAAATAAGGGATGTGTGCAATAAAGGTACAGCAGTAACCATGGGCGACTTTAATCTACATATAGATTGGGCTAATCTAACTGGTAGCAATGCGGTGGAGGAGGATTTCCTGGAGTGTATTAGGGATGGTTTTCCAGACCAATATAGAAACATAGAAACATATGTCGAGGAACCCACCAGGGAGCTGGCCATCCTAGATTGGGTGATGTGTAATGAGAAGGGACTAATTAGCAATCTTGTTGTGCAAGGCCCCTTGGGGAAGAGTGAACATAATATGGTAGAATTCCTTATTAAGATGGAGAGTGACAAAGTTAATTCGGAAACTAGGGTCCTGAACTTAAGGAAAGGTAACTTCGATGGTATGAGGCATGAATTGGCTAGAATAGACTGGCAAAGGATACTCAAAGGGTTGACGGTGGATAAGCAGTGGCAAACATTTAAAGATCACATGGATGAACTTCAGCAATTGTTCATCCCTGTCTGGAGTGAAAATAAAACTGGGAAGGTGGCTCAACCATGGCTAACAAAGGAAATTAAGGATTGTGTTAAAGCCAAGGAAGAGGCATATAAATTGGCTAGAAAAAGCAACAAACCTGAGGACTGGGAGAAATTTAGAATTCAACAGAGGAGGACTAAGGGTTTAATTAGGAGGGGGAAAATAGAGTATGAGAGGAAGCTTGCAGGGAATATAAAAACTGACTGCAAAAGCTTCTATAAATATGTGAAGAGAAAAAGATTAGTAAAGACAAACGTAGGTCCCTTGCAGTCGGATTCAGGTGAATTTATAATGGGGAATAAAGAAATGGCAGACCAATTGAACAAATACTTTGGTTCTGTCTTCATGAAGGAAGATACAAATAACCTTCCGAAGGTACCAGGGGACAGTGGGTCTCGTGAGAAGGAGGAACTGAAGGATATCCTTATTATTAAATTGTGTTAGGGAAATTGATGGGATTGAAGTCTGATAATTCCCCAGGGCCTGATAGTCTGCATCCCAGAGTACTCAAGGAAGTGGCCCTAGAAATAGTGGATGCATTGGTGATCATTTTTCAACAGTCTATCGACTCTGGATCAGTTCCTATGGACTGGAGGGTAGCTAATGTAACACCACTTGTTAAAAAAGGAGGGAGAGAGAAAACGACTAATTATAGACCGGTTAGCCTGACATCAGTAGTGGCGAAAATGTTGGAATCAATCATTAAGGATGAAATAACAACGCATTTGGAAAGCAGTGACAGGATCGGTCCAAGTCAGCATGGATTTATGAAAGGGAAATCATGCTTGACGACTCTTCTGGAATTTTTTGAGGATGTAACCAGCAGAGTGGACAAGGGAGAACAAGTGGATGTGGTGTATTTGGACTTTCAAAAGGCTTTTGACAAGGTCCCGCACAAGAGATTGGTGTGCAAAATCAAAGCACATGGTATTGAGGATAATGTACTGACGTGGATAGAGAACTGGTTGGCAGACAGGAAGCAGAGAGTCGGGATAAACGGGTCCTTTTCTGAATGGCAGTCAGTGACTAGTGGAGTGCCACAGGGCTCAGTGCTGGGACCCCAGCTCTTTACAATGTACATTAACTATTTAGATGAAGGAATAGAGTGTAATATCTCCAAGTTTGCGGATGACACTCAACTGGATGGCGGTGTGAGCTGTGAGGAGGACGCTAAGAGGCTGCAGGGTGACTTGGACAGGTTAGGTGAGTGGGCAAATACATGGCAGATGCAGTGTAATGTGGATAAATGTGAGGTTATCCACTTTGGGGGCAAAAACACGAAGGCTGAATATTATCTGAATGGTGGCAGATTAGGAAAAGGGGAGGTGCAACGAGACCTGGGTGTCATGGTTCATCAGTCACTGAAAGTGGGCATGCAGGTACAGCAGGCGGTAAAGAAGGCAAATGGTATGTTGGCCTTCATAGCTAGGGGATTTGAATATAGAAGCAGGGAGGTCTTAATGCAGTTGTACAGGGCCTTAGTGAGGCCTCACCTGGAATATTGAGTTCAGTTTTGGTCTCCTAGTCTGAGGAAGGAAGTTCTTGCTATTGAGGGAGTGCAGCGAAGGTTCACCAGACTGATTCCAGGGATGGCTGGGCTGTCATATGAGGAGAGACTGGATCAACTGGGCCTTTATTCACTGGAGTTTAGAAGGATGAGAGGGGATTTCATAGAAATGTATAAGATTCTGACAGGACTGGACAGGATAGATGCGGGAAGAATGTTCCCGATGTTGGGGAAGTCCAGAACAAGGGGACATAGTCTTAGGATAAGGGGTAGGCCATTTAGGACTGAGATGAGGAGAAACTTCTTCACTTAGAGAGTTGTTAACCTGTGGAATTCCCTGCCGCAGAGACTTGTTGATGCCAGTTCACTGGATATATTCAAGAGGGAGTTAGATATGGCCCTTACGATTAAGGGGATCATGGGGTATGGAAAGAAAGCAGGAAAGGGGTACTGAAGGAATGATTTGCAGTGATCTTATTGAATGGCGGTGCAGGCTCGAAAGGCCAAATGGCCTACTCCTGCACCTATTTTCTATGTTTCTATGTTACCCACCCAGGCATCGTAATGATGAAAGCGATCGCCAGATCCCACGTGTGGTGGCCCGGTATTGATGGGGACTTAGAGTCCTGCATGCACAGATGTAATACATGCTCGCAGTTAAGCAATACACCCAGGGAGGCACCGCTAAGCTTATGGTCTTGGCCCTCCAAACCGTGGTCTAGGGTACATGTCGATTATGCAGGCCCATTCTTGGGTAAAATATTCCTTGTAGTTGTAGATGTGTACTCCAAATGGATTGAATGTGATATAATTTCGGCTAGCACGTCCGCTGCCACTACTGAAAGCCTGCGGGCCATGTTTGCCACACATGGCCTACCAGATGCCCTGGTGAGCGACAACGGGCCATGTTTTACCAGTGCTGAGTTCAAAGAATTCATGACCCGCAAGGGGAACAAACATGTCACATCTGTCCCGTTTAAATGGTCAGGCAGAGAGAGCAGTGCAAACCATCAAGCAGGGCTTGAAGAGGATAACGGAAGGATCACTGCAGACTCGCCTATCCCGAGTCCTGCTTAGCTACCGCACGAGACCCCACTCGCTCACTGGGATCCCACCTGCTGAACTGCTCATGAAAAGAGCACTTAAGACAAGGCTCTCGTTAGTTCACCCTGATCTACATGAACAGGTAGAGAACAGGTGGCTTCAACAAAGTACATACCATGATAGCGCAAATGTGTCACGCGAAATTGAAATCACTGATCCTGTATTTGTATTGAATTATGGACAAGGTCCCAAGTGGCTTCCCGGCATTGTCGTGGCCAAAGACGGGAGCAGGGTGTTTCGGGTCAAACTTTCAAATGGGCTAATTCACTTGGACCAAATCAAACTCAGATTCACGGACTATCCTGAGCAACCCACTTTGGACCCTACCTTCTTTGACCCCCCCAACATACACACCAGTGGCAACCGACACCATGGTTGGCCACGAAGCAGAACCCATCATCCACAGCAGCCCAGCAGAGCCCAACACAGCAGGCAGCCCAGCAAGGCCAGCTGCACAGCAGCCCAGCGAGGGCCCAACAATTGATTCTCCAATACCAGCTTTCACACCGAGACGATCAACCAGGGCAAGAAGGGCCCCAGATCGACTCACATTGTAAATAGTTATACTATTGACTTTGTCGGGGAGTGTTGTTTATATGTATACTTGTATATACTCTGTACAACCACCAGAGGGCTCATCCCCTGGAGTCCCAAGGGATCCCATAATCCCTTGGGAGCACAGGTATTTAAGGAGGCCTCACAGGTTGGAGAGACACTCTGGAGATCTGCAATAAAAGACGAAAGTCACACTTTACTTTAAGCTCACAGTGTTCAGTCTGACTCTTTCTCCATGCATAACAGTAGGCATGCAGGTACAGCAGACAGTAAAGAAAGCAAATGGCATGCTGGTCTTCATAGCGAGAGGATTTGAGTAAAGGAGCAGGGAGACCTTACTGCAGTTGTACAG